>NC_064616.1:890696518-891008184 GCF_023898315.1 Schistocerca nitens
GATTGAAGAAAATACCTTTGCAGTCAGACATGACGGCATGCTATTAACATAAAATTTGTCAATGAGAAGGAGAAAGTGGTGACACTGCAGACAGAAAAGATGACAGAATGTATGAGCTATCAGTTATAGATGAGTAAATGTGGAAATTACAAAACAGGTCATGATACTGAAATGAGTGGAACTGAAGTACCCTGCTTGACAGCTATTAAACACACTCACACTCACTCTCTCTCTCTCTCTCTCTCTCTCTCTCTCTCTCTCTCTCTCTCTCTCTCTCTCTCTCTCTCTCTGTGTGTGTGTGTGTGTGTGTGTGTGTGTGTGTGTGTGTGTGTGTGTGTGTGTGTGTTGGACAGCAGTAATCGCAGGCAATAGTAAATGACTTGAAAACAGTACATGTGTAATAAGAGGTGGAGTGGTATCTTCGTAATGAAAATGGTGCAGATTTAAACATGTGGTGATAACAGGATAATAGACATAATCATTCATGTTTGACACAGTTCAGACCCCCAATATAAAAGTTGACATTAGATGCTCAGTAAGGAATATGCCCCCCCTTGAACACTAAAACACATTTTGTACCTGTTGTTCATGCTGGCTACCAAGCTGTTAATGCCTTCAGAATATTACCTCACTCCTCTCTCAAAATTGTTTCCAGTTCTTGTACAGTTGGAAGAGTGAGTGTTGAGTGTTCATTGAGAAAAAAGTCTGGAGAGTACGCAGATGATTATATAAGTTCACTATCTCCACTTTCCAGTGTCGGACACACCAACAGTTCTGTGTGGGCAGGCATTATCTTCCATGAACAGAAAGCTGTGACATAGTGTACCCCTAAACAGACACATGATATAGAATAATTTACCTGCAATACTGCTGTGCCGTAACTGTACCTTGTGCAAAGATGTGTGGCAGTATTCCACATCGATGAAATTTGTGAACATAACATAGCTCCCTCCTCCCCCCCCTCTTCATCCTTCCCCCCCTCTTCATCCTTCCCCCCCTCTTCATCCTTCCCCCCCTCTTCATCCTTCCCCCCCTCTTCATCCTTCCCCCCTCTTCATCCTTCCCCCCCTCTTCATCCTTCCCCCCTCTTCATCCTTCCCCCCCTCTTCATCCATCCCCCCCTCTTCATCCATCCCCCCCTCTTCATCCATCCCCCCCTCTTCATCCATCCCCCCCTCTTCATCCATCCCCCCCTCTTCATCCATCCCCCCCTCTTCATCCATCCCCCCCTCTTCATCCATCCCCCCCTCTTCATCCATCCCCCCCTCTTCATCCATCCCCCCCTCTCCGTCCTCCCCCCTCTCCGTCCTCCCCCCTCTCCGTCCTCCCCCCTCTCCGTCCTCCCCCCTCTCCGTCCTCCCCCCTCTCCGTCCTCCCCCCTCTCCGTCCTCCCCCCTCTCCGTCCTCCCCCCTCTCCGTCCTCCCCCCTCTCCGTCCTCCCCCCTCTCCGTCCTCCCCCCTCTCCGTCCTCCCCCCTCTCCGTCCTCCCCCCTCTCCGTCCTCCCCCCTCTCCGTCCTCCCCCCTCTCCGTCCTCCCCCCTCTCCGTCCTCCCCCCTCTCCGTCCTCCCCCCTCTCCGTCCTCCCCCCTCTCCGTCCTCCCCCCTCTCCGTCCTCCCCCCTCTCCGTCCTCCCCCCTCTCCGTCCTCCCCCCTCTCCGTCCTCCCCCCTCTCCGTCCTCCCCCCTCTCCGTCCTCCCCCCTCTCCGTCCTCCCCCCTCTCCGTCCTCCCCCCTCTCCGTCCTCCCCCCTCTCCGTCCTCCCCCCTCTCCGTCCTCCCCCCTCTCCGTCCTCCCCCTCTCCGTCCTCCCCCCTCTCCGTCCTCCCCCCTCTCCGTCCTCCCCCCTCTCCGTCCTCCCCCCTCTCCGTCCTCCCCCCTCTCCGTCCTCCCCCCTCTCCGTCCTCCCCCCTCTCCGTCCTCCCCCCTCTCCGTCCTCCCCCCTCTCCGTCCTCCCCCCTCTCCGTCCTCCCCCCTCTCCGTCCTCCCCCCTCTCCGTCCTCCCCCCTCTCCGTCCTCCCCCCTCTCCGTCCTCCCCCCTCTCCGTCCTCCCCCCTCTCCGTCCTCCCCCCTCTCCGTCCTCCCCCCTCTCCGTCCTCCCCCCTCTCCGTCCTCCCCCCTCTCCGTCCTCCCCCCTCTCCGTCCTCCCCCCTCTCCGTCCTCCCCCCTCTCCGTCCTCCCCCCTCTCCGTCCTCCCCCCTCTCCGTCCTCCCCCCTCTCCGTCCTCCCCCCTCTCCGCCCTCCCCCCTCTCCGCCCTCCCCCCTCTCCGCCCTCCCCCCTCTCCGCCCTCCCCCCTCTCCGCCCTCCCCCCTCTCCGCCCTCCCCCCTCTCCGCCCTCCCCCCTCTCCGCCCTCCCCCCTCTCCGCCCTCCCCCCTCTCCGCCCTCCCCCCTCTCCGCCCTCCCCCCTCTCCGCCCTCCCCCCTCTCCGCCCTCCCCCCTCTCCGCCCTCCCCCCTCTCCGCCCTCCCCCCTCTCCGCCCTCCCCCCTCTCCGCCCTCCCCCCTCTCCGCCCTCCCCCCTCTCCGCCCTCCCCCCTCTCCGCCCTCCCCCCTCTCCGCCCTCCCCCCTCTCCGCCCTCCCCCCTCTCCGCCCTCCCCCCTCTCCGCCCTCCCCCCTCTCCGCCCTCCCCCCTCTCCGCCCTCCCCCCTCTCCGCCCTCCCCCCTCTCCGCCCTCCCCCCTCTCCGCCCTCCCCCCTCTCCGCCCTCCCCCCTCTCCGCCCTCCCCCCTCTCCGCCCTCCCCCCTCTCCGCCCTCCCCCCTCTCCGCCCTCCCCCCTCTCCGCCCTCCCCCCTCTCCGCCCTCCCCCCTCTCCGCCCTCCCCCCTCTCCGCCCTCCCCCCTCTCCGCCCTCCCCCCTCTCCGCCCTCCCCCCTCTCCGCCCTCCCCCCTCTCCGCCCTCCCCCCTCTCCGCCCTCCCCCCTCTCCGCCCTCCCCCCTCTCCGCCCTCCCCCCTCTCCGCCCTCCCCCCTCTCCGCCCTCCCCCCTCTCCGCCCTCCCCCCTCTCCGCCCTCCGCCCTCTCCGCCCTCCCCCTCTCCGCCCTCCCCCCTCCCCCCTCTCCGCCCTCCCCCCTCCCCCCTCTCCGCCCTCCCCCCTCCCCCCTCTCCGCCCTCCCCCCTCCCCCCTCTCCGCCCTCCCCCCTCCCCCCTCTCCGCCCTCCCCCCTCCCCCCTCTCCGCCCTCCCCCCTCCCCCCTCTCCGCCCTCCCCCCTCCCCCCTCTCCGCCCTCCCCCCTCCCCCCTCTCCGCCCTCCCCCCTCCCCCCTCTCCGCCCTCCCCCCTCCCCCCTCTCCGCCCTCCCCCCTCCCCCCTCTCCGCCCTCCCCCCTCCCCCCTCTCCGCCCTCCCCCCCTCCCCCCTCTCCGCCCTCCCCCCCTCCCCCCTCTCCGCCCTCCCCCCCTCCCCCCTCTCCGCCCTCCCCCCCTCCCCCCTCTCCGCCCTCCCCCCCTCCCCCCTCTCCGCCCTCCCCCCCTCCCCCCTCTCCGCCCTCCCCCCCTCCCCCCTCTCCGCCCTCCCCCCCTCCCCCCTCTCCGCCCTCCCCCCCTCCCCCCTCTCCGCCCTCCCCCCCTCCCCCCTCTCCGCCCTCCCCCCCTCCCCCCTCTCCGCCCTCCCCCCCTCCCCCCTCTCCGCCCTCCCCCCCTCCCCCCTCTCCGCCCTCCCCCCCTCCCCCCTCTCCGCCCTCCCCCCCTCCCCCCTCTCCGCCCTCCCCCCCTCCCCCCTCTCCGTCCTCCCCCCCTCCCCCCTCTCCGTCCTCCCCCCCTCCCCCCTCTCCGTCCTCCCCCCCTCCCCCCTCTCCGTCCTCCCCCCCTCCCCCCTCTCCGTCCTCCCCCCCTCCCCCTCTCCGTCCTCCCCCCCTCCCCCTCTCCGTCCTCCCCCCCTCCCCCTCTCCGTCCTCCCCCCCTCCCCCTCTCCGTCCTCCCCCCCTCCCCCTCTCCGTCCTCCCCCCTCCCCCTCTCCGTCCTCCCCCCCTCCCCCTCTCCGTCCTCCCCCCCTCACCCCTCCCCCTCTCCCCTCCCCCTCTCCGTCCTCCCCCCCTCCCCCTCTCCGTCCTCCCCCCCTCACCCCTCCCCCTCTCCCCTCCCCCTCTCCGTCCTCCCCCCCTCACCCCTCCCCCTCTCCCCTCCCCCTCTCCGTCCTCCCCCCCTCACCCCTCCCCCTCTCCCCTCCCCCTCTCCGTCCTCCCCCCCTCACCCCTCCCCCTCTCCGTCCTCCCCCCCTCACCCCTCCCCCTCTCCGTCCTCCCCCCCTCACCCCTCCCCCTCTCCGTCCTCCCCCCTCCCCCTCTCCGTCCTCCCCCCCTCACCCCTCCCCCTCTCCGTCCTTCCCCCCTCACCCCTCCCCCTCTCCGTCCTCCCCCCCCTCTCCGTCCTCCCCCCCTCTCCGTCCTCCCCCCCCTCTCCGTCCTCCCCCCCCTCTCCGTCCTCCCCCCCCTCTCCATCCTCCGGCTCCCCCCCCCCCCCCCCCCCCCCCGTTGCATATTAAATGTGATATCAGTTGCCTTCGTCATCCCATGATGAATATATAATTTAATACTCACAAATTTTATGTTGAAATTATGTTGCTTATAGAAATTAGTAATAAAGTTCACCAGTTTCAGCTACTGAGCACTCGTCATCAAAACTAAAAGAACAGAAAAGGCAGAATCCATAAAGTTAATTTAATAAGAGTTAAAGAAGGCACATAAATGTTAGATGGAATTATAATCAGTCAGCTTATTAGAGTAACATATCACAGTAATGATCACACAATATATAAACTGCCTTTTGTGCTTCTGTGTTGGACTTACAAAAGCAAGATAAATTGAAAGTATATTTCCTTCAAAAACTCCAAATAATTTCTATCTACTCACTCCCCTGCCCCCTATTACATACATACATGCGCGCGCGCTCGCGCGCACACACACACACACACACACACACACACACACACACACACACACACACACACACACCTCATTTGTAATTCAATCTTTATTTGCATAAAGAAAATTATAATCTTACTCTCTACTGACTGTTAGCAAAGTACAAAATTTATTATCTCTGATGTTTTCAATATTATAGAGACCCAGAGGACGGTAGCTTCCAAATTAATGGTGAGAGAATTTTAGAAAAAAAGACTTAATGAAGCTTTGTGAGAACAGTGTAAGATTTCCTCAATTGTCATTTAGGTGTTAGGTCTGTCATCGCAAATGTTTCTCTGTTGTTGCTTAATTAATAAAAAAATTGTCCTTGAACAGTAGTGAGCCAAAAACTGATCTCATTGTGGTTCTATTCCCTCCATCTTCCCGGTCAGTAAACTCTAATCTGTCTCCATATTTAGCACAACTTTCCATATTCTTTTTGTTGAATATGAGATGAATGTCCTTTTATGCACATATAATTTCATAACATTTCAGTTGTAGCAAAGTGTCAGGATACTTGTGAATATCCCAGGTGACAGGATACTTATGAATATCCCAGGTGACAGAAATTAGTGTTGTTTTACCCAGTATGTTGTATCAGCAGCAACAATGTCGCACTAATATATATAATCTTTTAGTAATCAATTTAAAAAATATTCGTGTTATTATTGATATTTCCTTATGTTTTCCCTAAACTGAAGCTATTTGTACAAATATTTCAGAAAAATTATGTAATAGTGTTGTTTGCAGTGATTTCTGGATGTAATTTGTACCTCCCATTTGACTTAACGTTAGTATGACATACATGTGCAGAGTGAGACTGCTAACTTTGCTGTTCCACTATCATAACATTTTTCAGATGAGGCCTCTTCCAACTGTTCACTTAATATTCATGAAATCACAGTCCCCCGTACCAGAATTTTCTCTAGTGCCAAATAAGCCACGAACATCTGATACCTTATTGTTAATACTTCAGTTTGCAAACTTCAGAGTACACAAATGTCATTTACTTCAATGTGAACAGAATTTGGCATAAAATGACCATCTGGAGAGCAATCATGCTGTATTTAACTTTTGTCTTTATCCCACAGCATTTTGAATAGAATTACCAAATTTGACTATGCAATAACTATCTTTGTACTCTACTATAGAAGTACAAGAAAGTACATTACTAGCTACTACATTAAGAGATTGAAAAGAAATGGCAGAAGTTATAATACTTTCTGTTACACTGCAACGACTTGTAAAGATGGCAAGTCAAAGCTGCCATGCATGCTTCTGTCAGTCCTGTGTAGGAGGCAAAGTGATCCTGGACGTGGTCGATGCTTGCATAATGTACAAATAAACATACAAAGTAATGAAAAGAGAATTTGGTACAGTTCTTTAAAATATTCTCTGTTGCAGATGAGAGAGCAAGGTTAAAAAAAAAGCGAGCGAGGTTAAAAAAAAGCGAGCGAGGTTAAAAAAAAGCGAGCGAGGTTAAAAAAAGCGCGGGCGAGGTTAAAAAAAAGCGCGGGCGAGGTTAAAAAAAAGCGCGGGCGAGGTTAAAAAAAAGCGCGGGCGAGGTTAAAAAAAAAGCGGGCGAGCGAGGTTAAAAAAAAAGCGGGCGAGCGAGGTTAAAAAAAAAGCGGGCGAGCGAGGTTAAAAAAAAAGCGGGCGAGCGAGGTTAAAAAAAAAGCGGGCGAGCGAGGTTAAAAAAAAGCGGGCGAGCGAGGTTAAAAAAAAGCGGGCGGGCGAGGTTAAAAAAAAAGCGGGCGGGCGAGGTTAAAAAAAAAGCGGGCGAGGTTAAAAAAAAAGCGGGCGAGGTTAAAAAAAAAGCGGGCGAGGTTAAAAAAAAAGCGGGCGAGGTTAAAAAAAAAGCGGGCGAGGTTAAAAAAAAAGCGGGCGAGGTTAATCATGTGAAAAGTGTATTAGTCTTCTGACAGCTTTTTGTGATCATTTAAAAAATGAGACACATGTAAACTGACATAACAAATAATGTGAAGATTTTGCAAGCTGATCCCAAAAGTAGATACCTCAAAATTGTGGAGGAACTAGAAATTTTTGGTGGGAAGAAAGAGCACCTTGATCCTATTCTTAATGAACAAATTTTCTTCAACAAACATTTTATTTCAAAATCTCTGAGGAACTTATTTCCTGACATTTGAGTTCCTAGCAAGAAGTTCTATCGTGCACCGTCGAAGGCTTGCAGATACCAACAGTGCCGCTATCACCTACAGAGCTTTGTAAATGAATGGCACATGGGCCAGTGCACTGCTCCCTGCAGGAATGTCAACTCCCTAGAATAGCACAACAAGAACTGTAGCAAAAGAATTGTCACGCAACTAGGAGTAACCTGTGCCATCTCGTGATGGCAGGTGCTCTTCACTACCTTCCCACTATAAATTATTCTATCTGTTATTTTATTGAAATACTTTTGTAATTTACTTCATTTCATTACTTTGTCTGTTCCCTTTCATTTTCATTTCTATTACTTCTGTCCTAATCAAAATATGAACTAGAATATGAGAAACAGGGCAGTATGCATGTTCTCTAAGATTATTCTGTCTTTTTTCTCTATAAGAATGTTTTTAATGCCCTCAAAATGTATTCAATTTTAGAATGATTTCTGTAATCCATTTTTATTTTTAGAACATTTTGATTAACTATGACAAATTTAAACTGTCAGAAAACTAATACATTTTTCATATGATTAAACTTAATTTTTTAAGAAGATCTTACTTTCTTATATACAACAGATATTTTAAAGAACCGTACTGAATTTCCTTTGTTTATTTATTTGTGCATTATCCATGGATTGACCACCTCTCAGGTTGCTTTGCATCCTATATGTAACTGATTGCAGTCTGCATGTCAGTTTTGTTTTTAGCCGCGGGACTGCTACGGTCGCGGGTTCGAATCCCGCCTCGGGCATGGGTGTGTGTGATGTCCTTAGGTTAGTTAGGTTTAAGTAGTTCTAAGTTCTAGGGGACTTATGACCTAAGATGTTGAGTCCCATAGTGCTCAGAGCCATTTTTTCAGTTTTGTTTATTGTTATTTTTACATGTTACGACCTTTTGTAGTGCAGCAGAATGAGAGGTATATTGTGTTTTTGTTGTAACAATTCCCTTGTTTTTAAGCTCTTGATGTATTAGCTATAATCCATTCATCATAAGAATAAACCTTATGTAAACAAACATAAACGCGATGATTGGTCAGAAGCCGTAGCACACGTACACTGGTGTTGTTAAGCTCTTGGAAGTAGCTCCTACTTATGTATAAGATATCTTGTTACTAAGTTATATTACATCAAACTTTGATATCAAATATATTAACAGCCATCAACATTTTTCTTAATTACACTTCAGTTACATAGTTTTTATTTAAAAAATTGTGTACAGTCACAGCCTTTGCAGCGTTGTGCTCTGATTGTTGCCCAGCTAATGCACAGAATAAAAATGGCTGAAGCTGCTTTCTGTTCCGTAGTGAAACACGGTTAAAAACTGGCAAGAAATAGGTTGTTTTTAATGTTTTTCGTAAATTTACGGAGATAATCGGCTTCTAAGTTTTCTCAGAGATTTCTATACTGCAGTTGATCAATAAACTTATAGTAAACGTGTAGCGCAGTTGATAGCAAACAAAAAATTCTGAGTGAAAGGATGATTGACGAACTTGAACAAGTGTCATGGGACTTCCATCTCGAACAAATATAACAACCTAAACTGAACAAAAAAGGTGTCATAGGATGTGAACCAAATGTGGTTATTCATTTGTTGGCTCAGATCTCCCTAGTATAATTTTTTTTTTCCTCGTTCGGTTTGAAATACCTACATCTCGTTGTTATAAAACTCATAATCTCTTTTGTGAATAATGCAAGTCGTCTTGTTTCTAATTACATACTGGATGCGAAATTCCTGTTTTCATTTCAAATACAAATTCTTAATTATTGAGTTTTATGAAAGACTGTTCATAAAAGTTGTTTAAATTACAAAATAATGATGATTTAATTTTTTAAGTAAAAAATGAAATACCAAATCGTTATTATTTGAACCATGTCCATCGTTTTATGCCACAGAGGTAAATAAGTATTGAAGAAACATGAAAAACAATCATTTTCACAGCATCGAGCACATCATACAAGTGCTCAATTTTTAAATTTGCTACTGTACCATTACAATATAAACCCTACAGAACTGATCTGGAGCCAAGTGGCAGGATTTGGCCCAAGAAGTAACAAGACTGTTAAGCTTCCAGTCATACTGGAATTAACACACGCAGCTTTTTCACTCGTCACTGCCGAATGCTGGCGGGATATAGAACGGCTTGTCATAAGAGGAGAAAATGCTGAGCCTGGTTGGCTTTGTTGATATGCTCATTATCAATGTAGCAGGTGACACTTTCATAACTGAAATGTATTTCCCAGATTTGGATAAGGAAGGAGCTAAGAGTTTACCAGACAACTGACTGTACGTAATACCTTCAGTAGCTTCAGTATTTAACTAAACGGTGAAGTCCTTCAATACTCCCTTACGTTACACACAGCTTATGCAGAAAAACAACCCTGTGGTTAAGTCAGGAATTTTCATCATGTTTTTAATTACGATAGCTGAAAACGATAATGTGTTGCAGTTTTCGTCTAGTTGTCTAAGGAGCATGTTCTGGGAGATCAGTGTATTATTTCATTCTGCTTGAAAATTCAATGACATTCAAAGCTGTATTGCTCCTCTGCTCGTCTCTTTTTTTTGTATGAACTGCAGCTAGCCACGTCATGACAGGCTAGCTGTACCAGCCGACTGGCCAGTGGTGTCCTAGTTAAATGCGCTGGTGAAGCTGTTGTCCCACATTATTGCTAAGTCCATGTGCACATAACCCACAGCACAAAACGTAAACTTATTATCATACTTGACAGTACTCAAGAAAGCTGGGCTGTAGTCCCTCGTGAAACGGAAATCCATTGAGGTTCTAGCGTGGAAGAACATGCAGTGCAATGTTTACATCAGGTTTATTCTTGTGAAGAATGTACTTTCTTTTACAATAGTGTCTGAAGGTAGCTATTGCGTAGCTAAAACCAATAATTTTATTCCATCTACATCTACATCATCACTCTGCTATTCACGGTGAAGTACCTGGCAGATGGTTCAGTGAACCACTTTCAAGCTGTCTCTTTAACAGCACACAGGAAAAACGAGCACTTAAATTTTTCCGTGCGAGCCCTGATCTCTTAATTCATCATGATCATTTCTTCGTATGTAGGTGGCTGCCAACAGAATGTTTTCCCAATCTGAGGAGAAAACTGGTGATTGAAATTTCGTGAGAAGATCCTGTCGCAAAGAAAAACGCCTTTGTTTTAATGATTGCCACTCCAATTCACATATCATGTCTGTGGCACTATCTCCCCTATTTCGCGATAATACAAAACGAGCTGCCCTTCTTTGTACTTTTTCGATGTCATCCGTCAGTCCCACGTGATGCGGATCCCACACCACACAGCAATGCACTAGAATAGGGCGGACAAGCGTGGTGTAAGCAGTCTCTTTAGTAGGCCTGTTGAACCTTGTAAGTGTTCTGCCAATGACTCAGTCTTTGGTTTGCTCCACCCACAATATTATCTATGTGATCATTCCAATTTAGGTTATTTGTAATTGTAATCCCTAAGTATTTAGTTGAGTTTAAAGCCTTCAGATTTGTGTGACTTATTGCGTAATCAAAATTTAGCGGGTTTCTTTTAGTACTCGTGTAAACAACTTCACACTTTCCTTTATTCAGGGTCAGTTTGCCACTTCCCGCACCATACAGATATCTTATATAAATCATTTTGCAATTTGTTTGTGTCATCTGATGACTTTATAAGGCGGTAAATGACAGCATCATCTGCAAACAATCTAAGATGGCTACTCAGATTGTCTCCTACGTCGTTAATATAGATCACGAACAATAGAGGGCCTATATCACTTCCTTGGGAAACGCCAGATATTACTTCAGTTTTACTCGATGACTTCCTGTCTGTTACTATAAACTGTGACCTTTCTGACAGGAAATCACGAATCCAGTCTCACAACAGAGGCGATATTCCATAGGCACGCAGTTTGATTAGAAGGCACTTGTGAGGAACGGTTTAGAAAGCCTTCTGGAAATCTAAAAATATGGAATCAGTTTCACATCCCCTGTCCATAGCACTCACTACTTCATGAGTATAAAGACCTAGTTGTGTTTCACAACAACGATATTTTCTGAATCTGTGCTAACTGTGTGTCAATAAATAGTTTTCTTCGAGGTACTTCATAACGTTCAAATATACTATGTGTTCCAAAACCCTACTCCAAACCAATGTTAGTGATAAGGGCCTATAACTCAATGGATTTTTGAGTATTGGTGTGACTTGAGCAATTTTCCAGTCTTTGGGTACGGATCTTTCTGTGAGTGGGTGGTTGTATATAATTGCTGAATATGGAGCTATTGTATCAGCATACTCTGAGAGATACCTGACTGGTATACAATCTGGACTGGAAGCCTTGCTTTTATTAAGTGATTTAAGCTGCTTTGTGACACCGACGATATCTACTACTATGTTTCTCATCTTGACAGTTGTTCTTGATTGGAATTTAGGAATATTTACTTGATCATCTTTGGTGGAGGAGTTTCGGAAAACAGTGTTTAACAACTCTGCTTTAGTAGCACTGTCATCAGTGACTTCACTGTCGTTATCATGCAGTGAAGGTATTGATTGTGACTTGCCACTGGTGTGCTATATGAATGACCAGAATCTCTCTGGGTTTTCTGCCAGGTTTCGAGACAGTTTCATTACAGAAATTATTAAAAGCATCTCGCATTGAAGTATGCGCTATATTTTGAACTTCTGTAAAACTTTGCCAGTCTTGGGATTTTGCGTTGTTTTAAATTTGGCATGCTGTTTTCACTGCTTCTGCGACAGCGATCTGACCAGTTTCGTGTACCATGGGGGATCAGTACCAACACTTATTAATTTATGTGGTATATATCTCTCAATTGCTGTCAATACTATCTCTTTGAAATCATTCCACATCTTTTCTACACTTACATGATCAGATTGGAAGGAATGGAGACACTCTTAAAAAGGCGTTAAGAGCATTTTTATGAGCTTTCTTAAATAGATATACCTTGCGTTTCTTTTTTATGATTGTGGGTCTTATGGTATTCAGCCTAGCAGCAACTGCCTTTTGGTCGCTAATCCCAGTATTCGTCAAGATACTCACTATTTGTCCCACATTATTTGTTGCTAAGAGCTCAATTATACTTTTGTAACCATTTACGCTTGGAGTGGGCTCATGTACTAATTGTTAAAAATCATTTTCTGAGAAAGCATTCAGTACAATTTCAGACGACGTTTTATGCCTGCTGCCAGCTTTAAATCTATAATTTTTCCAGTATATTGAGGGCAGATTGAAGCCATTACCGACTATAACTGTATGAGTGGCATACCTATTTGAAATGAGACTAAAGTTTTCTTTGAACTGTTCAGCAACTATATAATCTGAGTTGGGGGGCCGGTAAAACCAACCAATTAATAGTTTAATCCGATTGTCAAGTATAACCTCTATGCATACTATTTTGTAGGAACTATCTACTTAAATTTCACTACAAGGCAAACTACTTCTGACAGCAATAAATACTCCACCACCAACTGTATTTAAACTATCCTTTCTGAACACTGTTAGATCGTTTGGAAAAATTTCGCCTGAACTTACTTCTGGCTTTAGCCAGCTTTCTGTACCTATAAATGTTTGAACTTCAGTGCCTTCCATCAGGGCTTGGAGCTCTGGTTCTTTCCTAACACAGCTACGACAATTTACAACTATAATACTGATCATTTCTACAACTAACTGTGTTTTACCTGTCCCCTTTTCGATGGATGCCCTTTCTGTGTTTCCCTGAGGCCCTCTAACCTAAAAAAAACTACCCAGCCCCTTCCATACAGCCCTCACTACCCGTGTAGCCGCTTATCATTATCATTGTCATCATCATAAACTGTTACTTCTCCTGACATGGCAGAATTGGATTTAATCCATAATGAGAATTGTTGTCCATTAATAGACGATCCAGTATACATGTTTGTGCACCTGCTGCAAGCATCTCCTATTTTGAACTAAACATACATGACTAATTTGACTTTCGTGCATACATTTTTTGTGCTTCCTTCTGACCAGTGTTCAGTCATAATTTTGGTCAATGTGGCTTGAGTAGACCTCAGTTCAGATGGTGTTAAAGTACTTACCCTTTGTATACATAATAGCAAATATTGTTCATCAGTGCATGTCTCTGTTCTATGTCTTTGGTTGAACAAATAGGTAAAAAAACTTGTTGCTGCAGTGTATGAAAGAGGTTGATGAACAGTTAATGACATTGCTTCCAACCATCTAATGCCTTCCCTGCAATTTGACCAGTAAGTGTGTGTGTGTGTGTGTGTGTGTGTGTGTGTGTGTGTGTGTGTGTGTGTGTGTGGTGAAAAAGTGTTTAACTGTAAATTATATTCAGAAATAACTTGGTTAGTTTAAGTACACTTCATTAGATTCTGTTCATTGTAAGGGGTATTGAAAGCTTAAGAACTTAATGTTTTTCTACCCAGAAATTTGGTTAAATGTCATCTTAAAAATATTCTTCAGAAAGGCATCACGAAATTTTTTTCAGATGATTCATCATAGCTGCAGACCCTATCACATTGAAAATTATATATTCTTTAGAACCTTAGCACAGGAGCCTCCCCTGTATCCTCACTTGGATAGGTTGCTCAGGAGTATTGTTTAGGCATACAGATCTCCTTCTGTGGGCTCATTGTCATCCTATGAGCAAGAGAATTGCATGATGGCAAAAATCCAAGGGTGTCTGTGGCTCCTACATTGTTTTTGTAAGTATAGTAAGGTATACTTAACCATCTCACCTGTGGTTACTACAAAATTTTTTGGAGTGTGACTATGATAGTGTGTCCACTTGCAGTAACATCGGCAGCCCACTGTTTAACAAATTGTCTTCAGCTATGATGTAAATACGTGAGTGCCATTTTGTCCCTGGGTGAAAATACCGTACCAACATTTCTTCAAACACTAAATCATTGAGTATCAATCTGGCCCTCTGGATTTGAACCTCACACACACATGGTGAGAGACAGCTAGAAGTTAAGCCTGGTTGTTCTTGGTTTAGACGATGGTGTATTGTTTGTTTGAAAAAACCTTTTTACATGAAGACTTTACTAAGGCCTGGAGAACTAACTTGAAACCAAATACAAATAACAATTGCATGGTAGTAATCCCATTTCAGTCTCTTTGGCTGATAGTGGGAATAACCTGGATGATATTAAGCCACAGAGGACCTAGAGGTTCATCTGCTTCTTGTAGCACTGACAAGTACTGCTAAAGAAATGAGATGTCTTTTGTTTTTATTAACTACTTGTCTTGGGAAGAGTCTATTATGTTGCTAGGAAGCAGCCAGTAACACAAAGTTCAAGAAATGAAAATATATATGTGGATCAGCTGTTGCCTGTGCAAAAATGGACAGGCTAAATATGGCACAAGTGTTTGGTGGATTCTAAGAAGGCAAGGCTTACTCTCTGCAGTATGCATAAATTTCCTAGCTGAAATTGCTTCTGTACATATAGATGTTTTTGGTGATTTCATCCCTTTATGACAACTGATGCAAAACTTTTGCTGGTCTTTATAAAATGTCTGCAAATGACAGATTATAAAATTGTTTCTGGATGAATTTCAACAAACATGAGAATAATTCTATCAATTTGAAGACTAAGTGGATATAATTTTTTTTTCAAGCCCAATGTGTTAATAGAAAAGTAACAAATCATTGTTTACATTGTTATTAGAAACATTGTGACTATACCATTAATATTTATATATTTTCTCTCCATAGGGTATTTTGGCTGCTGTACCAATGGCATATGTGTTGCCAGCAATAATATACCTGAAGCTAGAAGAAGGTGGATATCTTGCTTATGAAAAAGCTCCTGCTATAGCTTTAGCACTTGCGGGATCATTATGTGCTGTTGCAGGATTTGCATCTCTGATAACAAACTTCCATTCGGCAGCATCCTGTAGCCATGGCCACATCATGCAGTACTGCAACATCACTAACTAGGATCTACGCCTGGCATGACTGTCATACATGCTTGGGTGTGTGTAGTTTTTTAAAAGAATCACAGAATTTTTTGCAATTTTTGCACTGTAACTCATTTTGCAGTTTAGTCACTGCACATAATGAATCTCTCTTCCTTAGTATATTTTGCAGTATTTGTTAATTGGCCACTGGGAATGAAAATGATTGTTTTCTGTGGAATGATATTTTTACTGTTGTATATATCTGTACCTGCACTGCATTTGGTGAAAGTTCCTTTATTGTACTTGTGATGTCTGTTATTTATCTAGAGAAGAAATGTGAGCTTTTGCCTCGCTATTTTCCTTACCAAAAATAATGTAGGTAAAAGATGAAAATTTAAGCTTTATGTTGCACAATTTATCATTTTGCTCAGGAAATAGTCTGTGTTCATTGTTCTGCAGTTACTACTTCTGTTTGTAACTACAGAGAATGCTTGGGCTGTGAGAAAAAATATTGTTAAGGACTATTTGCTGTGTTATATAAAGATGTTTTCTATGCATTACTTTGCAAGAGCAATTTACTTTTTATAGTATATTTATTGTTTTGATGCCAGTGGTATAAGTATCTTACAGATACTAGTGTGATTTTAATTCAAAGGATAAATTTCATAAGATTCTAATCTCACCATTTGCTGAGAGAAACTCGGAACAAATGGTTTTGACAAGTTACTATATGTATTTGAAAATTTAAGAGTTACTGTTTCAAAATACTAAAGTTTAAGAAAAGTTGCTGTCTTTCTCCAGCTTTTCAAAAGAGTATTACAGTTAAAATATATAAAGTATTGAAGCTTGCAGTCTTCGTAATTGCAATATATTAAATTGATGGGCTTTCATAAGTGGACCAACTTGTAAAAATGTTACAAATATTATACAATGAATAAATATATTTCTCTGTCTTGCATGTTGCCAAAGGTGTCATTTTATTGAAAGCACTGTGAATACTACCTTAGTTCACAGTTGATATAGTAAGTATCTAAATCTAGTTCTATAGGCATGAGCCAGTTCCCCCCCCCCCCCCCCCCCCCCACTTCAATAGTCTGTAGTATGTTAAGTGCAGTTATCTACAAATGATCATCTGTATTTTTTAATAACCTGTAAAAAGAGTGCTAGATAGTTATATACATAACTTTTTGCATGAAGTTTTTATAAACGCAGTTATTTTTGGGTGTTTTCTTAATACAAGAAAGTTACTGAGAATATGGGAAGCTCCTTGGACTTCAGTTATATTTTCTGACTATAAATCCATCAGCTAATAGATAAGCTTTAAAACTGAATTAAAAACTGTCTAGACAGTTAAGACTATTCTTAATTCAATTTTGAAAATGTAATCAAGACCAGTGATTTTCTCCACGAGAAACATTCTAAAAAATTAATAATAGGAAAGCATCTTGTGATTGTTTGAAACATGAAAAACAGTGAAAAAACAGCTGTTACGATTATATAAGTCTGTAAATTGCATTTTGATCATATTTGTGTACTTTTACTGTAGGACAGACCATGTTTATGAGCTAGAAAATATTTATAATGCACAAGTTTCTAAGATGTACTACATGCTATACACTACCTTCATCAGATTAATGATTAGCTTGTTTCCTGTCAACCACTGTGCTGTGTTGTTGAAAGATATGAAAATAAATATCTACTTAGAAATTTGTTGATACAGCACTGTAGTATTGCTGTGTACAACGCCATTATAGTATTATAATGCTGTTAAGGCTTTGGTGAACTCAGAAGTTTAAACTTTTACCTGAAGAGTTAGATAAAAAGATGAACTTCAAAAACTAATTGTGCATTCTCAAAATGGCCTGTACGAAGTGTATTGATAACTGGGTCTCTCTCTCTCTCTCTCTCTCTCTCTCTCTCTCTCTCTCTCTCTTTTGCGCTGTAATGTAGTTTGAATGACAATAAATCACTCAATTGTGTAACAGTTTTTATATGCATTTTAGTACTAAATTTATCACGATGACAGGATTGTTATAAAATGTATATTATTCATGTTAATTCAAAGTTATGTGGACATTCAAAGTTATGTGGACATTCAAAGTTATGTGGACATTCAAGGATAAGTTACAGTTTAAGTTGCCATTTAAGTATCTCCAGTCAACACTCGTAGCAAAGTATGTAGAAACACTCCTTTAGCATAAGGAATTTTTGCTGCTAATGTCAATCTTATGTTAACCACATGAAAAACTAATTTCCACCTATCTTAGCTGTGAATCCGTGTTTGTGTTTGTTACCTCAGTGTCTCTATCCACTAACATTATAATATATAGCATATACATGCCATAAACTCTGAGAATATTAAAGCTAGTGAAAAGGATTTTGCAAGATGTTTCTAATTTTACTTTCACTATGATCATAAAGGCCCTCCTGCAGTATAAAACCCTTTTTAATATTAATTTGGCAGGTCCTGCTCCCACAATGTTATTCCGTGGTTCAAGAAAGCATATACTGATCCAAACTACAGTTGTTTCAGTTATGGTTTGGAGATATTCTTAATCCTTAACACTTTCGCTGCAGCTGACACTTATAAGCGTCAAAACAAGCTGCGAGCCAGTGCGGCTGACGCTTTTAAGTGTACGCGCTCACTGTTGGATTACTGTCGAGTTGCAGCGCGATTACTAAGTTTTCCTGGTAGTTTCATTACATATGGGTAAAGTTAAATATCCACGATTACAAGACTACTGGAAGAAAGAACCGCTGTTTGAGAATAGGGGAACAGCGATGAGTATCAGCAGAGACCGGTATTTGATCATATTACGCTCTGCATTTTGCAAAAAATCCACTTCCAGGAAACCCGAAACCGGACGATCGTTGCTATAAGATACGATCTACATCAGATTATTTTCACACGAGAATGTCTCAAGTGTATTACCCGGGAAGAGATTTATCAATAGATGAATCAATGATTCTTTGGAGGGGAAGATTGTCATTTAGACAATACATAAAAAGCAAACGTACCTAATAAATATGGCATTAAGATGCACGTGCTTAACAATCCAGATGGTTTAATAAATAAGTGGGCTGTGTACGCGGGAAGTAGTGGAGATATGCGGAGAAAAGGTCACACTGAAAAGGTCGTTTTGCATTTGATGGCAGAAAAGCTGTATGTTGGTCATCACATTTATTTGGACAATTATTATAACAGTTTCCATTTAGCTACAACTATGTTGAACCTAAAAACACTTTCCACGTTGTTGTTGTTGTTGTTGTTGTTGTCTTCAGTCCTGAGACTAGTTTGATGCAGCTCTCCATGCTACTCGATCCTGTACAAGCTGCTTCATCTCCCAGTACTTACTGCAACCTACATCCTTCTGAATCTGCTTAGTGTATTAATCTCTTGGTCTCTCTCTACGATTTTTACACTTTCCACAGGAACTCTGAAATTAAATAGGAAGTATACCCCTGAAGATGTCGTATCGGAAAAACTCGGGAGAGGAGAAACAATTGTGCGGTATTCTAATGGAGTTATGATTGGAAAATGGAAGGATCGACGAGAGGGTTCCTACATTTCCACAGAACATCTAAATGTTATGGAGCAAGTGACGAAAGCGTGCCAGCAAATAGTCACAAAACCTTTGCCTATGATTAGGTACAATGCGTGTATGTCTGGGACTGATAAACAAGATCAGATGTTATCGTTGATATAAGATACAATCTACATTGGATTATTTTAACACGAGAATGTCTCAAGTGTATTACCCGGGAAGAGATTTATCAATAGATGAATCAATGATTCTTTGGATTATTCTTTGTATTATTTATGTGAACGAAAGACTATCCGCTGGCTGAAACTATTCTTTCATGTCATTGACATGCTAGATTTCAATTCTCAATATCTGTACAACAAATACTCAGGAAATAAAATGACCTTGTTCAATTACAGAATGAACATTATAAAGGGCTTCCTTCCACCATTGGACGTTCCACGAAATGAGAGCAAGAAACATCACAAACACACGTTGTGCAAAAGCAGGAAGCTACTGCAGGAAAGAAGCAAGTTATGAAGTGGTATAAGAAGTGCGCGGAACATGGCAAGCACACTGATATACCATACAAGTGTACAACCTGCCCAGACACACCTGGATACTGCTTGAACTGCTGTATAATTTCCCATAAGTAGCAAAAACGCGATAATATCGGGGAAATTCCGATTATCAAAGACAACTACTTTTATTTCTTTTGACATTGCATGATTTCTTTTTATGACGTGAAAGGTTAGAACTTTTTTCATGTGTACTCAGAAAATGAGGTTTTCTTTTAAGTTGACTTATTTCGTATTGTGATGTAAAGCGTACTTCACACTGCCCTGGAGAGTTCAGCATCTGCACCGATGCCGCAGCGAAAGTGTTAATGCATATAGAATGGATGCAGTTTCGTTGCGGACATGATTAATTTGTTATTTCCATGAAAGTGTGCTGTCTACATATGAACCAAAACACTTGCATCCCAAACAGGCCTGTTTGGACCAATCTGTTGAACGTGTATATTTGTTTTTATCTGTTAACCTTGAAGTTATTACTCCTAGCCTGTACAATAAGGTTTTGAACATCATCACTAAGGCTTGGCAAACTAACTGCACAATAAACATGCCACTGGCATACATTATAATTGGATGCTTATCTTAAGCAGAAGATTGTTCAAATGAGATATGAACAGAAATGGTCCTAAACTGGAGGGATATATTAATTTATGTTTCTTACTGACTATCTCTCCTGATACCTCTCCATCGTATATAATTCCTGTAAATTTTTGTCTGTCTCCTAAATGTGTTTCTAGTTTTTTTTTTTTTTTTTTTTTTTTTTCCAGTGACATCACCCATTTTAAGCTTTGATAAGTGTGCATCATGATGCACTTTGCTGAAAGCACTCTCAAACAAACTGATGGAATTTCTTTGAGTCATGCTAAAGAGTACATTAGAAGTTTCTCAGTAATTATGATCCAAAGGTTTTAAGTACGTAATGATAGAAAAATTCAACCAAGACCCTCTGGAATGTCATTTTGCAATTTTTTGGTCTATGAGTTCAGACGACCATCCATCAATTGTAGATTTTCTGTAATTACATATGTTAAAGAGTGCGTTTGTTACTGTTAAGATGGCTATATCTGCATCTGGGAACTGTGAACAGATTTCAGAACCATGTGTTACATCCTTTGTTAATCAAATGTATGTATGTGCTAAAGAAATGGAAGTATGAAACAAACGCATTAACTTATCTGCTGAGGACAAAATTAAGGGCAAAATGATGATAGCGGACTGGGAAAATGATCTCCCTATTCCGTATGAAGACAACATTCCAAAACAATGTTCAGTTTATCACATAGTTGGTTACATTGTCGAAAAGCTTAGTAAACAGAGCAGCTGTGTGAAGTGTGCTCAAACACTTATGAATGAAATGGTGTCTGACACAGTAGCTGCAACTTTCACTGCCATGAAGGACTTTGATTCAATAAATTGTCTTTCTTATTTGACTTACCCATCCAAAAATGTTTTCAGCATTCGTTTACAGGTTGAAGTAGCCTTGAAAAGACACTGTCTTCCGTCTCAAGTCTATGGGATAATATATTTTGTGAGTGTTTAGACAGTACTGACGAAACTGTTTTATGAACAGATGATATAGGATGTTGTGTGCAACATAAACATGATCTTGCCGATAAATTAATTTTCCATTTCATGAAGTGTTACTTTTTCTTAAGCATAAAAGAAATCAGCGAAAAGCTCTTGTCAGCGAAGACTGCGAAGTCATCACCCAAGCTTTCCAAATTTTATGACAACAAACAGCTACAAATTACATGGTTAAGTTTATATTATCTTTCATCTACATCTACATCCACATCCATACTCCTCAAGCCACCTGACGGTGTGTGGCGGAGAGTACCTTGAGTACCTCTATCGGTTCTCTCTTCTATCCCAGTCTCGTATTGTTCGTGGAAAGAAAGATTGTCAGTATGCCTCTGTGTGGGCTCTAATCTCGCTGATTTTGTCCTTATGGTCTCTTCGCAAGATATCCGTAGGAGGGAGCAATATACTGCTTGACTCCTCGGTGAAGGTAAGTTCTCGAAACTTAAACCAAAGCCCGTACCGAGCTACTGAGCCTCTCTCTTGCAGAGTCTTCCACTGGAGTTTATCTATCATCTGTGTAACACTTTCGCAATTACTGAATGATCCTGAAACAAAGCGCGCTGCTCTCCATTGGATCTTCTCTCTCTTCTATCAACCCTATCTGGTACAGATCCCACGCCGGTGAGCAGTATTCAAGCAGTGATTTTATATGGTCATTCCATTTTAAATCACTCCTAATGCCTACTCCCAGATAATTTATGGGATTAACTGCTTCCAGTTGCTGACTTGCTATATTGTAGCTAAATGATAAGGGATCTTCCTTTCTATGTATTTGCAGCCCATTACACTTGTCTACATTGAGATTCAATTGCCATTCCCTGCACCATGCATCAATTCATTGCAGATCCTCCTGCATTTCAGTACAATTTTCCATTGTTAAAACCTCTCAATATACTATTGCTTCATCCGCAAAAAGCCTCAGTGAACTTCCAATGTTATCCACAAGGTCATTTATATATATATTGTGAATAGTAATGGTCCTACAACACTCCCCTGCAGCACACCTGAAATCACTCTTACTTTGGAAGCCTTCTCTCCATTGAGAATGACATGCTGCATTCTGTTATCTAGGAACTCTTCAATCCAATCACACAATTGGTCTTGTAGTCCATATGCTCTTACTTTGTTCATTAAATGACTGTGGGGTCTGCATCAAACACCTTGCGGAAGTCAAGAAACGGCATCTACCTGGGAACCCATGTCTATGGCCCTCTTAGTCTCGTGGACGAATAGCGCGAGCTGGGTTTCACATGACCGTCTTTTTCGAAACCCATGCCGATTCCTACAGAGTAGATTTCTAGTCTCCAGAAAAGTCATTATACTCGAACATAATACATGTTCCGTAATTCTACAACTGATCGACGTTAGAGATATAGGTCTATAGTTCTGGACATCTGTTCGACGTCCCTTCTTGAAAACAGGTATGATGTGTGCCCTTTTCCAATCTTTTGGAACGCTACACTCTTCTAGAGACATACGATACACCGCTGCAAGAAGGCTGGCAAGTTCCTTCGCATACTCTGTGTAAGACTGAACTGGTATCCCATCAGGTCCAGCGGCCTTTCCTCTTTTAAGCGATTTTAATTGTTTTTCTATCCCTCTGTCATCTGTTTCGGTATCTACCATTTTGTCATCTGTGCAACAATTTAGAGGAGGAACTACAGTACAGTCTCCCTCCGTGAAACAGCTTTGGAAAAAAGACATTTAGTATTTCGGCTTTAGTCTGTCATCCTCTGTTTCAGTACCATTTTGGTCACAGAGTGTCTGGACATTTTGTTTTGATCCACCTACCGCTTTGACATAAGACCAAGATTTTTTAGGATTTTCTGCCGAGTCAGTTCATAGGACTTAAGTTTCGAATTCGTTGAATGCCTCTTGCAGAGCCGTCCTCACATCTCTTATGTTTTACTCTGTATTATTGGTTGGTACATGCCCCTATAGATGATTTTTGCATGTTAAGCTGTATTTTCATCTTGGTCTTAAATTCCAGTAGTGATGATGCCTTCAACCAGTACTTTGTTAGCGTAGTGGAAAGTACAATAAATGAAATTCCATTTTCAGTCTAAGATCCCACAGCCAATACAGCAAGTGTAAGCTACCCATTTAAAAACTGGGAGGAAATACACTCTGAGGACCTTGTAAAAATAGTGAAGTCCTATATGCATTCAGAGTCAAGATATCTGTCGTATGCCCTGCACAGTACGGAAGAAAACAATACCAGAGCTTGTTCAGCCACTAGCCACAGTAATTAACAAGTGTTTATCTTCTGGTGTCGTCCCAGATTTCCTGAAGGTAGCACGGACAGTACCAGTCTACAAATGAGGCGACCCATGCAAAGTGTCTAGCTTCAGACCTATTTCAACAATACCCATTCTTGCTAAAGTCATAGTCTGTAATGGAACATCAGATACAAAATTACTTTGAAAACGATACTCTCTTCCAGGACACACAGAATGGTTTTTGCAAGGAAAAGACAACAGTTGCAGTGGTACTGGACTTAATCACGAAGATAAGGGAGGGTTTGAAGATAAATAGTTTGTGGCATTGACACTCTGCGACCTGAGCAAGGCATTTGAGTGCATCTCACACAAGATACTGATTAATAAGCTGAAGTGTTATGGTATTGAAGGTGTGGCTGTCCAAGCTACTCTTCAATCCTATCTTGAAAACTAAAGATAAATAGTATCAGTCCATGGAGCAACCTCCCAAGAGCAAAAATTAGAGCATGGTGTACCCCAGGGATCCAGCATAGTACCTCTCCTGTTCCTTATCTATGTCAATAAATGGTATCTTTGACATTCTACAGTTTGCTGCTGATACTACACTCTTTGCCAAGGGGGATATGGCTGAACAAGCTCTGTTGGCAGCAGATGTACTCTTTGAAAGCATTAAAGAGTGGTCCATCGAAAATAAAATGAAAATGAATCAAGAAAAAAATAAAACACATGATATGCAGTCTCAGCAAATTTGGCTACCAGGACAACATGGATGCTGTCAAACTACTAGGCTTCATGGTAGACAGCTAACTGACAATGAACACGCACACAGAGTATGTGTGTTCCAAGCTCTCCTGTGTTATATACCTGCTAAGAAAACTAAAAGGTGTATTGTTGAGTGGTACTTAAGATAAGTAAATAAATTAGTGAAATCAAAGTGAAGTAGAAATTAGAAAATAAATGAAAAACTTGGTTTAGTTGTCAGGTGACGCCTGTACATACTGGCAAACAGCGGGCAGAGCAGAAGAGACAATGGCCGTGAAGTCAGCAAGTTCCGCATAAGCGGATGCTGCCGATTCAGCCATCAGGGCATCGCCCGACCGACTCACGTGTTTCTCAGTTGTAAGATGTGATCAAAGGCCCTCGCCTACATTCCAAGAGCCAATGACCGACGTTAAGAAGATTCTTCGAGAAGCTTTTCAATGTGACAGAAGAGGCAATGACCGTGAAGTCGCTCACCTCCAGTGAACTGAAGTGAATAAATACGCGAGACACAGTGGGCTCAAAAAGAAGAGTAGCAGTAGTTTTCAGTCAGTTTCGGTGCCGAAGACCGTCATGCAAGAAGAGACTACATCATACACAAATGCACCAAGTCCGCCGCTGTAATGGAATAGCAAGCAGCAGCCTCGGTGCCAGAAGACAGAACTTAAAAGGTATTTGAAGACTGATTTTTATGTACCTGGGTGACTTGTGAGGATGGGAAGGAGACGGCCTCACATCAGCAGTCATCTGTGAGCTGGGATGAAGATCAGACAGCCGAAGAGTGGCACGCTGGAGTCCGTTGTTCAAGTCCGGGACACTGGCCTTCCCCTGCCGCGCCGCTCCGCTGGCCGACGCACAACACTGACACACGAGGCCGCTTAGAGAAGTGAAACACTGGGACGCCACATCCAAGGTATCACCATCCGATGCACGACTTCGCTCTCAATAATTAAATGGGCCACCGTACGAGGCGCGTCTCCAGTCAACTGGGCGAGACGGTGACACGAGATACACACCACCAGGCGTAATCGGACGCCGCCGCTGCCGCAGCAGAAGGCTTCGCAAACGACACAGCTGCCGCTCTCCGAGCCAGAACATCCAGTAAGAAACAGTTGTACAAAACTGTTACATTTGGTGTCAGAGAAAAAACCCTTGGCTCAGTATGAGGTGTGAATGAATGTAACAGTTCTGACACTAAATGTAACACTTCTGTCACTAAATGTAATTGAGTTTTCTCTTTTGATGCTAGTCAGTTGTCAGGATGAGCATTACTGCAATGGGTATTTAATTCTAAAGCATTATGTCAGGGTGAAAATCCTAAATAAATTAATTTTTCTCTCTTAACGACATGTGGGCAGGGTTGGTTCTTCCTTGGCTCGGGTATGAGGTAGAATGAAACTGCATTTTTACATAAGATAACTTTTATTGGAAGTTTTGTACAACTGTTTCTTACTGGATGTTCTGGCTCGGAAAGTGGCAGTTCTGTCGTTTCTGAAGCCTTATGCTGCGGCGGCGGCAGCATCTGATTACACCTGGCGGTGTGTATCTCGTGTCACCGTCTCGCCCAGTTGACTGGAGACGCGCCTCATGCGGTGGCCCGTTTAATTATTGAGAGCGAAGTCGTGCATCGGATGGTGATACCTTGGATGTGGTGTCCCAGTGTTTCTCTTCTCTAAGCAGCCTCGTGTGTCAGTGTTGTGCGTCAGCCAGCGGAGCGGCGCGGCAGGGGAAGGCCAGTGTCCCGTACTCGAACAACGGTCTCCAGCTTGCCAGTCTTGGGCTGTCCGATCTATATCCCCGCTCACAGGTGACTGCTGATGTGAGGCTGTCTCCTTCCCGTCCTCACAAGTCACCCGGGTACATAAAAATCAGTCTTCAAATACCTTTTAACTTCTGTCTTCTGGTGCCGAGGCTGCTGCTTGCTATTCCATTACAGCGGCGGACTTGGTGCATCTGTGTATGATGTAGTCTCTTCTTGCATGATGGTCTTCGGCACCGAAACTGAATGAAAACTACTGCTACTCTTCATTTTGGGCCCACTGCGTCTCGCGTATTTATTCACTTCAGTTCACTGGAGGTGAACGACTTCACGGTCATTGCCTCTTCTGTCACATTGAAAAGCTTCTCGAAGAATCTTCTTAACATCGGTCATTGGCTCTTGAAATGTAGGCGAGGGCCTTTGCTTACGTGTGACAACTGAGAAACACTTGAGCCGGTCGGACGATGCCCTGACGGCTGAATCGACAGCGTCCGCGTATGTGGAACTTGCTGACTTCATGGTCATTGTCTCTTCTGCTCTGCCTGCTGTTTGCCAGTATGTAACTCTCTAAACTAAACCAAGTTTTTCATTTGTTTTCTAATTTCTATTTCACTTTGATTTCACTAATTTATTTACTTACCTTAAGTACCACTCAACAGTATTGACCAGTACCAATTAACAGTTTATTATGCACTCTTTCATAGCCATATTAATTATGGTCTGCTGTTGTGGGAAGACACTGTAGGTTGTAAGGAGGTGTTAACGCTCAAAAAAAAAAAAAAAAAAAACTGTCAGGATCATTACATCATGTAAAAAACAGGTGTACTGCAAACATATATTTACCAGGTTAAGGATAATGACAGTATTCGGGCAATGTGTGTTTCTATGCCTCTCTAGTGTAAAAGAAAACCAAGGTGATTTCAGCCAGAGGCAAGACATTTATAATCATGACACCCGCAACTAGAGGAACATTGAAGTACCAAGTTGTCGAGTGACTAGAATGCAAGACAATTTTCCAGCGGTAGCCCTAAAAATGTTCAATACACTGGACCGAGAAGTGCAGTGTTAATGTGTCAGGATTGGTGAGGAAGGGAAAGCAGTGGGCACCTGTTGAGATGAAAAATCAAACATATTTTAAATGCATGCATGTTTAATGCCGTAAAAGGAAAGGCAGACCTAGAGAAGCCGCCAAAACTGAATGGGCTGCTGCCCAAGAGAACAGGAGAAGAGAGCGTCTGGTCGGGTCAGAAGGTGCCAGATGAAGGGAGTGGACGACATGTCTGCTCCCGCGGTGGCTGGCCGTGGTTCCACCCCGACGTGACTACTTCCATACACCCCCCCCCCCCCCCCCTTCCATTGGTTGGCCAAATCGCAGATGCACAGTTTGGTAGCGTTGCCTCGTCAGCAACACGTGAGTTTAGCTGCTGATGGTTCAGCACGTGAGTTTCAAAGTGGTTCTGTCCGGTTTTGCAACAAGACTGATCTGCTGCAACTAGCCGCCAGGCAGAAGGCACTGACGGACATCAAGTGAAAAATAAAAATCAAATTTTATACTACTGAATCCATTCAGTATCGGCCTCAACTGTACACCCTTGTCCCCTCTGCAGGAGAGAAGCAGCGGATGGGGGGGGGGGGGGGAATAGACAGTTACTATGGGGCTCCATCTACATCTACATGGTTACTCTGCAATTCACCCTTAAGTGCCTGGCAGAGGGTTCATCGGACCATTTTCGTGCTACTTCTCTACCTTTCCAATCTCGAATGGCGCATGGGAAAAAGGGACATCTAAATCTTTCTGTTCGAGCTCTGATTTCTCTTATTTTATGATGATGATCATTTCTCCCTACATAGGTGGGTGTCAACAAAATATTTTCACATTCGGAAGAGAAAGTTGGTGATTGAAATTTCGTAAATAGATCTCGCCGCAAAGAAAACCGCCTTCGTTTCAGTGACTGCCACCCCAACTCGCGTATCATATCAGTGACACTCTCACCCCTATTGCGCGATAACACGAAATGAGCTGCCCTTCTTTGCACTTTTTTGATGTCCTCCGTCAGTCCTACCTGGTAAGGATCCCATACCACGCAGCAATATTCCAGCAGAGGACGGACAAGTTGAATGTAAGCTGTCTCTTTAGTGGGTTTGTCGCATCTTCCAAGTGTTCTGCCAACAAAGTGCAGTCTTTGTTTCGCCTTCCCCACAATATTATCTATGTGGTCTTTCCAATTTAAGTTGCTCGTAATTGTAATTCCTAGGTATTTAGTCAAATTGACAGCCCATAGATTTGTGCGATTTATCGTATACCCAAAATTTATCAGATTTCTTTTAGTACCTATGTGGATGACCCCACACATTTCTTTGTTTAGTGTTAACTGCCACTTTTCGTACCATATAGAAATTCTCTTGAGATCATTGTTTAATTGGAATTGATCATCTGATGATTTTACTAGACAGTAAATTACAGCATGATCTGCAAAGAATCTAAGGGGGCTGCTCAGATTATCACCTACATCGTTTTTATAAATCAGGAACAGCAGAGGGCCTATGACACTACCTTGCGGAACGCCAGATATCACTTCTGTTCTACTCAATGATTTACCGTCTATCACTACGAACTGTGACCTCTCTGAGAAGAAATCATAAATCCAGTCACGTGACTGAGACGATACTCCATATGCATGTAATTTGATTAATAGTTGCTTGTGAGGAACAGTATCAAAAGCCTTCTGGGAATCTAGGAATATGGAATCGATTTGAGATCCCTTGTCGACAGCACTCATTGCTTCATGGGAATAAAGAGCTAGCTGTGTTGCACAAGAATGATATTTTCTGAATCTGTGTTGGTTATGTATCAATAAGTCATTTACTTCGAGGTGATTCATAATGTTCGAGTACAGTATATGCTCCAAAATCCTACTGCAAATTGAGGTCAGTGATATGGGTCTGTAATTCAGTGGGTTACTCCTATTTCCTTTCTTGAATATTGGTGTGACCTGTGCTACATTCCAGTTCTTAGGAACAGACCTTTCGTCAAGTGAGCAGTTGTATATGATTGCTAAGAAAGGTGCTGTTGTGTCTGCATACTCTGAAAGAATGGCCTTACATAATTTTAACCATACATTTTGGATTTTTTTTTTAATTTTCATTGAAAAATGACAATAATGTGGTAATGAAATCTTGCGTGAAAAAATCTGGACGATGGCGGATGGTGCGGCAGTGGTGTGAGGCACTGCAAATGGTGGCGCATGGCACGGCAATCAGCTGTTGGCGCTGGTAGTGGCGGAGGTCGCTGACCACGGTGGGTAGCGGCGTGCTGTGGTGCACTACAACTTTCACCGGAGTGTATAAGTGGAGGGGGTTTTGGATGAGGCGATGTACGGATCACAAAAGGGGGGGGGGGGGGGGAAGGGGGTTGACACTTTTGACTCACTTCACACGCATACTTTGTTCCTTACACCTAAAGGAGGGCCATGCCTTTTATTTTGGGGGTATTTTACTTATTTACTATTCCTTTCTATTCACTACTGTTTTCTACTGGACTGCTACAGTATGGGGGAACAGGGAACATTCTTGCTCCCATTTCAAAACATAAGCATGATATTCCCCAGGGGATTGCTGTGCAGGGACAGCAGGAGGGGCAAACAAAGTCATGCAAAAAGTCCTTTTCTAAAAGGCTACCCATAGGTATAAAACAATTGGGATAATTATTAAAGGGGTACATACTGAACCAGGAATAACTATACGACTGAGATGATCTGTGATATACGCAGTGGCACGGTCTAGCATAATCTACCCTGACTCTTTGTTCACCAGATCGGTTAAAGATTATACCAGCTGGGAATGTGAGTGATTGGGGATAGATGGCCAATTGTTAGGTGATGGTAGTACCATTGGTTGCTCTGGTAAATACCACATGAGAGTAGGGAGTTGCACATGTTGTGCATAAGATAAGTGTACATACCCCCCACCCCCCACGGTAACAGCCCCGGCGTGTCCTGAGTGAACGGCTCCTTGGGGCGTTTGAATTAACCATTTACAGAATGCAGTTCATGTAAATTAGTAATATTAGAGTGGAATTAGTGATTGTTGCAAATAGTATTCTAACTCCTTTCTCAAATGAATGAGTACGTATGGGTTGAATAGGCTGTGTCGGGAACCTAATGGTGAAACCATTTGAGAATTTGGAAAAGGGGTAGGTAGTCGGTTCTTAAGATGCATCAGGCTAGGCAGAAGGTGATATGGCGGTACTATACTTCGGAGGAGGCTCGGAAATGCAAAGTGCCACCAAACTAAATAGCGGTGCATGGGAAGACACCCCATAATGGCTGGATACGTTATTGTGATGCGTTTCCGCTTCATGTTCCATCAGTTGGAGGTCACTTGCTTACAAACTCCCCTTGGAGTTATAGTCTGGTCAGCGGACATGTTAAGGGCTTAGGTGTGCAAATAAATTTATGGTTGGGATCTCAAGTTGTTGAAGTTACTTGATTTTTGAGAAGGAAGGATGGGGGAAATCATGTTTGCAATAGCTTTTACGTAAGAAGATGGTACCATTCTGTGATAAGTTGCTATTCATTGGTTGATAGCGAAGATAGTATGTTTTAATATGCGTAAGGTCCCTGTAACAGTGGCAGGCAGATGCACGGTCGGTGCGCAGAAAGAGTGGAAGGGGGGGGGGGGATCAGGTAGGGACAGCCGGCACGAGTAGTGGGACGTCACGGGTTGGGGAAGGGCGCGGAAGTAGCAGTAGTGTCAGGTGTTTGAAGTGACTCCACCCCTCGCATTATGGCTGCCGCATGTGCGACTCCTCGTTGGCAGGTCCAGCTGATTCTGACAACTTCATAGTACTGCCGAGTGGCTAAACGTACCTGAGATACCGTGAAAAAGAATGGGCATCTGTGAGGAACGGTAGGGGAAGTTTAGAGGGTCACTGTTGGGTGTGCAGGCCATGCATCCGCGGTACAGGAATACTCATTGAGTTATCTAACATTTCTTTTGGTGCCAAAGTGACGGGTTATGTATCTTCATTGGAAGGAAATTTCTCAGCTAGTACTGCGTGTTATTAAGTATCACTCTGGGTGTTCAAACGGGAAAATTACTTAGTGAAACATGGTGGCATTTCAGGGAAAAAATCCTTAGAGTAAAAAGGTAGAGATGTAATGCAATCACTTCTTCAGAAAATACTCTTATGTAGAATTAACTGTATTGGTACTAAAAATAGAGCTACTGTCCGACCACTAGGCGTGACATGACACGTAAATAACATAAATAAAATACTGGTTAAACTAGGGATTAATTAGGCTAGGCCGGCATTGCAGAACAAAGTGGCCAGGTAAAGCTATGATAACTTCTTCAGAGAGGGAGGCTAGGGCGACGTCTTAGTTATCATAGCATGGGAGCATAAAATACATATTGTATGGGTAGAACATTCATTTGCAAAGGAAAGTAATAAGGTGGTTGCTTAAGCCTTGTTACTTTTTCTTTTGGTTGATATAACTGGGAATGTCTTAAGTATGAAGCAGTACCTTAGTGTTTAATCCCGGATCTAAGGGCATATGGGTGTTGATCTCAGAGCATATCTAGCGCAAGCTGGGGGTGGTGGAACTTTCCATTTTCTCTGCTTCACAGGGGGAGCAAAACCTGCTGAAGGTCCGGCGCTCGTCTCAGAAGGCAGTGGGAGAGGCATAGTTCCTGAATAGGATCAGTTTGCGGTCAGGCCATTGTAATTCGCCATTGTAATTCTGCATTAACAGGAGAAGTGAGCTGAATGATTGAATGTGATCCATCAAAAAGGGGGTTAGTTTCTTCACTCTTCCTTTCTTTACACTAGGTTTTTTTAGCAAAACCAAATCACCAGGTTTATAGGGGTGGAGGATGGCATTTTTATTTTGTCTTTCCATCTGCTTCCTGGTTGCCTTGCAGTTGTTCCCTTGTACCTTCTTCCAAATGGCCTTCAGGCAGTGGGCTAGCCCCTTAATGGCTGTGTGATTGATTCTTGGAGGTAATTAATTGATCTCAAAGGGAGATTCCATAGGGCGGCCAAACACTATCTCATAAGGGGTATGTTCAGTGGCTTCGTGGAAATGGCTATTGTACGCACTTGCCACATACGGAATGTATCTTTGCCAGTCACTATGGGCTGAGTTGATGTAATAGGAAAGCATTCATTTCACAGTGTGATGGACACGTCCACTGCGGCCATTTGCCTGGAGGTGAAAAGGGGTGGTTCTCCATTTTTTAATTCTCAGCAATTTGCAAACTTGGAAAAATAAGACGGACATAAAATTGGTTCCTTGATCAGTTATAATGGCTTTAGGGCTTCTGAAAGGAAGGACAAGATGATCTACAAAAGCTCATTCTACTGTTTCAGCTGACATGTCAGCAATGGGTACCAAAATAAGGTATCAGGAAAAGTAATCAATAATGGGTAGGAAATATTTACTTCCTTGTGTACTTACGGGAAGTGGCCAGTCTACGTCCAAAGCTACAAACTGAAAGGGTTTTGACACCTTGGGAAGAGATGGTAAGGGAATTTTGATTCATGGGGATGGTGCTCTTTGGGCACATGGTAGGCAATTTTTTGTATACTTGGCAACATTTCACCATATTTTGTCCCACCAATACTTCTTGTCAATGCAGGTGTTTGTGGCTCTTCGTCCACTGTGGCAAGCTTGGATGCTGTTATGGCACTGGGCAATAATTCTGGATTGTGTCTTTAGGTATTACTATATGTTTAGCCAGGGGGGTCTTGCGGTATAGAATTTCATCCCCTGTAACAAAATCCAAGTGGGAGCGATACAGGAGAGAATGAATGGTTTTTCAAAGTTGAGATAGATCAATAAGGGGGAACTAGTCACAGCACCTCTGATACGCTGCACAGCAGCTTCACACTCGCGGGTCCATTGATAGGGTACATTTTTTTTCAGCAAGTGGGTAAGGGGTTTAGCTATTGTGGCATAGTCCTTTACAAGACAAATAATAATTGCTGAATCCCAGAAAGCTTTGCAATTCCTTTATATTGTTAGGGGAAGGAAATGTTATAATTGCTTCAATTAGATGGGGGTCTGACTTCACTCCGTCAGCACTAATAATATGGGCCAGATACTGTACTTGACTCTCAGCAAAGGAACATTTTTCTATTTTCAATCTTAAATTGGCACTTTTTAATCTAGACAAGACATTTCTTAACCTAGTAACATGCTCACCTATGGTTCTGGAAAAGAAAATGATATCATCTAGATAAACTAAACACATTGTGGGTTTCAGTCCTTGTAGCAGTAAGTTGACAAAGCATTGGAAAGTGGCTGGCATGTTGCGCAGCCCGAATGGCATTCTCAGAAATTCATATAGACCAGAGGGAACTACAAATGCTGTTTTTGGCCTGTCATGTGGTGCAATCAGTATTTGGTGTTGCCCACTCTTCATATCAAGGGTAGTGAAGTATTTTCAATTTCCTAACCTGTCCAATGTTTCATTGATATGGGGGAGATGGTAAGTATCAGGGAAGTTACCTTATTTACTGCTCTCATATCGACTCAAAGATGGTAGGTCCTCTCTCCATTGATTGATTTATTTGGGACCATGATGACTGGGGGCGACCAGGGACTGGCAGAGGGTTGTATTATCCCTGCCTCCCTGCCTTTAGCTGCTGTTGTATAGTTTCCTCCACAACAGGCTGGAGGTGATATGGTATTCTATATGGTTTCTGCAGAATGGGCCTCGCATCTCTGGTGGGAATTTCATGGTAAACAAGGCCAGTAGCTGGCAAATAATGCCTCTCCTCGAATAATCAGAAGTGTTCTTCCAAGAAGGAGTACAATTTGTTTTGGTCAGCCACAGGCACATGAGCTAACTTATCTTTGAATTTGTCTCTGAGCACGGGAGCAATATGACATTTGCTGCGTTCCGGAAGCCGTTGTTTTCGGTTAGGTTTTGGCTTCTCTTTTACACGGTGGTTTTCTTCAATCTTGTGGCTGCTAGCTATAATGGTGCCACTAGGAATCTCTACCTCTTTTGTTCCAAAATTGTCCAAACAGACGGGAACATAAAATTTCTTCCCCTGCACTTCTGCTGTCGTTAAGCCACGTTTAATATGGACCCGTAATCTATCAAGGACATCATTTTGACAGAGAGGGTCCACCAATATGGCTGTTCTCGGCAGTTCACAGGGTTTGACCCCAAGCCAGAGAATGCTGATTCTAACAGAGGTAGTTGTGCATAATGCCCACGTTTGCGCGGAAGGAACCTGTGGAAGTGGCCACGTTTCACAAGTACCTTGCGACAGAACGACGTGGGGGCCGTTGAAATGGTGGGTTTCTTCACCGAGACAGACAGTTTGCGTTCTGTAATATACTACACTCTGATAGTGGTGGAGGAAATCACTCCCCAGGATGATGTCAAAATCTAGCCTTTGTTTTTGAATTATGTCCATGTCGAAAAGGTAGTGGCTGGCTCTGATTTTCTACTTAAATTGGAAATACCCAGAAGGTATGATATCTCATCACTCAGACCATTAATGTGGTGATGGGATGGTTTTAACACTTGTCTATCCCCACATCCTACGACTAATATGCTGGTTTGCACTCCCGTGTCGACAAGCACTCTTACGTTCTATTTTAGAACTTTGCTGTTGAGGAGGATATTCGCTGCCTCATTTACAACACCGTGATGGACTAGGTGCATGAATTTCATAGGGGGTGTGGTCTGGCAGCGTGACTTGCCCCCCCCCTCCCCCCCTCCCTCCCCCTGACCATTTCCCGGCTGATTTTGGATTCGTGGTGGATTGTTGGTGAATTGTTCCCTCTGATGATTGTGCGAGGGGCCCCTGTTTCCCAGGTTCTGCGGGCATTTTTTACTGATATGCCCTATGGTTCCACACTGAGAGCAATAAGGTGCACGGCAGCATGGCCTGCCTTTAGGTAGCATTGGCATGCTGGCTCATATTTAAAAATTGAACGTCATTGTTCATTCGGACACACCGAACTGGCAATAAAATGTGCCACCTCCTCTCACAACATCGTGAGTCGTGTGGCATCATGCAACAAGGCGAGCGATGCTATCTTTACCTCTCTTCCAACATACAGGTCAATTCCACGTATAAATACGTCAATCGAACGGGCTTCTGCCTTCTCAATTAACACCTCGTTATCGACGGGGTCCGAACCCAGCGTGTAAGTGCGGCAAGTCACAGTGCAGATTCAGTCAGCAGATGCCTCTATATCCTCCCCTTGCTTCTGGTGTAGGGTGGATAACTTGTCCCTGTAATAGTGGGTGTCATGTCTGTCTGAATATCTCTCTTTCAACCCAGCTTCTAACCTGGCAAAAGAGTTGGTGTCCCTAAGGGTGTGAACTGATTCAATATAGGTACAGGCGTCACCTGACAATTTAAAGCAGAGTACAGTTAATAGGAAATCTTTTGGCCAAGCACAAATGCAGCCTATATCTCAGACAGTTTGTAGAAAGGAATTTATTTGCTCATTAGGTTTTCCAGAGAATGTGGGAATGAAATCGACTGAAGGGGAACTGTTAGCCAAAGTTGCAATGGTTCTTGAGGTACTGTGCTACTTAAGGTGCTTGCAGCCGTGATTTGCGGTGCAGCAGGGTGTATTTCTGATGCACATGGATTGGCAGACTGGATTTGAGACAATTTTTGGCATTCTTCTTTCGAGTCTATCTTCCTTAACATTAACCTATCAATTTCTGCTTGGAGGGTAGCTACTGGGTCTGGTTTTTCCATAGCTGGGGAGTTCCATTTGCTAGTGGCAGTACTATGGGTTTGAGGCATGGTTACAATTTTGGGACACCTAGTGCTTGCTGAAAACTTCACAATGAGAGCACAAAAAAACAGGCCTACACTCAACAGCAAAGAGGCGGCAGTGAAGAAAACCTGAGCAACGAACTTACATGAGCCGTAGTTGCAGCAGTGGTAAGTTGTTGACAGCTGCATCTTGTTGGACAATGGCAGTAGGAAACGGTGGTGAAGATGATGTCGGGGGTGTCGATGGCTGTGCGATGTACCTCAGCTAGTCGGCTGGAACATGTGCATTTCCTTGATGGCGGCACATGGCCGGAACATGCCTCCACGCTACATCGGAGCGACGCAGAGGACAACTACCAACAGCATGGCGTAGCACTGGACTGCCTGGAAGCGGCATCGATACGGCTGGCTGTGTGGTGCGGCAAAGCGCTTGGCCATGCAAGCAACCTGGCATTCACTGTGGCATCTGTTTGGAAAGAATGTCAAAACGGCGGAAGGCTGCATGGCGAATGACAATGTGCATCGCAACTTGTGCATCAAGCGTGAAGTACTACTGGCAGCTTAATTGGGTATGGCAGTTATATCAATAAGACAGGCCTAACGGTGAGCTATCCCACTTCTGACACCAGATGTTAACTTGTCAGGATTGGCGAGGAAGGCAAAGCAGTGGGCACCCGTTGAGGTGAAATATCAAACATATTTTAAATGCATGGATGTTTAATGCTGTAAAAAGAAAAGGCAGGCCTAGAGCAGCCACTGAAAGTGAATGGGCTGCTGACCAAGAGAGCAGGAGAGGAGAGCATCTGGTCAGGTTGGAAGCTGCCAGCAGAAGAGAGCGGACAGCGAGTCCGCTCCGGGCGGCTGGCTGTGGTTCCACCCCCACGTGACTACCTCCAAACCTCCCTATTGGTCGACCAAATCGTAGACGCACAGTTCGGTAGCATTACCTCATCAGCAACACGTGGGTTTAGCTGCTGATAGTTCAACACGTGAGTTTCAAAGCGGTTCTGTCCGGTTTTGCAACGAGACTGATCTGCTGCAACTAGCTGCCAGGCAGAAGGCACTGACGGACATCAAGTGAAAAATAAAAATCAAATTTTATACTATTAAATCCATTCAGTATCCGTCTCCACTGTACAGCAGTCTCTGCCACTAGGACTGTTCAAAAGGACAATTGCACAGGACTTGAAAGGACACCCATTATATTCTATTGGAGAATATATGTTATATATGCCCTTATTGTGAATACTTATATATTTTATCTGCTTGTTATACATGAACCAATGTTTCATAATTGCCTTAAAGGATGTCAACATTTTACATTTTCAATGCAGAAGGCATAGTTGACGTATCTTGTCTTAATCTAATCAAATAAGCAATTTAAAATTGTTTGGGATCCAACTAGGACATATACTGAAACATTCCTTGCCCAGCACTAAGTGGTGGTCGAGCCGACTAGCTGCAGACCTGCAGAAAAGTGACAAGTGCCTACACTTCTTCTTTGAGACATTGTGGCTACTCCGTCGCTTGCATGTTGTTGGCAAGTCGGAAGCCATGCATTTTACCATCCGTCACTTATAGTACTATTCTTGCTATGCCTCACTCCACAAAGAACAATACCATGCAGACTTGCAACCTCTGGTTCATTATTGCAGTTGTGAAATGGCCCAGTATCACAGTAGCATACCTGTCTCCTTCTCCTACAGCTGCCCAACAAGTCACCAAATTTTCACCCCTGGTGGTGAAATCACCTGCTACACAGGCCAGAAAGTACAAAAGGAAAACTCCTGTGACAACGTTTTATGTCCCTCCAGCCAACAAACATCTGAATCTTCATCTCCCAATTGTAAAAGTGTGAAGAAATCAAACAAATGCAAATGGTCTTCTCCTTCCCTGAATTGGAGATCCTCTTCAACGGTGTTGTCGCATGATGCCCCCAACCGGTTGACCCCCATTTCGCCAGTGCACATTGCCTTTTTGTGCTCTTGAGTTTGCAGGCTGACTCAGGGAGAATGCCAATGCCTCTGTAGATTTCGTGGAACAGGATCTTCCTGCCTCTGCACCCTGTAGCAGTGAGTCTACAAAGGCTGGCAAGGCCGGTCAGTACCACTGGGCCTTGATGACCTGTTCAGGCCGAGTTTAGTTTCTTTAGTTTTAGTTCATGTGTCCCCAAAATGATCAGGTAACCCAGCAGAATAATATTTTTACTTTGGAAATGGAAAAAAAAAAAATGATTTCAAGTGAAGACAAATTCGTAAGTACCTCTTACCATCATTTACACATTCCTTGACTTTTCTGAATGCCATTTTCACATACCCAATTTAGCAAGTGGAATCATTTGAAAAAATTGTTTGAAATATGTGCACAGTAAATCATAAAGAACCATGTTGTCCATTATTTATAAAACTTAGATTATTATATTTTTGTACACCAGGCATGAATTACTTGAGGGAAACCATTTTGTTCATTCACATGATACAAGAAATGAAAATTTTATGCTCCCCACCCACTTTCTCAATCTGCATGCTCAGGGACCTCAGTATACAGGAAATGAAAATTAATAATAAATTAAAAGGGAACAAGGTAATGCAGATGAATTTAGGTCCCTTAAAAGAAAGCTATATAAGGCACTGACACTGAAATGTTATTACTCACAAGATGAATTCAGGCAGGGCAAACTGGAAATTTGAGCTGAATGCAATGTGTTACATCGCCCAAGACATATCATTATAGTGTTGTTATTTATTTCAATGTTCTTATTTATTAGTTTAAAAATGATTGCAACTGTATTATAAATTTTTGACATGTCTTCTCTGCACAAACCAAACGGATTGCAAATGCATGTCATGAGATGAGTATACCACAATTCCACAATATTTCAGCATGCATATGGCTTCCATGTAGTCTAAGAGTCACTGTATAGTGTGTGGCAGAGGATATTTGGTGTATTAGTATAATTTTTCCTTCAGACTCTTCTGTTTGCTGTTGACAAGTGCTTTGGCAATAGAAGTTTGAATGGAATTAAAGTTATCCGTCATTCTGGGTTTGCATGGTGGTTTGTGTGATATAATAAATATGTAAAGTTTTGGATGTTAATTATTGCAGTCACAACAAATTTGTTGTTTTGTAGTGTTATCTGAGTTACATAAAGCCCAGAGCAGCCAATGCAAGCCAATATGGGAAGCAAATGTTTTCTTTGCATGTCTTAGAGCTTATATTGGACCTGTGAAAGTTTTTGTGATGGGTACATTGCAAAGTACACCTTTTTAAGACATTAGAAGCAATCTGTAGCACTAAAGGTCTTCATAGTTTGTGTGAAAATTCCCTCCATTAAGTTTAGCATACATAAAGCATGCCAATCTGTATTTGCCCTGATTTTACAGAAAGTTATTGCCTTTTCTTCCATTGGTTGTGAAAACTGGTTAAAGGTAGGGGCTTACCCTCTTTTAATGATAGCCAGCTTATAAATTGAATGTGCCTCTTAACATTTCTGCCCAGATTGTCTTTGGATGAAATTTTGCAAATACATAACTCTGGCTGAATAACAATGCCATTAATAATGTGAGTGTGAGGAAATATGATTTGTCCATGCATGACTCAGAACTATAGGTGCCAAAGCTATTTGATCGTGGAATGAGTCATAACATATATACAGAATTCCCAAAAGGCTGTTTTCTCTAAACCACAGCAAGAATGTTATACACAGATTAGGGGGAAAGTCTCTTGTGGAAGCCTTTCCACTTAGATTTTAAAATGTCAGGTTTGTAACTTTTTCATTTCTGTTGGCAGGGAAAGTGCTATATAATGCATGCATTTTTCTACAGTGATTAAAAAGTGTTCCCCAACTTTAAATTGTTTTTCTATCTTTATGGTCAGTGAGTAAGTTACTTTTCCTTAAAATGACTTGGTTATAAGCTAAAAAACCTGTTAAGTAATTTATGTGCTCAAATGATAATACTAGAATTCATAGATCTTGACTGTTACCTACAAGAAGTTTGCAAGTTAATATCAGAAATCATTTCAACAGCATGTTAGGAGCTGAGCAAATCTCTTAGAAAAGCTCCAAGTTAACTCAGATTATCATACTACAGGGTGTCCATAATTAATATCCTAGATTCGAAATACTGTAGAAAGAGGACCCTCCTCAGAACAATGTCAAATTTGAACAGCATATCATTGACACAGGGGAAAACATCATGGGAAAAAATGACCAGTATATGACACTGTAAGCATCCTAATATGCACACTAATAGATGAAAGCCACATAGCTGTTCCTTAATTTGCATCAGAGACAACCAACATGATTGTTTCCTTGCAGGATCATCTGCTGCTGGGAAAGCTCTTTCACAAGAATGGTGACTGTGCACCAGTACCTTTTCAGAAATCCCGGACTCTGAAGGGTATGAAAAAAGACATTGGTCCAATGTCTGCTAAGGGTCTGGAGAAAATCATTAGCAAAAATGAGCAGGTTGGTTCTTTAGAATTGCACTGTGGCAGAGAGAGTAAGGTAGTTGATTCAACGTCTGTCAGAGATGTGGCTACAGTATTGCAGGAGGGTCTGAGCAGTGTTGTGAAAACATGCAGTGTATGGGGAACTCCCAAATTCTGGATATGCCTACAAGTATGGCATATACAATCCTATGAAACATCCTGCAGTGCTATCCATAAAGAATCACCCATGTTCAGGAGCTGCTTTCTTCTCAGCTGCCAGCAAGGCAAATGTTCACTCTGGAATTTGTTACTCACTTGGAAGTGGACAATGAATGGCCACAGAACATTCTGTGGATAGATGAAGTACATTCCCATCTCCAAAGACACATCAATATGTGGAATTGCAGAATATGGATAATGGAAAATCCACATACATGTCAACTGGTAGCACTTCATTCTGCAAAGGTGACTGTTTGGTGTGGGTTCACAGCATTGTTTATTATAGGGCCATATTTTTCAAGGAGATGAGTCATATGGGTCCTGTTACCCGTTCTGTCACTGGTAAATGCTATGAGAGTCTTTTGTGAAGCAACATCACTCCAACCCTACGCAGCATGGAGGTGTGGGTGGGATCATTTTTATGCAAGATGGCGCTCCTCAACACATTTCAGAGCCAGTGAAGTGGTTACTTTAGAAAAATTTTGGAAATGCTAGAAGTATCAGCTATAATTTCCCCACAGCCTCATTGTCTGCATTGCCTGATGTTAATTTGCGTGATTTCTGGCTGTGGGGTTATCTGAAAGATGTGTTTAGTGATCCAATTATGAATGTAGCTAAACTGAAGGCATGACTTGTCAACTCATTTTGAACATGACACATGAGACACTCTGATCTGTTGTGGAACATGCTGTTTCTTGATTTCAATGTGGGGTTGATAATGGTGGACAGCATATTGAACAAGTCTTGGGAAGTCTCATGATGATTAGAGACCAATGTCATTTTTTTATGCAGTTTTTAAACTCAGGAGAGTTAAAATCTGATATTTCCCATCTGATGTGGTATGACCTTCCCTTGATGGATGAGCTTTCCTAATGAACAGTCCCACAACTGCCAACTGCCAAACTTGTGCAATCATGCACACTTAACAGTACAGATGGTGTAAAGTGCAACTCAAACCATAGCCATCATAATGCGATTCATCTGTCATTTGTACCCAACCCATTTACATTAATATGCTTTCAGTGCCATCTGTGGCTAAATTTTTTAAATTTATTTTCTTTTTTGTTCCCTGACATTTCCCCCTATGTCAGTAATATTCTGTTCAAATTTGACATCATTCTAAAGAGTGATTCTTTTTCTATAGCATTTTGAAACTGGAGCTTTAATTATGGACACCCTGTATTAAACATACACTACGTGATCAAAAGTATCCGGACACATGGCTGGAAATGACTTAAAAGTTCATGGCACCCTCCATCGATAATGCTGGAATTCAGTATGGTGTTGACCCACACATAGCCTTGATGACAGCTTCCACTCTTGCAGGCATACCTTCAATCAGGTGCTGGAAGGTTTCTTGGGGAATTGCAGCCCATTCTTCATGGAGTGCTGCACTGAGGACAGGTATCAATGTTGGTCGGTGAGGCCTGGATGTTGGTCGGTGAGGGCTGGCATGAAGTCAGTGTTCCAAAACATCCCAAAGGTGTTCTATAGGATTGAGGTCAGGACTCTGTGCAGGAAAGTCCATTACAGGGATATTATTGTCAAGTAACCACTCCACCACAGGCTGTGCATTATGAACTGGTGCTCGATCGTGTTGAAAGATGCAATTGCCATCCCTGAAATGCTCTTCAACAGTGGGAAACAAGAAGGCAGTTAAGACATCAATGTAAGCCTGTGCTGTGATAGTGCCATACAAAACAACAAGGGATGCAAGCCCCCTCCATGAAAAACATGACCAAACCATAAAACCACCTCTTCCGAATTTTACTGTTGGCACTACACATGTTGGCAGATGACGTTCACCAGGCATTCACCAGACCCACACCCTGCCATCAGATCACCACATTATGTATCATGATTTCTCACTCCACATAACATTTTTCCAGTGTTCAATTGTCAATATGCTCCTTACACCAAGCTAGGCATTGTTTGCAGTTACCAGCATGATGAGTGGCTTTTGAGCAGCCACTCGACCATGAAATCGAAGTTTTCTCATCTCCCATCTAATTTTCGTAATACCTGCAGTGGATCCTGATGTAGTTTGGAATTCCTGTGTGATGGTCTGGATAGATGTCTGCTTATTACACATTATGACCCTCTTCAACTGTCAGCAGTCTCTGTCAGTCAAGAGACAAGGTCAGACTGTACACTTTTATGCTTTACATGTTTCTTCATGTTTCCACTTCACTATCACATCAGAAACAGTGGACCTAGGGATGTTTATGAGTGTGGAAATCTCGTGTACAGACGTATGACACAAGTGACATGTAATCACTTGACAACGTTCAAAGTCCATGAGTTCCGTGGAGCGCCCCATTCTTCTCTCACAATATGTAATGACTGCTGAAGTTGCTGATATGGAGTACCTGGCAGTAGGTGGTCTAGTACCTTCTGCCGTGGAAGTCGAACACGCACCAGAACAAATGGACGTGGTCAGCCCATAGAGGGCTCCGCCTCCATGGCGGCTATTCCACGCAGCGGCTCTCGCGCAGTGAGGGCGCCACCACTACGCCAGGTGCGGACAGCGGCCAATAGCCATTCCCTCCGGTTTCGTATTTAGGGACCCGCTCTGCCCTAGTCCAGTCAGTCTGGTACTCACTCTGGATTTCATTTCTATCTCGGTGGTACTGCGTTCTGGTCGTTGCTCATTGTTGACATTTGCCTGGCTCTGGTTCCGAGTGGATTTACTGTTGGTGTTTGCTGTTGTGGTTTCCACAAGACTCCGTTGTTTATCTCTTCCTTGTTGTGTCGGTCCTAGTCGGTCATGGTCGGTTGTTGTCAGTTGTCGTTAGTCTGTCGTCCGACGCGTCCTGTGTTTACCCGGTGGTGCTTGCTCCACCGCCGGCGGCTTACCCGCCTGGCGGCTCTGATCCACAGCCCAAGGTGTTCCCGCAGTTTGTTTTGGTTACAACATTGGCAACGAGGTAAATGGAACATAGGAGTATGGAAGAGAAATTGCTCACTCTCTTAGAGCAACAGCAACAGCTCATGCGACAGCAGCAGCAGCAGCAGCAGCAGTTGGAGGTCTACAGACGTCACTGCAGTTGCTTTCGGACAGGGTCAATAAGCAGGATTCCCACCCACCTCCCGTCGTGCCCCCAGTGCTTCTTGGCCCACACTCGAGCTGACTGTCCCCATCGCTGGAAGACCTGTTCGCTCTGTGAGAAAGAGGGCCACCTTTGATCAGTCTGTCGTAGCCGCTCGACCTGCCCCCGTCCCGCCCCTGCGGGCCAACAGGAAGCCGTCCATGCTTTACACGCAGTTTCCCCTTGGACCGACACATTGGCTCAAAAGTTATTCCTCACCCAACGCATCTTTAACGATGACGTCCGTTTCCAGGTCGATACGGGGGCCACAGTTTCTTTGGTCAATCTGACGACGTATGCACATCTCGGGTCTCCGGAATTGTCCCCACCCTCGGTTCCATCCCTCTCCATGGGCAGTTTTCTGTTATGGCCATCTACAAAAACGTTCCCCAGCCCCTTACCCTGTTTGTGGTGGACCACCCGTCGACTTCGGACATTTTTGGACTAGATGCGTTTACACAGTTTGGCTTTTCCATTCAAGACGAAGTGCAGTTCGTTTCAACTACAGTTTCATTTCAGGACCTAGACGATCTGTGCGCGTCCTTTTCCTCCCTGTTTTCGGCAGACCTGGGCTGCGCTTCCAATTTCCAGGCACACATCACTTTACTGCCGAACGCACAGCCTCGCTTTTGTTGGGCTCAGCCTATTCTGGTAGCTTTGCATGTGGCCGTCAAGCAGGAACTCGATCGGCTCCAGGCTGTGGGGGTTATCGAGCCAGTACAATCGAGTGCCTGGGCAACGCCCTTAGTGGTCATCAAGAAACCCAATGGATCGCTTCGTCTTTGTGGGGATTTTGGGGCTACGGTCAATGCTCAGTCTTTGGTCGAAACTTACCCCATTCCTCGACAGGAAGACCTTCTCGATAAACTGGCAGGTGGCGAGTACTTTTCTAAGATTGATCTGGCAGAAGCCTATCACCAATTGCCGTTGGATGAGGAATCGCAGGCCATCATCGTCATCAACACGCCTTTCGGTCTCTATAAATACAAGCGTCTTCTGTTTGGCATTTCCTCTGCCCATGCGATTTTTCAGCGGTATCTCGAGCAACTTATGCAACCAATACTGGCTTGTGTCAATTACCTCGATGATATCTTAGTCACGGGGCGCACGCGCCAAGAACATCTGGGCAATCTCAGTACCTTATTTCACGCCCTGCAGGCTGCGGGTTTACGTTGTCGGCTGGAGAAGTGCTGTTTTTTTCAACCGGAAGTGGAGTACTTAGGACATTGGCTCAGTAAAGATGGCCTGAAGATGATGCTGAAATCTGCCCCTTGCCTTACGCCTTTCTCTCCGGATCGTCCCTTGGTGGTGGCGGCCGATGCCTCAGCATACAGGATTGGGGCAGTCCTGGCACACAGGAATGAGGATGGGTCAGAACAACCTGTGGCACATTACACCATCCGCTATAAGCCCACCAGTCAACACATATATGCAGAAGCTTTGTCACGTCTCCCAGCAGGACCCGATCCGGCGTTCGACCAGCAGGAAGTCCTGTGCTTCCACATCGACTCTGCCCGCCGGGAGACTCTCAATGGATTTCCTCTGATGGCTACGCAAATCGCCGCTTCCACGCGCGGGGACCCCATTCTGCGGCAAGTCCTCCGCTATGTGACCCATGGTTGGCCTCCCTACCTCCGACATTTGAAAACTGACTTCAGCCCATGGCGTCACATCTCACACAGACTTTCGATGATGGAGGACGTCCTCCTGTTGTCCACGGACTCAGACACCCATCGGGTGGTCATCCCTCCAGAGTTACGCCACCGCGTCCTGCACTTATTACACCGCGGACACTGGGGGATGTCTCACATGAAGGCGTTGGCTTGACGACATGTCTGTTGGCTGGGGATCGATGGAGACATTGAGCACCTGGTCCGTGGTTTCACAGTGTGTGCGTGTCATCAGGCTAGTCCTCCACAATATTTTGCGCTCTGGCCAACACCCAGCCAACCCTGGGACGGGATCCATTTAGATTTTGCAGGCCCCTTCTTAGGCTCCATGTGGCTCCTCATCATTGATGCTATTCCAAATACCCATATGTGGTCCGCATGGCGTCCACCACCACTGACGCCACCCTCACTGCCTTGGCCCAGGTGTTGGCCATTGAAGGCCTTCCTCAGACGTTGGTCACAGATAATGGGCCCCAATTCACAGCATCCTCGTTCCACACCTTCTGCTCTGCTAACGGTATCAAACACATTCACTCTCCCCCCTTCCATCCTTCATCCAATGGCGCGACGGAATGCCTGGTCCGCACTTTCAAACAGCAGCTGCTGAAATCAGTGGAGCCGGAGCCACCACCTCGCCCCTCACCTTATTTCTCAGCACCTCCGCACTACGCCGGTGGCCGGTGATAGTCCTGCCGTACTCCCTCACGGGCGACAACCTCAGACCCTCCTCCACCTGCTGTCACCATCCCCTTCTGGGCCCTGCTCTCGCCCCTCCCGGCGCTACACCCTGGGCATGGCCATGTGGGCCCGCTCCTATGGCAGCACACCTGCATGGACGCCCGCTACGGTGAAGGTGGCTCATGGGTGGCGAGTCACAACCGTACCGACACACAAGGGGCTCGAGCATCGCCACCATTACCAACTGCGCCCTCGGGCCCCTGCCTTGATTCCTCCCCCACCGCCTTCCCTGCTTTCTGGTGCGGGCAAGTCCCTCGAGGTGGAGCCCTTCCCTTCAACCTCCATCTCCTCGCTGGCTCTGCAGACACCCCTTCCGCCTCGCCAGGGTATAGAGACGCCCTCTGACCCCCTGCCCTCTGGTGACACCTTGATGGATGCCGCAGACAGTCTGCCCTCCCCTTCCCCAGTGGTCCCTCCGGGCGTCTCACAACCCGTGCCCTCGTTCCGCCCGCCTTGGCATCGTCCGTGGCATTTCCGCCCCTATGCACCAATTTTGGGGGGGAGGGATCTAGTACCTTCCGCCGCGGAAGTCGAACATGCGCCAGAACAAATGGACGTGGTCAGCCCATAGAGGGCTCCGCCTCTGTGGCGGCTATTCCGCGCAGCGGCTCTCGCGCAGCGAGGGCGCCACCGCTACGCCTCGTGCAGACAGCGACCAATAGCCGCTCCCTCCGGTTTCATATATAGGGACCCGCTCTGCCCTAGTCCAGTCAGTCTGGTACTCGCTCTGGATTTCCTTTCTATCTCGGCGGTACTGCGTTCTGGTCATTGCTCGTTGTTGACATTTGCCTGGCTCTGGTTCTGTTGTGTTTGGTGTTGTGGTTTCCACACGACTCCATTGTTTATCTCTTCCTTGTCCGCCCCGGTAGCTGAGTGGTCAGCGTGACAGACTGTCAATCCTAAGGGCCCGGGTTCGATTCCCGGCTGGGTCGGAAATTTTCTCTGCTCAGGGACTGGGTGTTGTGTTGTCCTAATCATCATCATATCATACCCATCGACGTGCAGGTCGCCGAAGTGGCGTCAACTCGAAAGACCTGCACCAGGCGAACGGTCTACCCAACGGGAGGCCCTAGCCACACAACATTTCCATCTCTTCCTTGATGTTTCGGTCCTAGTCGGTCGTGGTCGGTTGTTGTCAGTTGTCGTTGGTCTGTCGTCCGACTCATCCTGTGTTTACCCAGTGGTACGTGCTCCACCGCCGGTGGCTTCCCCGCCTGGCAGCTCCGATCCGCAGACCAAGGCGTTCCCGCAGTTGGTTTTGGTTACAACAGGTGGCAGCATAGTGCACCTAACATGAAAAGCGTATGTTTTTGGGGGTGTCTGGATACTTTTGATCACATAGTGTAATTGGGTGCTAGTGAGTAAAGTAAACAAGTTCTTCCAATCAGTGACAGTGGTGAGTATGATAACAATGAAGACAGTAGCACTTAGTTTCTGCATATGGTATTAATTTTAAAACTTAAAAAGAAAGCTTTTTAATCTGTTTACAATCTCAAAAATTTAAAATTTTCAATTTCACTGATTATTTGATTGTGTCAGTAAGTTAGTAACATGTCCCATGGGTCATTCTGATGTATTGCAGTGACGTGGAATGAGCCAGTTTACTGAACATTAACTTAATTGGTATTTAAATATGACTGTATGCTATTTTCAAATGAGCTCACATAACATAGAACAATATTTACTTTAATAATGCAAGTAAGTTTGTACCACTTTTTCACTAAATAACCTACAAATTTCTGGATTAAAATTTTGTATGGAACAGGAAGATTATCCCAGAACAGACTTTCTCAGCTTACTTTAAAATGCAACTTTGTTATCTGTCAGGTATTTAATATCAGTGACTGAATGATCAAAAATTGTAATAGCTGTTCTGAGATAATGTCAGTTTTAAGTAAGATCATTTTTTGTTCTAGGATTGTAATTCCAGGTGTTATTATATCTTCTAAACTCTAATGGATAATTAACAACAAATTTCATGGGAGTAAATACGTTCTGTGATACTGTAGTTAAAATATCTAACTCCTTTAAACATTTGTCTACAAGGTGATTCAGAGTGAACACCAACATGGCTTATCCAATGAAAACTTTCTATCTAATAGTTTCTCCAGAATACAAGTCCATATGACATTACTCAATGATTTCTCTCTGTCTAAGGCTCACAATAACAAGAAGTGCAAAAATAGCTGAAATGCGTTATTTGAGAAGCTCTACAATGGTTTACTGGGCAAGTTCATGCAGTGGTTAGCACACTGGACTCGCGTTTGGGAGGATAACGGTTGAAACCCACATCCGACCATCATGATTTAAGTTTTCTGTGAGTTCCCTAAATTGGTTCAGGCAAATGCTGGGATGGCTCCTTCGAAAGGGCACGATTGATTACCTACCCCATCCTTCTCTAATCCAATCAGACTGATGACCTCACTGTTTGGTACTCTCTCTCGCGTCCGTCGGCCGTCGTAATTTAATATATATTATTATGGTTATTATTATTATTATTATTTGATTGTTGCCGACTTACATGGTGGGCCTTAACAAAAATGATATTTAAGTCGAACAATGTAATAAACTTTTCACATTAATTTCCTTGGCTAGTCAGTTCACCTTAAAGCATAAGATCTTTAGTTATTAATTACAGTTGCGGCCCACACACGCGCGAGAGTATTTTTCTTACCTCCGTTAACCATTGTATTGTAGTCAGAGTCCTGGCTCTGGGTCTCGGCTATGGTACTGAAAATATGAATCTTAAAGTATTTTCTGCAACGTCGGGCGGCTGTGGAGAGAAATTAATATTATGTTAATAGCGGGCGAGTTTTCAGCTTCCGCTAATTTTTCATAAGTTAATATCGCCACGTAATGGCGTCGTTGGCTGCATCGGCCGCTGCGATTGTTGAGCTGTAAATTACTTGAATGCAGGTTAATTCAAGGAAGGCGGACATGAAATCAGGATCACCTCTTACAAATTAAAAGTGCACAATAATATTAAATCAGTGTATTATATGCTTACTCATACAAATATGCTTACATTTGCCAGCACTCGAAAGATGTCCGTCGACACACAATAAAGACAAGAGAAGAAGTAATGAAGACGACTAAAAAATTAACAAAAGAGTGTATCTTGTCACCTCTTTAGATCATTTTGTCATAAATTATTTCTTTGCATTTGAAACTTGGACAGAGAAATTATTATTTTACGGCTACATGAAAAAAAAATCTCTTACAAATTATGAATGTCTTCTTTATAAATAATTTAAAGTCTTTTCGTAATATGGCACTGGGGACGCTATATTGCCCCCCGAAATGTTTATGTCATAAAAAATGTTCGTGTTTTTTGACATAAATATTTCTTCTTTCATGTCCACAGTGTCCACACGCAGATTTTTCTTTCACAGTTTATATATGTCACATCGTATATTTAAAGCGTTAAATTACTGAGGTGTGTTGTCCACAAAGTGTAATGCAGATGAGGTTCAAGGTATACAACCACGAGTTAGTCCGGAATATTTGAAGTCCCAGGGGTGTCAACTGTTTGCTCCCCATTTGGCGTGGCCGTAGGGAAACCTGGGGAAAACCTCGGTGGAGCGACAGACTAACTGCTTGGGTCACTTTCACTTAAACGTTTCTGGGATGTCATTGGAGTACAGGATGTGCATACTTTGTCAACAATTTTTCGTTGCACTATGCAAATGAATGAGGTCATTATAACAATTGATTGCGGTGTCGTTGATGATCTACGCCGCGGCGTTTAGCTCTCGACGGCGTCGGTTGGTGTGTTCGGTGCTCGGCGGTCGCGGCGGCTGCGTGTCTCTTGCCGTCGTGGAACGTCAGAATCAGCTGATCGGCTTCACCGTTGGCGATGTGCTTCTGTCTCGCCCGGGCGTGGCGGAGTGGGATGATATTCGCCCCCCGCTCTTGTTGGCAGGAGTCAGCTCTGCTACGCATCTCCGACGTAGTACATGAAACATACACACAACCAACGTAATATTTGTTTCCCGCTGCAGATGGTTACGCTAGTGGGAAAGAAGCATTTATTAGTGCGGCAGTTGTTGTTAAGCTTTCGCCAGTTTCCGAGTGTCAAGCCAGCACTGTCTTGCAGAATACATGACATGGACCTTCTCCCGTGAATGCAGTTTTGATGCAATACTGTTTCCATCACACGTCAGTTTTTGTCTTGACAAAATTATTTATGTTTCCGCCGCACTCGCAGGCACTGGTGAGTGTCCCAATACGAGCTTAGCACAAACATTCGCCGTTTCTGCGGTCGCTGTCTTGCAACAGTCCACGCATCACATTCCAATCTCGCATTGTTGTACTCACTGAAATTACAGCCTGTCCCAAAAATATTTACTGTGGGTTCACTTCACGTTAACAGTTCACATTTATAAGCAAATTCACAGTTTTTCGTGCGTAATATTGGCGTTTGGCGTCTTTACCGCTGTTGAACGTTCAATACTAGCACTTCACTGTCCGTATCACAGTTTCACCTTCACAGTTTTTCACACTGCTTAAGGGGCTCCGGAACGCCCTATACTTGCAATGTTAAAATAACGCTTATAAATTACATCTTTCCTCACAAAGTATTTGAGGTAGGAAGTTGAACTTTTTACAGATTATTTATTGGAATATGGGCTACAACTTAACACAGGGATTTTACAAAATTTTAGTTCAGTTATTAAAGACGATTTTTTTTCAATTGTAATGAAAATTCACAACTTTTTTTGCAATTTTTTATTTATATATTCAAAAATATACAGTTTTTTGGAAAAAGGCTGTGTTAAATTATGCTGAAGGTACTGTGTAACATTTACTGAAAGTTTGAAACAAATATGTTTGGAGGATCCTTAGAAAACATGTAATTAGTATGAGAAAATAAAAGTTTTGGGAATCGAGCGACAAAGATTGGATTAACTTTTTAGTGCATTCCAGGTCCATAGGATGGATTATCTTCATCCTCTGCAAACTCCTCCTCCAGCTTCCTCTTGTTCCTCCTCCTGTTTACTCTTGCTTGTATTTCTAGACTCTTTACAGCCCTGTCTGCAGCCCGAAGGCGTTCCTTGTCTAAAGCAAGCATCGCTCGTACCATGTTAGAACCTATCTTCATTCCCATATTTCTAAATACCTTGTACCTTTGGCTTTCCAACATTTCTCCTTTTCTTAAAAGCCTTCAGAGGATTTCTAATAACTTTACTTTTACTCATTATTATACTTCAACAAAACAGAGACTCAAGAAACAGAATTAATTACGAATATTTTCGAGATAACGACAGAGTCAATAAACGTGAAACAATCGACAATCACACCAGCGATATATATTGAACCATCACAGGTTAGCCACAACACATACTTTATCTCACATCACTAAAATGTACCTGATGAACACGGACGTTAATAATAACACCATTTGACAGCAGTTTAACAGCGCCACAGTGGGTCACGCCCATGTAGAACACATTTCAAAAAAAATTTAAAAATAGTTGTAGTCTTCGGAATTGAATAAATTATATATCTATTAAAAGGTAATAGTCTGCAGATTCAGAAAACGCAAAAAAGTAAAAATTGAACTTTTCATGATTTTGAGCCTTTCCGGAGCCCCTTAAAGTAACTGTTTCGATTAGTTCACAAACACTAATGTATTTCATTCAGTCTGAACTGGATTTTGGCTCGTGCTGGATTTTACCAGTCTCTCGCACTAATTATCTCTTTTCATTTTCCACTTAGAGTGGTACTTGCCTTCAGATTTTTTGACTATACAATTGTATTTCCGTCTCATCTGAGGTAAGTCCCCATGTCATGTCTGCCCACTCATTGCGTACTTGCCCTCCAGAGCCAGGCTCGACTTTACAACACTTTGCCTCTCGCAATACTGTACACATTTTATAATCTAGGCCTAGCGTGCAAGTTCCTAGATTAATGTTAGATTTGTGACTTTTGTTTACACTACAAATTCGTGCAAATCTCTGCCTTAGCAGATGGCAATATATTTCAACAGTGCTTAGCGGTAGTCGCGTTTACTGATTTGCTTTGTACCTTGTCCACAACACATGAGGTACCTTGGGTGATGTACACCCTGCACTCACGTTGTTTAGTAAATTATGATTGAGCATATTTCAAGATCGGTATAGACATAAATACATGGAACAAGGTGGTGGTGGTGGTTAGTGTTTAACGTCCCGTCGACAACGAGGTCATTAGAGACGGAGCGTAAGCTCGGGTTAAGGAAGGATTGGGAAGGAAATCGGCCGTGCCCTTTCAAAGGAACCATCCCGGCATTTGCCTGAAACGATTTAGGGAAATCACGGAAAACCTAAATCAGGATGGTCGGAGACGGGATTGAACCGTCGTCCTCCCGAATACATGGAACAACAAAAACACTATAATATTGAATTTCATAAGTTGCATTACTACTACAGTTCAAAAATATTCATGACACACTAATGAAAAATTCTTTCATCATTACATGCTGTTGAATTTTTTTTTAATATTTTTTAAAGCATTTTTCAACATGAAATTTTTAACATATTCTTAAACCTACGTTCATTTTTTTTGTAATTACTTTAAAATTACTGTTATTCCTTAACAACTACAAAATTAAATCACACTAATCTTGTGTACCTCATTGTCTTTAAATGTTACACTAAAATCTTAACATTTACACACAGAAAAAAAAATACACTATAAACTTAACCTACTACACACAAATGTAAAAGTTACTCTACTGAGCGAACTTCTTTAAGTCTTTGTAAGTATTTTTCTTGTTTCTTTCGTAATTGCCTCCTCCTTTGACCACGGGATGGTGTAGTTTGCGTGACAGAAAGTATCGTGAGGTACTACTTCGATGTTATAGGTATAGCCCTAGATAACATCGGGTTTTTCCGAAAACACATTCTCATAATCTGTAAGTAGCTGAGTCAATTCGTTTTGTTGTGCTTCAGTCAAATGTTCCGACTCCCTAACTTTCATGGTTATCAGTTTCCTTTTTTCCTCTTTATCTTCAGTAATAAATTCTTTATAATATGCTTGTCTTGTACTTAATTCAGAATATAAATTCATTACCTGTATTCCTTCGAATCTCGACTGAAAGTTCCGGCAATATTTACCGTGCACTTCCCGTGTCCTCAACAACGGCAAAATTACCCGTCTACCCTCATTCATAAGGCTTACTTCCCCACACAAGAGGTCGATTTTTGCGTCCCTCTGGCGTAAAAATTCTATTCCCAGGATGCAAGCAACACCTAATCCCTTAACTACTAGGAACGAGCTTTTCATTGCTTCATTTCCTACCATAAACTCGACTTGCACCTGGTGCTTTATGATATGAGATTGTGCACCTATTGCACCTGTAACACGACAATTCTTCACTGGCAATACTGGTATTCTATTATTTTGACTCAAGTACTTGTCAAAATTTGCGCTCATGACATTGGTTGACGCACCGGTATCGACTATTATCTGTATTGGTGCTCCGTACATATCTGCTTGCAATATAGCCTGCACAACACTTTTGTCGGTTCGGTTACATTTCTGCGGTACGTCTACATGTTCCTTTTCTATTTTTATTCCTTCATTGTATCTCAGCATACAAAGTTTCTGGCTATCATCCGTGAATGTGCCCTCACTACACCATCCTGCAGCCAACAACGGAGAGCGTATTGTGGCTGTCTTTAGTTTAACGGATGGGCATTAGTGGGTTGACAGTTGTCTGTCACTTCCACTAACCTCACATTGTGGTTCTGCCTGTTGTTGTTGCTACTGTTGGGTTGGCCACCCTGCCTCCCCGATGGTGTAATTTGATATTGTGTATGGCTCTGGTTTTGCGGTGGTCGGTTGTAACTCCCTGACATGTTCTGTGACGGACCTGGGTTGGCGTTCCATTGTGGCGCTGTGTTTTGTTGCCCCTGTGGTGTCGGTTCGTTACGACCACGCCACTGGTTTCGGTTGTTCCGCCATTGCGGATTGCTGTTACCATTATATCCATTACTCATGCGTCCATCATGATGTGTCTTTCGATTTTGACGATTATAACCGTTGCCGTTATAACCATTGCCATTGTTTGTGCCTCGATTCTGTTGCCGGTGCTCTTGCCTATTCCCGTTACCATTTGGTACTAAGTTACTACCATTACTGTGGCTGCTATTGTAATCGGCTTTTTGTTGATTACAGCCTGCATAGTTCCACTTGTTTTCGGTTTTCATATCTTCGATCAATAAGTCAACAGAATCCACTATTTCCATGAATTGTTCTATATCGTATTCCGGCACATTGATGAAATATCTTTTAATTTCACTGGGCAACTTCATTTTTATCAATCTGATTATGTCACGATCGGACATTGGCTCGTCCCAGTACCTGGTTTTGTTTATATACTTTTCGAAATATTTGCGTAACGTTCCCATCTTAGGATTGTACATTTCTGGACTGTACAACTCCTTTCGTAGTCTTTCTTGGACGCTATCGGACCAGAAGTTTTGCAAGAATGCACCTTCAAACTGTTGCATCGTTAGACATTTTTCGGACACGTCGGTGGCCCACAGTGCCGCGTCACCTTGAATAAAGGAGACCACGAACTGTATTCTTTGTCTTTCCGTCCATGTCCTGGGAAACACATTCCTGAAGTTCTTAATAAATACAACAGGGTGGACATTTCGTTTTTCGCTATTGAAGGGTTGGAATGTCCTGTGTTTTATTACATTGTCCTCTTTTTTGCATATCTGATTGCTACATTCTGGGACATTCATTACTTCGTGATGTGCGCTGCACGGTATTGCATGTTGTTCGTGCTCATAATTCGCATTAGGTTGCGGTTGCGCACTCGCACCCTGCGTACCGTCAGCGTTATTACAGTAATCAGTGCGCGGAGTCGGATTCATGATCTGTCCGCCACTGTTTACATTGCTTTCCAACGCAGACAGTCTCCGCGCGACCTCCTGTTGCCAATTTGGCAACTCCGCTGTCACACGGGATTTGATCTGTGTTAATTCGGCGTGCAGTGTGGCAGCGCTAGCGTCAATATTTACACTCGAGGCCGCAGTCGCTTGTTCTACAGCTGTTTTTACGTCGCTTTCAATCTTTGCAGATATCTCGCGATCCTTTACTTCTAGCCATTCATTTAATTCTTTTTCTACTTTTTGAGCTTGCACTTCCAAATATGCGTCAATACTTTTCCGTGCATCTATCTCCACATTATCCACGCGGTTGGTTAAAGTCTGGACATTGTCTTCAAGCCTAGCCTGCGATATCTGTAATTTCTGCATCTCGCAGGCTAAGCTTTGCACAAGATCGGGGATTTCTTTGCAAGCGTCCAGCATCTGGGCAAGTTCGCTTTGGATCCTATCTAGTTTTGCTTCATTGCGCTGCTCTTGCTCACGTAGCATCTGAGCCAGTTTTTCGTCTCTTTCCCTATCTCTTTCTTCGAGCCTACGCAGAAATTCAGCAAAAGGGTCTGCAATAGGTGAGCATACTGGTGCCCCGCTTAATCTAGCACTCGATTGGCCCCCCTGCCCAGGCAGTGGAGTTGTTACTCTATTCCCATTCTGCTGTGGAACGTCATTCACCGACCACAGATCCTTGCCCCCCGCTCCGGAAATTATGTTATCCGAGGCGGTGGCTTGGGATTCGTTTACGTATTGCAAATGATCCTCACTTTCCATATTAACAGAATTTTGTTCTTCTGGTACGGATGCTTCAGGTTGTCCTATCTTACCCATACTAAATTCACTTTAAGCCACTGACGAATCTTTAACACTGATACACACACGATTAATTATCCCCTCCAAAAATAAACATATAAATGAACAAAACGAATAATTATCCCCTCCAAAAATAAACACATAAATACACAAAACACCGAAGGTATCTGATGTGCACATGGGTTCGATATTCCGCACAGAGCTACACAGGATGCTTGCACAATAGGCCTTACCTTACTTATTTTTCTTTCTCACAATCCTTTTTCTTTTCTACTCTTTTTCCTCTCCAAATCTCCTCAGGATGTGGTTTTGTTGTTGTACATGTAAAAGAATTCATACAAGCATTAATATTTTACAACAATTAGACACATACATAATTACATTCAGTACAATAGAATCATATTAATCGGGCCCCAAAGTTGCGGCGCCAATCTCGCGTCCGTCGGCCGTCGTAATTTAATGTATATTATTATGGTTATTATTATTATTATTTGATTGTTGCCGACTTACGTGGTGGGCCTTAATAAAAATGATATTTAAGTCGAACAATGTAATAAACTTTTCACATTAATTTCCTCGGCTAGTCAGTTCACCTTAAAGCATAAGATCTTTAGTTATTAATTACAGTTGCGGCCCACACATGCGCGAGAGTATTTTTCTTACCTCCGTTAACCATTGTATTGTAGTCAGAGTCCTGGCTCTGGGTCTCGGCTATGGTACTGAAAATAAGAATCTTAAAGTTAAGTATTTTCTGCAACGTCGGGCGGCTGTGGAGAAAAATTAATATTATGTTAATAGCGGGCGAGTTTTCAGCTTCCGCTAATTTTTCATAAGTTAATATCGCCACGTAATGGCGTCATTGGCTGCATCGGCCACTGCGATTGTTGAGCTGTAAATTACTTGAATGCAGGTTAATTCAAGGAAGGCGGACATGAAATCAGGATCACCTCTTACAAATTAAAAGTGCACAATAATATTAAATCAGTGTATTATATGCTTACTCATACAAATATGCTTACATTTGCCAGCACTCGAAAGATGTCCGTCGACACACAATAAAGACAAGAGAAGAAGTAATGAAGACGACTAAAAAATTAACAAAAGAGTGTATCTTGTCACCTCTTTAGATCATTTTGTCATAAATTATTTCTTTGCATTTGAAACTTGGACAGAGAAATTATTATTTTACGGCTACATGAAAAAAAAATCTCTTACAAATTATGAATGTCTTCTTTATAAATAATTTAAAGTCTTTTCGTAATATGGCACTGGGGACGCTATATCTCCCCCAAAATCACCCACACATCCCTCTAAAATGTTGTTGTGTGTGGATTTCCTTTTTTTTTTTTTATTCTCATCAATATTTACAACCAAAATTTTTAAACATTCTGTCATGTAGATTGAGTACTGCTCATGCTATAACTTTATCACAGGTGTTGTAGTACACTCTGATATGCATTACTGAATATGCTGCACTTTCTTAAAACAAGACGAGCCCTTTTGCAGAAAACTGATCAATGAATCTTTAAACACATTATTTACCATTTCCTGCACTGCTTTACATGTATTTTGATTGATTATAATACTTATTTCACCTAAAAACAGAAATATTTCTGCTTTATATGTATTAAATGGAACATCATTAACATATATGACAAACAACAGAGGAACCAGAATTAAGCCACATGGAGCTCTATTAATGATTTTTCTTTTTTTCCCCCCAATCACAAATCTCTCTCTCTCTCTCTCTCTCTCTCTCTCTCTCTCTCTCTTACCCCCCCCCCCCTCCCTTGTGTGTGTGCGTGTGTGTGTGTGTGTGTGTGTGTGTGTGTGTGTGTGTGTGTGTGTGATATCTGTCGGCAGTTCATTATCTTTGACTCTAATTTTTCTCATATTTGGATGAAACATGCTCACAGAGGCTTTTTTCTACCTATTCCATTTATTGAACTGATATCTGCCCCTATGGTAACCTTTCTTAAACAGTGATATTTTAAAAACATATCAACTAAAAAAATGGCAAGCAAAAATCAACTACTCCCCCCCATCCATTCCCCTATCCTCTTCCACACTCCTGGTCAAAAATGTTCTTGTTTGTAATAAGCATGCAAGACGAAACAAGAGTCCAAATATGAAAGCTCCTTCTTGCCATTCTGTCTCATCTCCATGTCTGCCCATCGTATTGTGGTGATACCATAACATTTTACCGGAGGTAAAATAGTCCTCCATTCGGATCTCCAGGCGGGGACTACTCAGGAGGACGTCCTTATCAGGAGAAAGAAAACTGGCGTTCTACAGATCGGAGCGTGGAATGTCAGATCCCTTAATCGAGCAGGTAGGTTAGAAAATTTAAAAAGGGAAATGGATAGGTTAATGTTAGATATAGTAGGAATTAGTGAAGTTCGCTGGCAGGAGGAACAAGACTTTTGGTCAGGCGAATACAGGGTTATAAATACAAAATCAAAAAGGGGTAATGCACGAGTCAGTTTAATAATGAATAAAAAAATAGGAATGCGGGTAAGCTACTACAAACAGCATAGTGAACGCATTATTGTGGCCAAGATAGACACGAAGCCCACACCTACTACATTAGTACAAGTTTATATGCCAACCACCTCTGCAGATGACGAAGAAATTGAAGAAATGTTTGATGAAATAAAAGAAATTATTCAGACAGTGAAGGGAGACGAAAATTTAATAGTCATGGGTGACTGGAATTTGGTAGTAGGAAAAGGGAGAGAAGGAAACGTAGTAGGTGAATATGGATTGGGGCTAAGAAATGAAAGAGGAAGCCGCCTGGTAGAATTTTGCACAGAGCATAACTTAATCATAGCTAACACTTGGTTCAAGAATCATAAAAGAAGGTTGTATACATGGAAGAAGCCTGGAGATACTGACAAGTTTCAGATACATTATATAATGGTAAGACAGAGATTTAGGAACCAGGTTTTAAATTGTAAGACATTTCCAGGGGCAGATGTGGACTCTGACCACAATCTATTGGTTATGAACTGTAGATTAAAACTGAAGAAACTGCAAAGGAAACAAAAGAAAAATTCGTAGTAGGTATTAAAATCCATGGAGAAGAAATAAAAATTTGAGTTTCGCCGATGACATTGTAATTCTGTCAGAGACAGCAAAGGACTTAGAAGAGCAGTTGAACGGAATGGATAGTGTCTTGAAAGGAGGATATAAAATGAACATCAACAAAAGCAAAACAAGGATAATGGAATGTAGTCGAATTAAACCGGGTGATGCTGAGGGAATCAGATTAGGAAATGAGACACTTAAAGTAGTAAAGTTTTGCTATTTGGGGAGTGTAGTAACCACAACCAACAGTGGGAATGCCTTGGGCTGCGGATCGGAGCCGCCAGGTGGGGAAGCCGCCGGCGGTGGAGCACGCACCACCGGGTAAACACAGGACGAGTCGGACGACAGACCAACGACAACTGACAACAACCGACCACGACCGACTATGAGCGACACAACAAGGAAGAGATAAACAACGGAGGCTTGTGGAAACCACAACACCAAACACCAAACGTAAATCCACTTGGAACCAGAGCCACGCAAATATCAACAACGAGCAACGACCAGAACGCAGTACCGCTGAGATAGAAACGAAATCCAGAGCGAGTACCAGACTGACTGGACTAGGTTTTTTTTTTTTTTTTTTTCCCTTTATTGTATTTCAATTCCCCATCGAGGCGGGCTGGCAGCAGCATAGGCACTGCTCTTCAGCCGAAAGACATAGAACAAAACAAGAGAAGACATTTAAAAACAGCAAAGGAGAGAATAAGGTGAACAATAAATATAAAAAAGGGGAACATCATGGAAGTCAATAGAAAAAAAAAAAGAAAAGAAAAAAACGGGGTGACTGTAAAATGAAGAGAAAAAACTGTTTAAAAGTAGCACACATTTTAAAGCCACACACTGCGACGGTTAAAAGAACACAAGGCACAGTAAGACTGGAGCATAAAGGTAGCGACGGACGGCATAGCACATAACGTAACACTGGCGGCGAACCTCAAGGCAGGACACAATTAAAACAAACCTCTTGACGCACACGAGAAAACAGCACGAAACAACACTGATGTGGCACACTGATGAAGAGCAACACAGAGGATCTGCCAGGCGCTAGGAGATGAGGGAGACCTGGAGAAGGGAGGGAGGGGTAGAGATGGGGGAGGTGAGCGGGGGGCGCGCGGAAGAGGGCCAGGTAGGGAGGGATGTGGGAAGGAGAGAGGCAAATATGGGGGCAGGGTCTCAGGGGAGGGGGGGACGGAGGCAAATCCGCTCTGGGAGAAGGAGGAAAGAGGAAAAGGGGGCCCTGGGGAGGGGGGGGGGAACAAGGCCAGGCTATAGTTGGAAGGAAGGGTAGATGTCACGGCGAAGTTCGTCATCCGGGAGGGGGAGGTGTTGGAAGTTGCCCTGATGAAGGAGATGGAGGGTGTGGAGGTGGAGAGAGGGAGGGATACAGCGATAGAGGCGCGGCAACGGGCGGGGGGTGGAGAGGAAGGAGGAAACCAGAGGGTGGGGGGGATCAAGCCTGCGAACAATGTAAAGGATGCGGAGATGTTGGAGGAACAGGAGGAGGTGGGGGAAGGGGATCAGTTCATACAGGAGCTGTGTGGGGGAAGGAAGGCGGATACGGAAGGCAAGGCGGAGCGCATGGCGTTCAAGGATTTGGAGGGCCTTGTAAAAGCGGGTGGGGGCGGAGATCCAGGCAACGCTGGCATAACAGAGGATAGGACGGATGAGGGATTTGTAGGTGTGGAGGATGGTAGAAGGATGCAAGCCCCATGTCCGGCCAGACAGGAGTTTCAGAAGGCGGAGGCGGGAATGGGCTTTCTGCTGGATGGTCAGGAGATGAGGGGTCCAGGTGAGGTGGCGGTCAAGGGTGAGGCCAAGGTATTTCAGGGTGGGGGTGAGTTGGATAGGACGACCATAAAGGGTGAGGTAGAAATCATGGAGGCGGAAGGAGCGAGTGGTACGGCCTATGATGATTGCCTGGGTTTTGGAGGGGTTGAGACGGAGGAACCACTGGTTACACCAAGTGGTGAACTGGTTAAGGTGGGTTTGGAGGGTACGTTGAGACCGTTGAAGGGTAGGATAGAGAGCCAGGAAGGCGGTGTCATCAGCATACTGGAGAAGGTGGACTGGTGGGGGTGGCTTGGGCATATCAGCTGTATACAAGAGATAAAGGAGAGGGGAGAGGAGAGGACAGAACCCTGGGGGACGCCAGCCGTGGGATAAAAGATACGGGAGTTGGTGTTGTGGAGGGTGACATAGGAAGGACGGTGCGAGAGGAAGGAAGCGACCAGACGGACAAAATTGATAGGCAGGGCGTAGGTTTGGAGTTTAAAGAGGAGACCGGGATGCCATACACGGTCATAGGCATTTTGGAGGTCAAGGGAAACAAAAATGGCGGAGCGACGGGAGTTGAGCTGGAGGGACAGAAGGTGAACAAGGTTGAGGAGTTGGTCGTCAGCAGAGAAGGAGGGTCGGAAGCCACACTGGGTAAGGGGGAGGAGGTGGTGTTGAGCAAGGTGCTGATGGATACGGCGGGAGAGGATGGATTCAAAGACCTTACTGAAGACGGAGGTGAGGCAGATGGGACGATAGGAAGAGGCGGCAGAAGGGGGTTTGTTGGGTTTGAGGAATAAGAGGACGCGGGAGGTCCTCCACAGGTCAGGGTAGAAGCCAGTAGAGAGGACGACATTATAGAGATGGGCGAGGACAGTCAGGAAGGAATAGGGGCTTTCGCGAAGGTGACGGTAGGTGACACAGTCGTGACCAGGGGCCGTGTTGCGTTTGGACCGGAGGATAAGTTTAATGTCTTGTGCTGTGATGGGAGTGTTTATGTCGGAGGGGGGCAACTGCCCCAAGTACTGGAGACTAGGAGCAAGAGGAGCGACCGAGGTATCGGCACGTTCCATGACCGTGGGGAAAAGAGAATAATCAAAGTGGGGATCATCGGGGATGGAGAAGACCTCGGAAAGGTGGGAAGCGAAGTGGTTGGCCTTACTGAGGTTGTCAGGAAGGGGGCGATCGTTATGGAGAAGGGGGTAGTGGGGAGCGGAAAGGGAACCAGTAAGACGATGGAAGGCGGACCAGTACTTGGAGGAGTTGATAGGGAGGGTGGCGTTGAGTCGTGTGCAGGTCTGGCGCCAGTCTCGGCGTTTCGTTGCTGTAATAAGGTTCCGTACGTGTCGCTGTATTTGCCGGTGGCGTTGGAGTGTATCCCTGTCACGAGTGCGCAGGAAGGAGCGATAGAGGCGGTGGGATTCACAGAGGAGGAGGACAGCCCGCGGAGGGAGAGTGGGACGGTGTGGGTGGATGGTTTTAGTAGGAACATGGGCCTCCACGGCGTCAGTAATTACCTGCCGAAGGAAGGACGAGGCATGGTGGATGTCGTCAGGATGGCGATAGGTAAGAGGGTGGCTTTCGACCTGGGCGGAGATGGAGTCCCGGTAGGCATCCCAGTTGGCCTGGACTAGGGCAGAGCGGGCCCCTATATATGAAACCGGAGGGAGCGGCTATTGGCCGCTGTCTGCATGTGGCTTAGCGGTGGCGCCCTCGCTGCGCAAGAGCCGCTGTGCGGAATAGCTGCCGCGGAGGCGGAGCCCTCTATGGGCTGACCACGTCCATTTGTTCTGCCGCGTGTTCGACTTCTGCGGCGGAAGGTACTAGAGGGAGCAAAATAACTGATGATGGCTGAAGTAGAGAGGATATAAAATGTAGACTGGCAATGGCAAGGAAAGCGTTTCTGAAGAAGAGAAATTTGTTAACATCGAGTATAGATTTAAGTGTCAGGAAGTCGTTTCTAAAAGTATTTGTATGGAGTGTAGCCATGTATGGAAGTGAAACATGGATGGTAACTAGTTTGGACAAGAAGCTTTCGAAATGTGGTGCTACAGAAGAATGCTGAAGATTAGATGGGTATATCATATAACTAATGAGGAGGTATTGAATAGGATTGGGGAGAAGAGAAGTTTGTCGCACAACTTGACTAGAAGAAGGGATCGGTTGGTAGGACATGTTCTGAGGCATAAAGGGATCACCAATTTAGTATTGGAGGGCAGTGTGGAGGGTAAAACTTGTAGAGGGAGTCCAAGAGATGAATACACTAAGCAGATTCAGAAGGATGTAGCTTGCAGAAGGTACTGGGAGATGAAGAAGCTTGCACAGGATAGAGTAGCATGGAGAGCTGTATCAAACCAGTCTCAGGACTGAAGACCACAACAACAACAAACGTAAAACCCTGTCGCATATACACCACTTTTCTGCCATGATGTGCGTCAACCGTGGAGGGTCACATGACCACCTGATACGTCTTATACACCATCTGCAGCACTCCAAAGGGACCAGTGCACTCTTAAGGGATGTCTAATATAATTCACTTTACAGTGGTGCTGAGACTGGGTTCATTGTAATGTAGGAACAGCAGATCATGTAGATAAAGTTGTATAGTTTCTACATCTATGTGAAGGGTACTTTACAGCTTATATGAGTATTATTCGTTTCCCTTCCTACTTTAATCCTCTCTCATCATATCACCAAAGTCTATGTAGTGCACAATATTGTGGAGTTCTGAGAGTCTTACATGCTGGTAGGTTCTCAGAATTTTAAGGGTAGCCATTTTTTTTAAACAGAGTATCCTATTAGAGCTTACTGTGCATCTTTGCACATGTCTGATATTGGCCTAATAAATCTATTACAAATTATGCAACTCTGTTTTTTTTGCCATTCCAATCTAATATACATCCCAAGCTTATGACTGGAGTTCGGTGATGGATTACTTAACTCTCATTAAAGGTACCTGTTTCACAGGAAGGTACACTCAGAATGATTCCTCCATTGAATTGAGTCTAGTGTTTCCCTGATAAAATTCTTGTAGAGATACTTTTTTATACTACTCTGAATACACAGTTATTCACAAGAAAATGACTCCATGAAAATTACAAGACATACAGAAAAATGACATGTATCACTAGATAGAGTATCTCTCTAAGTTTTTATTGGTAATATGTGCTGTGACATAGTTGCAGACTACACCACTAGGGGTAGATGTGTCAGAACATGTAGACAAATAATCTAATTCATATTTTTTGTTACACCTAATTAGTTCACACTTGCAGATGGGCAAACCAACAAACAGATTTCAAAGCAGGCTGCTGTTGCACACACTCATGTGTCACATGCACATGTAGATATTTTCTGTGTCACACATGGTGTCCACATTGAGCACAAATAATATGAGTTAAAAACTTGAAGAAATATTAGATACACTGTAATGTGTCTGTTTTCTACATGTCTTGTATTTTTGCACATTTGTCTTCTGAAACCCTGGAGATACTTATGAATAAACCTGTGTTCAAGATAAGGCATTTATATGTCACTCACTCTAATGATTGATTACTGATTTATGCCAAGTACTTGCTTAAGGAGAAATGCTAGTCACTGGACTAAGTCCTAATTTCAAAAAGTTCTCATAAAAGATAAACTGTCTACCAATGAGAATGCTATAACTGAACAGTTTTGACTGTATCAACTAAGTCATTAATGTGCATCAGAAATAGCACAGCCTTATAACACTTCCTTAAGACCTGCTCAGTGTTATCTTTACTTATGATGATAAATGTCTGAAAAAAATTGTGTACTGAGGTCTATCTCACAGAAAGATCTCAGTTTGTTTACTTGAATACAGGACTCTTGATAACAGGTTGATTAGCATGAGGTCACCAGCAGCCATAACTGTACGTCACACAGAATGCCATGTGGCTGCTGGTGGTCCTATGGACCACTCTTTTTGCATGGGGATACCTTTGAATGGCATACTTGTGAAATATAACAAATTAAAACACTGTATCAATAGAAACAAGTTTTGAAAATATACTGTAACTGGACGGATAAAAAAATCTACTGACCAAGCAATGGCTGAAGAACACACATATAAAAGTATTTAAATTTGCAAGCTTTTGGAGCCAGTGGCTCTTTCTTTTGGCAGAAGGGTGGAAGAGTGAGGAAACGGGGTGTAGGGAAAGACTGGTGGTTTAGGAAATGGGGAGAGTTCGTAAAAGTCACCCAGAACTCGGAGTCAGGGGAGACTTATCAGATGAGATGGGAAGGAAAGATTGATTATTGAGGACTGCACTATACAAGATTTGAAAACCTGGGAGCTTAGAGGTGGAACCTAGGTTATACGCAAGACAAAGATTACTGCTAAAACATCATGCATGAGTTAATAAGAGTGGAAAGCTAAGTGCATTGTATGTGAGAGAGGTGGGAGGGGTGGAGGGGGTGTGGAAAAATAGACAGGTCAGAAAATGAAAGATATAGGAAACTAGAAAGGAGTGAAGAATGGAATAATTACTGTGAATAAATGCTGAGACTGAAGTAATTAAAGTAAGTTAAGGCCAGGTGAGTGGCAAGAACCAAGGACATGTAATCTCAGTTCCCACCTGCAGAGTTCTGAAAAACTGGTGTCTGGTGTCTGGGGGAAGAATCCAGATGGCACATGTGGTAAAACAGGCACTGAGGTCATGACTGTCATTTTGTAGACCATACTGTGACTGATAACTTGGTGGTAGTCATGCCAATGTAAAAGGCCAAACAATGTTTAAATAATAGCTGGTATACAACATATGTAATTTCACAGGTGGCTCTCCCTTTGATAGTGGATGTTTTTCCAGTTACAAGGTTGGTATAGATGGTGGTAGGAAGATGCATAGGGCAAGTCTTACAGTGAGGATAGTCACAGGGGTTTGAGCCGTGGGGCAGAGAAATGGGTGCAGTAGGAACATAAGGTCTTACAAGGATATTTTGGAGATTAGGAGTGCGACAAAAAGCTATTCTGGGTATTATGGGCAAAATGTCAGGCAGAATGGATCTCATTTCAGGGCATAATTTTAGGAAGTCTGCTTGACTAATACAGTCAAGACCAGGATAAAACTGAGTGACAAGAGGTTATTTTTTGGGGGTTCAGCAGTACCAGGAGTAGATATGATTGGCCAGGAAATCTGCTTTTGAAATAAGCTTTTGGGTAATTACATCCAGTGAAGGCTCAGGTGAGAATGGTGGTGTACTGGTGTAAAGAGTCAGCATCTGAACAAGTATGTTTGCCTCAAATGCCAATGCCGTATGTAAATGAATATTTGACATGGAGAGGATGGATACAGTCAAAATGTAAATATTGTTGTTTTTTAGTAGGTTTAATGTGAACAGAAGTCTATAGCTGACCTTTGGCAAGGATGAGATCAACATCTAGGAAAGTGGCATGAGATTTGGAATAGGACTATGTGAAATTTAATTGGGTGAATGTATTTAGAGATTCCAAGAATTTTAACAGGTTAGGCTCACCATGAATCCGTATACAAAGATGTCATCTATGTATCTAAACCACCCTATGGTATTGAATGTATCAATTGGCTACTCCGGCAGTGCAATGACTTCCTAAAATGATGCCCTGAAATGAGGTCCATTCTGTCCAACATTTTGCCCACCACACTGGAATAGCTTTTCATCACCCTCCCAATCTCCATAATATCCTTCTCAGACCCTATGCTCTTTGTGCTCCCAGTTCCTTACCCTATGCCTTCTACCCCTGTTACTATCCATGCTGTAAGACTTGCCCTATATACCCTCCTACGACTACCTATACCAGACTAGTAATTGGGAAAACATATACTATCAAAGGGAGAGCCACCTGTGAAATGACACATGTTGTATACGAGCTGCTATGTGGACACTTCTTGGCCTTTTCCATTGGCAAGACTACCACCAAATAGTCAGTTAAGGTGATTGGACATAGGCAGAGATTGTATGCTGGCAACATAGGCAACATACAACAGCCTGTTGCAGAGCATGCTCTACAAGATGATAGTCATGTCCTTGGTGCCCATCTTCTCCCAGATACCAGTTTCTCAGAACTCCACAGGTGAGAACTGACATTACAACATGTCCTTGCTTCTTGCCACCCACCTGGCCGTGATTTACTTTTATTCCTTCAGTATCAGCATTATTCACAGTAATTATTCCTTTCTTCACTCCCTTTTAGTTTTCCATATCTTTTATTTTCTGACCTGTCTATTTTTCCCTGCCCCATCCCCCATTCTACTTCTCTCGCATACAATGCATTTAGCTTTCCACTCTTATTAACTTGTGTGCTATCTTATGACCATAATCTCTATCTTGCATATTACCCTAGCTTCCACCTTTAAGCTCTCAGGTTTTCAAATATTGTTTGGTGCAGTCCTCAATAATCAATCTTTCCTTCTCATCTCATCTGATAAGTGTCCCCTGACCCAGGGATCTCATGGAAATTTTCTGAACTCTCCCCATTTCCTAAACCCCCAGTCCTTTTCCTGCACGTCTCTTCCTCACCCTTCCACCCTTCTGCCAGAAGAAGGAGTCACTGGTGTTCTCCTGCCACTGGTTGGTGAGTATATATTTTTATCTATCCTCCTAAAATATAAATTAAAACAAATCAAATGGCTAGTTACTTTTCACGATTATGAAAAACTAATCTGTGGTACCAGAAAATCATCTTAGAATCTTAAACACCTTAGTTATTAATGCATCTGTATTATATTTATATTGAAAACTAATGCAGAATACAATAAAAACTAACAAGTGAATAGCCTAGTTCAACATGTTGAAACCTACACTGCAATTTTTCTTGCAGGCAGAAGTAATTCACTCTCAAAATTTTAGCTGCTAAGGTGCACTACAAGTATGTAAAACAAAAATTTGGTTACTCATTTTGCCACACAAAAAACTGCGTACAGCAGCAGTTTGTACAGCCCTTACTCCCTAGCACTCAAATTGTTGAATAAGCAGACATAGCTGTAACAAGAGGACATCATGCTGCATAATGCGAAGCCCAAGGTAAACACATGTAAATTTTATGTACTTAACTCATACCAAAATTGTCTTACTTCATTGATTTTTTGAGTAACTTGCAGTTCACGTCAACAGCTAAACTGTTGCAGATGTAATTGTTACAAATGTGACTAGCAGAAGAAAGGAAATCAAGGCGCCAGTGGCTGTGGCCGAGCAGTACTGGGTGCTTCAGTCCGGAACCGCACTGCTGCTAGTCACAGGTTCAAATCCTGCCTCGGGAATGGATGTGTGTGATGTCCTTAGGTTAGTTACGTTTAAGTAGTTCTAAGACTAGGGGACTGATGACCTCAGATGTTAAGTCTCATACTGCTTAGAGCCATTTGAACCATTTGAAATCAAGGCAGTGTATGGCGTTACACTACAGATGACTTCCATTAGTTGTCACTTTAATTTTTTCACATTAAATATTTTATAAAAATTCCTGTAGCACAGTTCTTATGATAATTTTTGAATTATGTATGTTTTGCTAACAATGAAACAGTTCCTTGTTTATTCCCTGCAGTCGTCAAAAAAATGTGAAGTATCTATTGGATGATGAAAACAGATATTTTCCTTACACCAGCCACCTTATAAAAGAAAAATTAGTCCATTCAGGCAGTTCACAGTAATTACTAGTTTTATTTAGACAGAACTGGAAGGGAGTAAAAAATGGTCATGGCCAGTGTCCTTCACATTGCGCTGCATGTTAGGTATACTTGATCAAGTTCATAAAATGTGCTGATAAAACTCATGATGCAGAAATGACTGAATTTTAGCAATGCTATTTTGCCAATAGACCTGAAATGACAAAGAGGTATCAGAAATTATATTGACTCACAACTATCTGAAAAAAGCTTTACACTGTTTAATGACATAGAGGTATCATTATGTCAGGCCATGAGTTGAACAAAAGCAACGAATTATTCTCTGCAAATGGTAAGAATTTGTTTTGGATGTAACATAGAATATTTTCTCTCCCATTTTTTTAAAATTTGTCTTCCTACTTTACCTTGATGTTCCTGGCGACAAAGACAGTGTTGCAGGAACAGAAGTCCACAGATACTTATCACTATCACTGTTTTATCAGAATGTGTCATAGCATTCATCAGCTGCACAAATGACTCTGTCTTTTTTTCCCTGACTGATTGGCTTTATAAGCAGCTTTTACAGGATAACAAGAAGCTTTGTCTTTACATCAGCTACAAATTTCTCTATAGTATTGCCTATTAACAACATATCCTCTACATATTTACTTGAAGTAAATTTAATAATTTTGCAACTTCTTTTTGCATATAATTCTCTGAATCTGTTCAGTCAGGTTTAAGAAGCCTAAAAACCAGTCTTGCAGATCTCCCTCAGTAACTGTATGTTGACTTTCATGAGCAGTTCTTGAACAGTTTTTCTTTCACACTTCTGCGAGTCTCATTTTAGTGCATATTTTGTATGTTGTGTAAATTCTTCTCCAATTTGTACAATTCAGATTCAGATTTTACAAAACAAATCCAGCTTTGCACACTGCTTAAGTATAAGAGTTTTCTTCCTTCTTTATTTAACAAAAATATTTACTGCCTTTCCTTTCTCACTGAAAGCTATTACTGTACATGCTTTTTTTGGGGTTGGAAGATTCTCTGTTTTTATTCTGGACTGTAATTAGTACAACAATCATCATTCAAACTGAAATTCACAGAATTGTCCAAGTTATTTCCTGTTTCCATTTCTGTTACCACAATTGGTAATAAAATGCTGACATCATTGGAATGAATGTCCAAGAAATTAACTAATAAATAATAAATATGTAGGTCTTCAGAAGTAGTAGATGATTTTGATTGTATACCACATTCTTTGTATTTTGTCTTTGCTAGACTGAAAACATTAACTGGATTCAACATTTCTGTGAAATTCTCTTACCTGCACAAAGGCAGATGCTATTATCAATCCTATCCCAAGCAATCATAAAGAAAATTAATTCAGTTTTATCTCAGTTTTTAACACCAAATTATACTGCAAAAGCCACTGCTAATTATTATGGATATTAAATTAGCTACAAATTTGAGCAAATATTAACTGTCAACAACTGTGTCAGTGGAACTATCAATGGAAGCTGAAATTCGCTTTGCAAATTACAATTTCAGTGTGCCATGTTGTCTGTTTACTGATGTGCTGTCAATAAAGGGTATGTGCCAGCTATGTTGTGCATGCTCTGTCAACTACAGCTATGGCAGGGGCATACATTTCCCCTACCACTTGGTGAGCTAGGAATAAGGAAAATTTCAGCTTAAAAAAATACTTGCAATGTGTCTTAGCAGATAAAATTTTGACATTGTGTTTCTTTTGGTGTAATCTCCCTGAATTAAAGAAAAAAAAGAAAAAAAAAACTCACAGGGCAGGTTTTGAATTGCTGGATTTGACAGTTGCCATGTAAGAACTTCAAAGCAGAAACTATAAAATATTCACTTGGAGTGTCCTGTAAACATTAATTAGTGCACATACCTAGGATTTAAAAAATACTATCACAGTCTCGCAGTATACTCTCAGAAAATATGCAGTGCCACTGCCTGACAGTTGCGTAAGAGAAAAATGAAAGAAATGGAAAAGTGCAGAATACATGCTAGGAGAGTTACAAGAAGATTGTTAAAACCCATGTAAGGTCTGAAATGGGTGAAAAAGATAGTCACATGTCACAAAACCTGCAACAAAAGGCTCTGACAACCTTATTCTTCACTAACAATATGTATCTGCATCCATATACCCACTCACTAACTTTTAGCTTATATGGATGATCTTTTACTTCCTTTACTTTTCCATTTTCTTATTGCTTATAATATTTGTTTTGTTTTTAATTCTTATTGTAAGATATTAAAGCTGAGTAAGCAGCATCCTCATGGCACTGAAAAATCACATGAGATGTGATGTTTCTGCTGGCATCCTTCTTCTTCTTCTTTTTTGTTATTTTAGGGTGCTATAAAATAGTTATGATTTCCAAAATGTATTTGTCAGCATGATTCTTCCTGGTGATGTCATCCCTTTGCCAATAAGCTGCATGTGATCTGCAGTCAGTTATGCTACAGACACACCATGCAAAGATGAAGCTGCCCAAGTGAGTCAAGTTTGCGTGCATCAGTGTTCATACAGCATTCTGCATGAGGCAGTGCTGTGACTGATGACAGCCTCATGGCAGTAAACATGTTAATTGATCAACAGTATGGAACTACATAAAAATCTTCTTAAAGTTAAGGGAATAGCATTCACCTGAACTGCCTTATCTGTTCCCTCATTTAGCTTGTCAGTCATCTCACTAGGCTTTGTTGACTATCACAGATATTCAGTGGCATGTTACTGCCTTCTGCAGCTCAATTTTGGTGTTCTTATGAAACACTGTGGTGGCTAAGCATTCTGTTTCTGCTCTTCTCTAAAAATGTTACAATTGTTGATTATCATTCTTTTTTCTGCACCCCCTCCTACTACTGTGATTTTGCTTTTCAGATTCATTGTACCCAAATTTTTTCAAGGGGTTCATGGCATATTCAATTCTTTTATCATGCTTTGTGTTGCCCTCATTTTGAGAGCATTAACATTTAATAATATGTTTTGGCTTATTAGGCACCATGCAGGTAATAACTCATTGACGACCAAAATAAGCTGCAGTTACTTTGTAAATGGCAATATAGCTCTAAATGTATTGTAATTGCCAATTTCGAATTTTGGAACTTACCATGCTCAAGCACTATTACTGAACACGAGTAGTTCCAAAATATGTTACTGAACTTACCATTCACTTTATATTAGTACTTTCTGTCTATCTAAAACTCAACAAACTTATTGTATTTTTTGAGCAATTGTTTCACAGAAGACTGCGTAAGTAGAACATCTTTTGCTCAAGTGTAATCTACAATTTTCATTGAAAAACAAGGTAAAGCTGTCATCAACACAAAGGTTTGTTTGAACACCATGGTCATATTCGAAGTAGTATGTTCTTGTCTTCCTCTGAGCATTGAACTGATATATGTTGCAAGTTTCAGGAAGAATTACAACATAATGTGCCAAGTTATATTACACTTGGGCCTTTTCCATGTTAATAAGTCATTGCCAAAGGTGAAAGAAAAGCAACATGGAAAAAAGACCAACTAAGAACTGGAAGCAAATTTTTGAAGTTGTCATCTGACAATTTCCCTTTTAGCAATTTCAGGAGGTATCAGCAACTAGAACACTGTCAAGCTGGAGAGTAAAAAGCATGAATTCTTGTCATTTGTGTGGTTCAGTGACAGGGAAGCTTAACCAATACCTGAAGAGTCATAACATCAAGTTAGTCTTCAGAGTTGGCAGCAAAATAGCCAACTATGAAGTCTGTGAAAGATAATGTAGGCCTCAGATCTGCTAGCATTTAAAAAATATCATGTGAGTGTGTGGACAATTGAATAATATCAGATTGGACATAAGACATGCCTTAATCTATCCAGATAAACTGGAGGCAACTGAATGTGCTGTGGAAAATAGATATAAAATTGTATTTACTGTAGTAATACTGTTAAAATCATGAGGTCTATCAGTTTCTGGGCTAGCATAATAAAAGAAGCTATTGAGATAAAAAAAGTTAGACATTTTCAGCTAAGTACCATTTAAAACCTGTTCATTGTGAGGTTTAAGTGAGCAAGGCAGACGTGGGACAAAAAGGTTACCTTAAACCCTAATGGACTGAGCGTCAGTGACATCACAGCAAGTACCACAGCTATATAAGGATGTGGCCAGCAGTGACATGGCTGTCAGCTACCAGTTGACAATGACTAAAGAGCACTCCGCCAAAACCTCATGGATTTTTAGACATTTGACACAGATGCAAACCAAAGAAGAGTTTTTTTGGTCATTCATTGCTACACTGTACTTTTATAATGTTGTATTTAAAATTCTATTTTTATTTTTATTGATAAAAATTCATATGCTTCCCTCTTGATACACAGAGCAGGGTGGCGCAGTGGTTAGCACACTGGACTTGCATTCAGGAGGATGATGGTTCAATCCCACGTCCAGCCATCCTGATTTAGATTTTCCGTGATTTCCCTAAATCGCTCCAGGCAAATGCCAGGATGGTTCGTTTGAAAGGACGTGGCCGACTTACTTCCCTAATACGATGAGACCGATGACTTCGCTGTTTGGTCTCCTCCACCAAACTATTACTACTCCTCTTGATACTAGATTTACACTATTATTGACTGTTCTATAGGTATGACTGTCCATTAGTGTGACAGTGTCTCATATTTGTTCTCTTCCAATTTTGAGAATAATGGCTCATAGTTTATAACAATAAAACCTTTGTGAAGTCTAAAATTATGCTGGATGCATGCCCTTTATGATTAAATAATACCAAAACATTGTTTATGCATTTAGAGGCAACAGTTTCTGTGAACAAATATGTGTAGAAACAATGTTGTGCATTTCACAGCAAATTATTTTTACCATAAGATGTACTGACCTCCTGCAATTTTTTTGATATCTTGCAGAAGCCAGAAAGCAAAAAGACTAACTTGTAATTTTTTTTGGCTCTCTTTTTTTCTCCTTTCTTACACCATGACTCACACTGTGACTTCCAATTTTTCAAGGAATGAACTAGTAAACTTGAATAATTACTAATAATTAATTAATTTAAAGAGATCTGCTTCATTTTTACTGATGATTTATTCAAACCAAGACTGGTTTTGGGATGTTTAAGTACCTTTTTTAGGTGTATAAAACGATAACATGCAAAGGAGAAGAGGGAAGAAATATGATACAATATATCTGGAAAAACCAGAAAAGCAGACTAATGAAACAAGGTGACTCACTTATTACAGTTAGTGTAAGTGCTCCTAATCCCTCCATTTTGCCAGAACTAGAAAAATGGAGAGGGCCTAATAATGGACCCGAACATTACATGTTTAGGTCCATTTGATTATTAGGCTCTCTCTTTTCTTCTAGTTCCACCAAGATGCAGCGATTTGTAGCCCTTGCACTGACTGTCCTGATCGCATGTTATGCATTACCAAATACAATAAGTGTGAGCTGTCCTAATCATACTACTGGACAAAATACTTAAGCATGCTCAATTCTGTGATGGAAGGACCACTGACATAAACCCAGAAAGACACACATAAATTATACACATTAATTCAACAATGAATTACCAATAAATAACAGTCTGCATAGTTCATAAAATTTTTCAAATGACAATGACTCTGGTATACAATGAATGACGTAGCCTCCGTACAAACAGTCTCTCTTGTCTTGCTGACAGCAGCCTTCAAAGAAGGTTCAGACAATTCTAAAACATACATATATTAAAAATTACAGAATGTACACTGGCAAATAATCATTCAACATAATTGAAAAAAAACCTGCTTGACCCTTATGTACCCAACCTTGGGTTAGAAATCAAATTAAATTAGGTGATCTTAAGAACCAGTAATAATACTTAAAGTTACAACTAGGAGTGCAAAACAATATTTTAAACAGAAAGTACACTTTCCCTTAAGGTAGAATTGTAATTCTTGCAGTTAATGTAACCTCAAATTTGGATCAGTGTACCCAGGTGGCAGAGAGCCACAGGGTCTTACAAGCTAGCTGTAATTTTTTGTAACTTGCTTCAAACATCATAACCATTTACATTAAAAATGAACCACAGAGAGTTTAAGAGCGCTAAAATAAAAGGGCCAACACAATAAAAACATTTAAAAGGTACTGTGGCAACTAACATCTCATGAATTTTAAACAGTTTGACCTCTATTCTTAAAACAATAAAATTCTTAAACCAGCAAAGCCTTAGGCCCAGTCAAATTCAGGAGATTCAAAGCTCAGACACTACCCAAACATTAAGAGCACAAATGAGCCTATTGTCCCCAAGTCAGCGAAAAACTGTTTGCTTGAAAACATAATGCTCACCATGCACTTAAGTGTTGCTTTGTTCTCCATCAGCGAACATACCTCAGGAAGCATCCATAGTAGGTGACTAATATGGGGAGCGGTTGACACCAATGAACAGCACTTCTATTAATAGACACAGTATTTGGTAACCATCCACTGTGGTTACCACAGTTACTCTACTGCAAGGTGCACTACATCAGCCAAGGGACGACGCCATGCATCCAACTGCCGAAGTGCCTTTGAATAAATTAACTGAAGAAGATCTCTTTAAATTAATTAATCTTCCATAAACTCACAACAGCAACAGACTCAGGAGTGCACAAATTATTCATCTGGCATCACATAGAACACTGCCCACAGACAGGACCGAGAGACCCCTATGCCAGGCCATACATGCTAACTTACTTCACAGAGTCACAACTATATTATCTCATAGTGAAGTGGCAGGGTAGTGCAGCCTCAAGTGCTGCCAAAGATCTTTGACATCGATCATGGAGCAGCCCAAAGTGAGTCGACTTGTTTCATTAGTCTGCTCTTCTGGTTTTTCCAGATGTGTTGTACTATTTTCTTCCCTCTTCTCCATTATATGTTGCAGTTTTATACACCTGAAACTGGGACTTTAATATCCAGAAATAGGTCATGGTTTGAATAAATCATTAGTGTAACTGAAGTGGATCTTTTTAAATTAATTAATCATGCCTCTCAGTTCTGGATGTTCTATATATCAAATCTTGTGTAATTATGGTGCGTGACCATAAAATAAGGCCTCTTAGGTGCTGGAGCCATGAGGAACACTTTTACATGAGATCTGGCAACAGTGGTGTGTAACTTGGCTCCCCTTACCCCCACCCCCCATTCAAATCCCCACCAACCTGAGTCTGCTGTGACACTCAGTCTTGACTGGACAGCCATTCATGATGGAGCTTCCCCTCACTTCTCTTGCCAGGTGCGAGGTGTGTGCAGATCCATTTTTTTAGGGCCAAGGGTACTATCCCCATTGAAATTCATCATCAGTTATGTGGAGTCTATGGTCCACAGTGTATGAACATCAAAACTGTGTGAAAGTGGGTCAGAGAGTTCAAGGATGGATGTACGGATGTCCTTGACCAATAGTGTTCCGGTTGGCCTTCAGTTTTGGCTGAAACAATTGCAAAAGTGGAGAAAGAAATACTTAAAGGTCAGTGTGTGACAGTTTGTCAGCTGTGTGAACAGATCCCTGGAGTCAGTAAGAGCACAATTCACAAGATTATCACAAGGTGTGTGAAAGGTGGGTCCCCAGAATGCTCACCGAAGACAATAAATGGCAAAATGTTGAAGTTGCCCACAGATTCCTGGAGCCCTTTGCAGAGCAGGGTGAGGAGTCTTTGGATTCAATTGTCGGTGGTGATTAGACTTGGGTACAATACATGGCATCTGAAACTAAGGGGAAGTCTTGTCATACACTATACGACATCTGAAACTAAGGAAAATGTTACATCCTGCCTACTCATCAACTATGGGGCGTCTAGGAAACCTGCTTTCTCAGATCACTAGACAACAATTCAAATTGTATTAATGAATTTTATTACAAAAGGAAATGGTTACAATACTTTGTGTTAAACAGATGTGTCACAAGCAAAGGGCGACAGACGAAATAAACAATGTTCTTCAGTATACACAATTCCTAAGTCACTGGTCTTGAAGTGCCTAAGTTTGATGCTGCTGTAGAAGTGGGCCATGACTAGTCGCTGCAGTGCTTATGTCCTTTTGCATAGAGGGCACTGCCGTCATGTTGTCATCCTGGAGAGGGGTCGGTCAGCATGTAATTGGCTGACGTCTTCTTCACAGCCTTCTCTGCTCTCTCATTTCAGACTGGTGTGCTGGTGCTTGACTGTACACCAGAACATTCCTCCTCCCCCCCCCCCTCCCCAAAGCAATGGACCATCATCGTATAAGGAGCTCAACAACGGGGCAGGAGGCAGAACTGTGGACGCTGCACTGGACCAGAAGCTGTGGCTGCAGGGGATGTCAGGATTTCTGGCCATACCCCACCATCCAGCCTTTGCTCTGGCAGAAACATCCCCCAGAAAATCACCAGATGCATACGAATCCACCTCCTGGGCCCATAGCAAGATGTAGAAGGCGTCGGCTGCTTATTAGCAGTAGGAACTCAAGGTGCTCTCTCACTGATATTCTAACCGACACTGAACTACGCTAACCAAAACAAACAAAAGCCTGTATGACATGAGGGTTGATACAAGCATCGATAACAACAGCGGTACTGTACGCTACATTGTTATTAAAATAAAAGGGTTGTGCCTAGTAAGCAATCATACATAAAAGAAACTATAAAAATAAATTAGTAACTACACAGATAACTGAAAATAAGTCACTCCTGTTTGAAGCTCCTAAAAATATATAACAAATGAACAGTGTACTCACCTTATTAGCTGCAGGAACTTAAGGTGCTCTCTCGCTGACAGCCTAACCAACAACAATTATGTGGGCTTCAAACTGTGCAACCACTTCAGCCATTTCTCTTGTTGTTCATTAAACTGGTGAAAAGGCGGTATGACACTCATAGCTACAGTATGTGTAGTTTTCGCTGTATTGGTGGCTTGAGCGGTGAGTGGTTGCTGTACCGTGTTTAGCAGCAATGCAATTTGTCAGGTCTGAAACTGAAACATCTGAGTTAGCTGCATTTCATCTATCACTTGCAAATGAGGCACCTGAGCAGGGTGTGGGTGAGGTTGGTTGCTCATTGTGATAAACAGACAAGGCAAGCAATAAAATAAGTACAAAAGCAAAGAAAATTTCTGCAATGCCCACCTGAAAACACTGATTAGGAAAAACACTACAAGAGACACTATGAAAGCAAGTAAACACACCCCTGCAAAGAAAAACCAATATAGAATTAAGGAGCCAGCAAAACAGAAAAGAAAATCTGTGGCCAATGTTGGATCCTGCCTACTCATCAAGTATGGGGTGCCTAGGAAACCTACTTTCTCAGATTGCTGGACAACAATTCAAGAAAATGATATTAATGAATTTTATTAAAAAAAGGAAATGATTACAATACATAACTTTGTGTTAAACAGATGTGTCACAAGCAAATGGCGACAGACATAATAAAAAATGTTCTTCGGTATACACAATTCCTTAGTTGCTGGTCTTGAAGTGCCTAATCTTGATGCTGCTGTAGAAGTGGGCTGTGATCAGTCGGCATGGTTATGTCCTCTTCACATAGAGGGCACTGCCATCACATTGTCATCCTGAAGAGGGGTTGATCAGTGTGCAACTGGTTGACATCTTCTTCACAGCCCTCTCTGCTCTCTCATTTTGGACTGGTGATCTGGCGCTTGACGGTACACTGGAACAGGAAAGTCTCATCAGTGGCAGCATTTGAATTCACCAAAGCCATGAAGTTCAAACATTCTCTGCTGGCAAGGTGATAGTCAGTGTTCTAGGAAAGAAAAGGTGTATTATACAATTTTGTGCCTAGTGGCACAAAAATAAATGCTGCTCACTACTGCATCGTGCTATTCAAAACTGAAGGAGGGGAATGTTAACAAGGGGAATGTGTTTCCATCATGACAATGCTTGTCCCCATACCGCCCATGCGACAGTCAATCTCCTGGCCCAGTTCAGATATGACATCCTCACTCATCCTCCGTGCAGCTCAGACTTAGCAACTAGCGATTTTCATGTATTTCCTGAGTTGATGTCACATCTGGGTGGATCACATTTCCAGACTGTCAATAAGTTGAGAAACAATGTCAAGTGCTAACTGCACAATGTGGCAGGAGAGTTCTGTGACCAGGGTATAGAAAAATGCCTCAAGACATGCAAATGTGCAAAGTTTTTTTGCCAATTGCCTTATAATTGGGTTGTTTCATAAGTTCATAGTGTATCTTAATAAGTCTAATAAACATGACAAATACACATAACATATACTTTAGTCATCAATAATATAAGCTTTTTCTCTATTTACAATAGTCTGGCAATGCTGGGGTAACTTTTTGAGTCTGCAACTGTAGAAGTCCTGTAGTTTTGAGGTGAATAACTCATCAAGTTACATTCAAAGCACATTTTCATCCAGAAAGGAAGATCCTTGAAGGTTGTTCAATAGAGAGCAGAAAAGGTGAAAATCTGAGGGCACAAGATCAAGTGAATGAGGTGGGCTTGGAATGACTTCCCAGCCCAGCTCCTGTATAGTGTTTTTTGTCAGTGTAGCAGATTGGGGTGGGCATTATCATGGAGTAGCATCACTTCACACACTCTCCCTGGTCTTGTTCTTGGATTACATGTGCAAGACATCTCAGATGTTGACAATTACTATCGGCAGTGATGGTTACACCTTGGAGAAGCAACTCGTAGTACACCACAACATCACTGTTCCACCATATATGTGTGTACAGGGAGTTGCTGTTTCATTTGGGTTCAGCCATTACTTTCTTTTCCTTATGTTAGCATAAAGACACTGTGGCACTGATGAGGTCGACACCAGCATCAATCTGAGTATCGTCTTTGAACTAAGCTAAACATTATCTTTGTGCTCTCCCACCTGAGCAGTTCTTTGTAAGCCTTGCTTGTGTAAAGAGGTGAATAAATGAACTCCTGTTTTTAAGGTGTTGTTTGGTGTAACTGACCTGAACATCCACCTCACTGGTGATCCCGAGTTGTAACGTCTTCCGTTTTCGCTGTTTTACTGTGTCAGTGGCCTCCGCGTCAGTTATTTTCACGTGTATTACATCAACACAACATTCGAACAATGTCTTCGGCACAACGCCTAATGTCGGATTTTGTGATCGACAACGCTTCATCAATGAAGTGCTATTCAACCTAAAATTCTGCTTTGCATATCTTGATGACATTCTTGTGTTCAGCTCCTCCGTCGAGGACAAATTTCGACATGTGCAAACTGTGATGAACACTCTCGCGGCAGCAGGCATTGAGACCAACCAGGACAAATTGCAGCTACATCAACCCGCTGTCACTTTTCTTAGTTTTCGGGTCTCTGCTGACAGCATTTCACCACCCCCTGAGAAAATACAGACAATACTAAACCTACCCAGACCTGCGTCATTCAAAGAGCTCCGGCGCTTTCTGGGGACGGTTAATTATTATCGCCGACATCTACCTCGGGCTGCGGAGATTCAGGCTCCACTGACGGACGACTTGGCAGGCAACCCCACTTCTGGATCTTGGCCCGTTCCATGGACCCCTGCTATGACTGACTCTTTCACCACCCTCAAGAATCTTCTTGCCGAAGCCTGCACCATCGCGCATCCCCATCCCAATGCGCAGCTTTTCATCACCTCAGACGCGAGCGACCCTGCCATCGGCGCTGTCCTTATTCAGACTATCGACGGCCAGACTTTACCTCTGCAGTTCTTCTCGTGCAAGCTCACCAATGCACAATGGAAATATTCTCCGTTTGACAGGGAGTCGTTTGCGGTCTACGAAGTGATCAAGCTATTTAAGACTGATGTTGAGGGACGCCCTTTCTATGTTTTAACGGACTACAAACCCCTGGCTGTGGCCATTACAAACCCGCCAGCGGACCTGCCTCCTCGCCGCTTCAGATACATGGACTTCATATCTCTGTTCACCACCGATGTCAGACACGTAAAGGGTGCTGACAATATAGTTGCTGATTTCCTTTCACGAGTCGATGCCGTTCATTCTCTGTTAGAACTCTCTGAACTGCCTAACCTCCAACCCGTTGACGAGGACACACAAAACCTGATTTCAGACTCTACCTCTTCACTACACTTCGTCTGCACGAACTTCCCTGGCATTTTGGTGATACCTGGTGCGATGACAGTACAGGCACGTTACGCCCCCTCATCCCAACCATGCTCCATCGATCTGTCTTCAACGCACTGCATAATTTAGCCCACCCCAGTGTTCGTGCGTCCACCCGCCTCGTAGCAGAGTGCTTTGTGTGGAGAAATGTCAACAAGGACTGCCAGCAATGGGCGCGCTCCTGCATCGCGTACCATCACTGCAAAGTACACAAGCACACTTCACCCCCCCCCCTTGGCGCCTTTTCGATCCCTCCTGGGCGTTTCCAGCATATTCATATTGACATTGTCGGCCCTCTCCTCCCCTCTAACGGCTTTCGTTATGTTCTCTCGTCTATCGACCAAACAACTCACTGGGCCGAGGCTGTCCCCCTCCCCAATATTATGGCAGAAACTATTGCTCGAGCTTTCGTCAAGTCATGGGTATCACGTTTCGGTTGTCCAACCATCATCACGACTGACCTGGGCAGACAATTTGGGTCGGCCCTGTTCAACGAGATTTGTAACATTTGCGGCATCCAGTGCATCCATACCACAGCATATGACCCCCAAAGTAACAGGCTAGTTGAGCGCTGGCACTGAACTTTCAAGGTGGCTCTTCGATGCCACGAGTCTCTGTGGATGGAGGCCCTTCCCCTTGTGCTACTTGGGATTCGTGCGATCTATAAGGAAGACCAGTAATGATGCAGGATAGGGGTGGTTGGTGTTGTTCATGAGCCAATTGGTGACAGCAAGTAAAGTTCACCTACTGATTTTTGTGATTTTGGTCTAGAGCATGCAGTACCCAATTATTCATCCTTCCCCATTGCTTGCAAATGTTGCATGAAGGTGGAATGAATGCAGTTCATCACATTTGCCAGTCCATGAATACACTGAGATGGATCATTATAGATTAAGGTGTTTAGCAATTCTCATCAAACCGTAAAGGTCTTCCAGAAGGTGGAGAGTCACCAATATCAAACTGATTCACCTTAAAATGAGAAAACTGTTTTCTTGGCACATTCTGTCCAATGGCCTTATCCCCATGCATGATGCAAATGTTTATAGCTACCTCCACTGCTGTCACCTGTCTATTGAACTCAAACAGTAAACTATGTTGGAAATGTTCCTATTTCTCCACTTGGCACTCCATTTTCTAGCACCCACAACTTCACTAACTATCTTCAAATGACAAAGTGACAATATGTAAACTCAAATAGCAACAATGAACTAAAAATAACGAATGGCACTTGATAAATAAACACACAGCAACCAAAACACCAACATGAAAAACAAAAATGCTACGAACTTATGCACCAACCTAATATAAATACAAAAAGATTGTCACCTTACATCTACATACAACCTAAAAAGACTCTGTGGCACTTCCCATAATTGTATTGTAAACCTGAGATTGCAAACACACTAAAATTCTGGGCTAAATGAAATTAATAATTTGATTTTATCAAGTCAACTTATTCCACAAAGAGCAGAATCAGATTTAGTATTTCTGAAGAATGATGTTAACCTTCTAGCTATTTAGTCAGTATTGGAGATATACACTTTGCAGGAAACCAACTTTTACTGTCAAATTTTAGATTTGTATCCTTATTGTGTTTTGTTGATATTAGACTTATATATACTAAAAAAAATCAGTGAAATATGATTTTACCTTGTAAATTGTTTGTTCCAACATCAATGAAATGTGTTTCTACTGATCATATTTGCGCTTGGCCTCCTTTGGGTAATATGTGGTGGTTAGCCAAGTTACTCAAGATTTTACAAATGCAGCATTCTGTGAACCACATTAAGTGGAAAGTAGACAGAAAATAGTGTCTGAGCACAGTGTGATTTCCTTATGGTACATTATGTAACACCTATCTTGGTACTGAGTAAGTTTTTATGGTTCCAGTTGTTTTTGCATTGCAGATTTCAACACAGAACGGAAAAATAGACCAAACTTTACTCGAATCAGCAGTCATACTGCTCAGTATGTCACAACTGGCAATTAGTCTATCAAGTTTATTAATACTACTGAAATTTTGAGAGAGTACTTTCCAGGAAAAGTCAGACGACATATTGCTTCCTACCACATATGTCGTGTGAAATGACCACAACAAGAAATTCCAAGAAATTTGTGGCTAATACAGGGGCTTATCAACAATCATTCTGCTCATGTGTCATTCACGAATTGAACAGGGAAGAAGGGTCCAGTTGGTGGTACCAGAAGTACCTTCTGCCACCCATTGTGGCTTGTAGAGTGTTGATGTAGATGTAGATAAACAGCCTCTGACCCAATAACTCAGAGAGTACAACTTAACTAGGAATGCAAGCCAAGGCAAAATTTAACTTTTTGACCTAAGTGAAGCATTGATAGAGGCAATTATGTTTGAGAAAGAAATATCTAAAAGGAACTTTGTGGCTTGTATACTGTCACTCACCAGTGGACTTTTAGATTTTCTAAGACATACTCCTTAATACTTTAACCTCTCTCTCTTTTTTTTTTTTTTGAAGATTTCTTTTAGAAATACTGATTAATCTTATTATTTTTGTAATCTTGTTGTCCTTTATTTTGCATTTTTAACTTCAGTCTACAGAACCACATTTTAAGTAATTTCCCCATGTCAATTAAATGTTCATCTTAAATTTTCCCTATTATTTCTGTTTCAACATGATGTGATTGTGAAGTTGACATGTAAATTTGAAAAGTTTTTTCAGTGGACACCTTCCATTAAAGAATATGAATCTGGGAAGTCTCCAAAATACGGCTGCCATTGGACTCAGTCTTTCCCAATGATAAACTTATTTTGACATGGGAATAGCTGAAACTCAGATGGTGCTGAATATGATTAACTGGGTAGATGTTCCAACAATTTGTATTTCAAATCTTTCATTCTACCCACTGTCAATACATTCTTCACTGTCATAATGAAAGACCTTTTTCCTTTTGAAATCTATGCTTCCTTTCGTTTTTTCATACAGTTGGCTCAATAAAGGCATAGTATTCATGGATTACCATATTTTACAAACTATAAGATGCTACAGGCCATACAACACACCTTAATTTTTAAGCATTTTTTACAATAACATTATTACCATCTTTATACCAGATTGCAAAGCTAAATTTAAAAAAAAATCTTAGTTTATAAAGCCAAATTGAACTTTAAAATCCCTTAAAATCATCATCTGAACTTTCTTCTTCTTCCTCCTCTTTGTCATCATTGTTCTCCTCTTCATATATAAGTTGGTCTTTATGGCCATCAAGAGGGTTACTTATATTGCGCTTCTTGAAAGATTTAACAATAATGTCTTCTCTCACTCTAGACCATGACTGTTTTATCTGCTGATGCACTGGTTTGATTGTTGGACATTTTAAAACTCACTTTTGCATGAATTCATGTTGGGTTTCATCCGTCATCCATTTGTTCCATTCCTCTCTCATATACACTTTAAATGGTATATTTATCAAGACATTTTGAATGATCTGAATAACCGAACACCACCCATTGGGATTTTTTGTGATCTCTCAAAGGCTTTTGATTGTGTAAATCATGAAATTCTGCTAGACAAGCTCAAGTATTGTGGCATGAGTGGGACAGTGCCCAAATGGTTTAATTCGTACCTAACTGGAAGAGTGCAGAAAGTTGAAATAAGTAGTTCTTGTAACATGCAAAGATCAGCACATTCCTCAAACTGGGGAACTATCAAGAATGGGGTTCCACAAGGGTCAGTTTGGGTCCTTTGTTGTTCTTATTATATATTAATGACTTGCCATTCTATATTCATGAAGAGGCAAAGTTAGTTCTCTTTGCTGATGATACAAGTATAGTAATCACACCTGACAAACAAGAATTAACTGATGAAATTGTCAATACTGTCTTTCAGAAAATTACTAAGTGGGTCCTTGTAAACCGACTCTCACTGAATTTTGATAAGACACAGTACATACAGTTCCGTACAGTGAATGGTATGACGCCATTAATAAATATAGATCTTAATCAGAAGCATATAGCTAAGGTAGAATATTCCAAATTTTTAGGTGTGTCCATTGATGAGAGATTAAATTGGAAGAAACACATTGATGATCTGCTGAAACGTTTGAGTTCAGCTACTTATGCAATAAGGGTCATTGCAAATTTTGGTGATAAACATCTTAGTAAATTAGCTTACTACGCCTATTTTCACTCATTGCTTTCATATGGCATCATATTTTGGGGGAATTCATCACTGAGGAATAAAGTATTTATTGCACAAAAGCGTGTAATCAGAATAATAGCTGGAGTCCACCCAAGATCATCCTGCAGACATTTATTTAAGGATCTAGGGATATTCACAGTAGCTTCTCAGTATATATACTCTCTTATGAAATTTGTTATTAACAACCAAACCCAATTCAAAAGTAATAGCAGTGTGCATAACTACAATACTAGGAGAAAGGATGATCTTCACTATTCAAGATTAAATCTAACGTTGGCACAGAAAGGGGTGAATTATACTGGCATTAAAGTCTTTGGTCACTTACCAAATAGTATCAAAAGTCTGACAGATAACCAACAAGTATTTAAGAAGAAATTAAAAGAATTTCTGAATGACAACTCCTTCTACTCCATAGAGGAATTTTTAGATATAAATTAAGAAAAAAAAGAAAAAAAATATTTAAAAAATAAAAAAATAAAAATAAAAAATAAAGAAAAACAAAAAACACAAAAAAATAAAGTTGTTATATTAACTTAAGTATGTTGTTAAATTAACCTAATTATGTCATGTATTAGAAAATTCGACTCGTTCCACATCATTACGAAATATCGTATTCATGATCCATGGAACTAGTATTAATCTAATCTAATCTAATCTAAAGTGGCTGCACTTGTGAAGTAAGTCCTTCTGGAATAACAGCAAGCTCTGTATTTCCCTGTCTCAATTACAATTCCAGTAAAATAAAATTGGTACTTGATAATATTTTATGTCACTGGGATTAATTTAAATTGTTGTAAAGGAACTTTTTTTGAGTTTAAAGTTTTTCCTGTTTTGCTCCCTTTATATTTATTTGCTATTCAACTTTTTAATTGTATTATTACTGCACTGTCAAAGATGACATTTACTGCATGTTCATGTCTCAGTCTAGATGAGTAACAAATTTTGCAATTTTGTTGACAAATATTCCAACTTCTTTGACAATGACAGTCAGTTAATGTCTGCTGGTTAGCTATATAAATTATTTCTGTAGAACATACACAATATTGTTTTCATTTATAATTATGTTGTTCTACCAAGAGGTGGCAGGAGAATCAGTTAATAACAAAATAGACATCTCCCTTTGAGTGTGGGGCCATTGGCTTTTTAATCAATGGTACACTTCATTTAACGATAAGTCTCTTTATAGATCTGTAGAAAGAAACAAATAACTACCATTACAAAGACTGTTACTGTCCTGCTGGTTATTTAAGGTACATACATCCGATGACCACACACACACCTCAGGGCTTGCCTTGCAGCAAGTAATTTGTTTAAATGAACACTGGCTTAGTAGTGATACCATAAAAATCTTAAATAAAATTGAAAACTTCAAGGTAGCTACCAGCTTTTGTAGGATAAATAAGTCATGAGGAGGTTCATGCATACTCATTTATTCTGATTTAGATTACCATGTAAGATGTGACTTCAATTGTTTTAATGAAGAGTGTATTTCTGAAAGTTTCTGTGTTGAGTTAAAGGACTTAAATGTTGTTATAATATCAATTTATAGAATCCCAGGGAAGGTGAGAACTGAGCATTTCCTACATAAATTTCAGAGTTTGTTAGAATACCTCAGTAAAGTAAAGAGGAAAAATATTGTGGTTGCTGCTGATTTCAACATCAATGTGTCGAATGAAACATGTGAGGTATCAAAATTTACAGACTTAATAAAAAAAGTATGGCTTCAAATTAAATTTTTCTGAATCTACAAGAGAAAATGCTCAGTCAGCTACATGCATTGACAATATTTTAACGAATTACGTATTTGAAGATGGATATAAATTTTGTCTATATCTAGGAATTTCTGATCATTCAGCATTATTCATTGAGCTACCCAGAGCAGGTAGATAAGTCCCATGTAAAAAAGCTTATGTAAAAAGAATCTTCAACCAAGAAACTTTGACTCTATTCCATGATAAGCTCAAGGAGACAGAATGGCACTTTGATAAAAATATTTCATGCACGGCATATTTTGAAGCATTTTGAAGGGATTTTCTAAGTATTTTCAATGAAATATTTCCACAAAAAACTTATTTTAATAAAATGACAAAATTAAAATGGATCACTAAAGGTATAAAAATCTCCAGTGCTAATAAAAGGCAGCTACATAAGGAACTAAGACATAATAAAGAAATAGAATTTATTGAATATGTTAAATGATACAAAAGTACATTTAAGAAAGTTGTCAAAGCAGCAAAGCAAATGACAAATAATAAATTAATCTTAAAACATGAGAATAAATCAAAGGCAGTGTGGTCAGTTGTAAAACACGAATTAGGTATCAAAGCCTCTAGACATGGAATTAGTACAATTGAGCTTTAAGATGAGATCATTGTAAATCCGGCTCAAATTTCAGAATGCTTCAATGAGTTCTTCATTAATGTAGTGAAACCAGAGGTTAATGTTGCAGATTATGAGAACAATGTATGTCCCTTTGGACTAAATCGTAATTCTGAATGCCTCACAAAATTCGAAACAGTTTCAACAACAGATGTAGAAAAAATTATATTAAAATTAAAAGACCGAGCGAGGTGGCGCAGTGGTTAGCACACTGGACTCGCATTCGGGAGGACGACGGTTCAATCCCGTCTCCGGCCATCCTGATTTAGGTTTTCCGTGATTTCCCTAAATCATTTCAGGCTAATGCCGGGATGGTTCCTTTGAAAGGGCATGGCCGATTTCCTTCTCCATCCTTCCCTAACCCGAGCTTGCGCTCCGTCTCTAATGACCTCGTTGTCGACGGGACGTTAAACACTACTACCCCTACCCCCCATTAAAATTAAAAAACAAAAATTCTGCAGGTTGGGATGGAATACCAGCAAAAGTCCTTAAATTTGCGTGTAAAATAATAGGATACCCACTATCTAAAATAATAAACCAATCCTTTGAAAAAGGAAGCTTCCCAGAGGTGCTGAAGTATGCAGAAGTAAAACCATTGCTCAAAAAAGGGTTAAGAGAGGATATGGGGAATTATCGTCCCATCTCCCTCCTTCCAGTCCTATCAAAAATCTTTGAGAATGCTGCTGCTATGCAGATTCGAAATTTTATGGAGAAATATGATATTATTACAGAAAACCAATTTCGAGCGTGGCAAAAGTACTACTGATGCTATTAACAAGTTTATCGACAAGATGAGCACATCATTAGACAACCATAATAAAGTTGCAGGAATCTATTGTGATCTCAAAAAAGCCTTTGACTCTGTAAATCATGCACTGCTCATCTATAAGCTTGTCAAGTATGGGATCAAGGGTAATGTTCTAAATTATCAAATAGGAAACAAATAGTGATTGTCTCATCAAATGCAGCAAATTACTATTCAAAATGGAAAACACTATCCCAAGGTGTCCCTCAAGGCTCGATTCTAGGACCTATTTTGTTCTTGTTCACCGAACCATATAAATCCTCCATCGATTTTATTTGCAGATGACACATCTGTATTAATTGAAAACCAGGAGCCAGAAAACATCCCTCTCTACATAATAAACACAATGAACAAACTAGAAACATGGTTCCAACTGAATGGATTAAGATTGAACATCCCCAGAACCCACATGGTCCACTTCAGAACAAAACAGTCAAAGCCCCAAGAAATTAAAATAACTCATAAAAATCAGGATATAGAAGAAGTAGATTCTGTGAAGTTTTTAGGGTTAAACCTAGATAAAAATTTAAATTGGAATAAACATGTTGACTACCTGTTAAACAAATTATGTAGCTTTGCATTTGCTACACAAATATTAGCTGGTGCAACAGACATGAATACGAGGAAAATTGCATACCACAGCTACTTTCAATCAGTTGTAAGGTATGGTATTATTTTTTGGGGAAATTCAAGCAATATATTGCCCATACTAAAGTTGCAGAAAAGAATAATAAGGAACATGTGTACTGCCCATCCAAGGACATCATGTCGCTCACTATTTGAAAAACATCACATCCATGATATTATCATCTTTCTACATAGCAACTTAGAGTTATTCGAGAAAAAATGTTTCAATCACGCATATAACACGAGAAACAAAGACAATTTTATGCTTCCGACTCATCGCTTAAAGCTATATGCGCAGTCTCCTCAGTATATGGCAATAAAAATTCATAACAAGCTAAAAGGAAAGAATGTTCTGAGTATGAACCTAGAGGCACTGAAGACAAAGCTATATGATATACTTGTCAAACGCTGCTACTACACTGTTGAGGAGTTCATGAAGGATGAACTGAACATTTGAGGAGGATAAATGTACATATAGTCTTGTGTGTAAATGTAGCTGTCCTTCACAAAAGGGAGGAAAGAAAAATAAAAGTTTATGTTAATGTTAAAATTCTTTGTACCAATTAGGCCTAAGTTGTGTTATCCATTTTTTTGACGTGTCTCCTGTACACTAATCATATGATTAGAAATTGTATGTTATGAGACGAATAAAACACTATTCACTATTCACTATTCACTATTCACTGAGGTACTGCCTCCTGGAGAGCATGGTCCTTCCACCAATGATTGTTTGTGGCATTGCTAATGGAGCTGTATGGAATGACCTGTGAGCTGAGGTTGCTACACAGCATCCCCAGAAGTAGAAGAAAGCAAAATAACTGACTTTAGCTAAGGAATGTATGCTGGATCAAAACAGAATGACACTTTTCATCTGCAATGAGTTTCCATTGTGGCCCAGTGCTGGTGGGTCAGCTGGTGTTATGAGGTGGCTGCTGTATAATGACCACTACTGTATCCAGCCTTTCAATGCAGAGAATGAGTGTCACATCTTTCACCCCATAACAGTACACAGACCTTGGTGGGGTGGTTCCAGTGATCTGCGTAGTGAGCTGCATCAGAGAAAAGTGTGCTTTGTCATTCCCTAGTCTTTGAAAACAAAGTTAGCCTGTTTTCCTTGCTGTGTAGTTCCACAGAGTTGCAAGGCCTCCATTTCCCTCTGGCGTTATCTGGGGAAATCTAGAGTAGAGCATGGGGAGCCAGGTTTGAAAAACTCTCCTCATGAACCAAAAGGTTTGCCACACACCAGCGTCACTGGGGAGGCTTGCGGGTCTTCTTTTAGTGCACTACACATCCAAACCCTGTTACTGGTAAGGCGTCAATCCATGAATCTACCATGAGGCACATCACAGCAGCCTTCAATGATTAGTGTAGGTGCTCCACAATGCTATTTGCAGCTGTGTGAAATGGTGAAGTCCTTGTCATGTGTATCCCATATATCTGAGTCATAGTATAAAATACTCCAATCTACAGCTGCTGAATCTGTTCTGGGGACAGCCAAATGTGAAATATGACCTCAGGTGAAAGCACATGCCATATTCTCTGCAGTTTGTTTGCAGTGGCGATAACTCTAACCACCACATTATCTGTTGATTACCGAGAAGTACCAACAGTAGTTATGTGGGACAGGGAGTGGTTCTACCAAGTCCAGGTGGGCACGTGAGAATTGTGCCCCTGGAATGTCAAACCTTCCAAGAGGAGCACATAGATGCCATATTGCGAGGGCTGTTCAATAAAGAATGATCTTTTTTTTGGGGAGGGGGGGGGCAACATACCTTTACTCAGCCTCATAATTTTGATGGTCGTTCTCAAAGTTGTCGACCATGAATGTGATGCACTTGCCCCAGCATTTCTGACAGTCTTCAAATACATGCTGGAAACTATGTCTTGAGAGGTCCTTCAAAATCGCCTCCGCAGCCTTCACCACTGCTTCTGATAATTGATAGTGCCTCCCACAAGAGTGTTTCTTCATGTTATGGAATAGAAAAAAAAGTCACATGGGGCTACATCCGGACTATAAGGAGGGTGGGGGATGCACTTAACATTGATTTTTGCAAGATATTCAGCAACAACATTGGCAGTATGCGCCCGCGCATTATTGTGGTGCAGCATCGAGCCTGCTTCATGGAAATGTGGTCTTTTGTGCCTGATACGGACTTGCAATGTTTTCAGGACATCCCTGTAATATTGTCCAGTTACTGATGTGTGTGCAGGTACAATATGCTGATAAACCATTTCATGAATATCATAGAATGAGATGACCATAACTTTCCCAGCAGAAGCAACCACTTTTGCTTTTTTGGGGGTTGGTGATGAAAGAGATTTCTACACTGAGCTTTGCTGTTTGCTCTCATTATCAAAATGATGTAGCCAAGTTTCATCAGCAGTGAATACATTTGAAACTATGAATCTCCCTCTAACATCAACTTTAACTGCATGTAAACCTGCACGCGAATGCCTTTTTGTTCCAGAATCAACAGTCTTGGAACCCATCACACACAAACACGTGTCATGTGTAATTTTTCTGTCACCAATATGTGGTGAAATGTTCAGTATTTCAGAAAATGATCTTAAGGTAATTTGTTGATCCTCTCTCACAATGACAGCAGCAGTGTTGCTGTTTTCTTCCGTAAGAGCAGTAACTGCAGTACCGGATCGACCTTCCTTTGAAATTGATTGTCTCCCCTCTTTAAACATTTTAAACCACCTTTGAGCTGTGCTGTAGGGAAGAACAGACTCTCCATAGGCCTACTATAACATTGTATAGGCCTCAGCTGAAGATTTGTTGAGAGGACACGGCAGGTGAACGTGCACGTGCAAGACACCGATACACCACAGGGGATACACCATCAAGCAGATGGTGCTGTCGCAGTGTCTGCACAAAGTGGAGACCAGCCACTCAGTCTTTTCCTGGAGCTATGGAGAGAAGGTGTGTTTTGGAGTCGTGGTCAAAGGCGGAAGTAAGAGCTGTTATCCACTATGAATGGGCATGTGGAGTATCAGGTACAGAAATTCATAACCGCCTTGTTGAGGTGTAATGGGTCAGGTGTGATGTCAAGGCAGATGGTGTGGAGATGGTGCCAGCAATTCAGTGATGGACATCAGAAAGTGTAGGCCACATCCATGGAGTGGAAAAATCTGTCATCACCTGTACAAAAGAAGTTCAAAAGCACTCTGTCTGCAGATAAAGTGCTACTCACTGTTTTCTGGGACACCAAAGGAGTATCGCTGCTGGACTTTCTGGAGGATGCATTCATCAATGCTGCACGGTAATGTGCCACTCTGTCAAAATTGAAAGAGATGATTCGGAAAAAAATGGCCTGGCCTTCGCAGATCTGGTGTTCTGCTGTTGGATGGCAATGCGAGACCACACACGGTGACAGCAACGCAAAACAATACTGCAGCTCTCGGTTGGGAGTGCCTACACCATCCGCCTTACACTCCGGATCTCGCACCAAGTGACTTCCATCTGTAGCAATGCTGACATCAAACAATCCGTTCAATGCTTCTTCTGTATGCAATGCCCTGATTTTTTACTGGAAGGCTTTTTGAAGGTTATAAAGCGGTATGACAAATGTCTCAATGGACTTGGAAATTATGTAGAAAAATAAAGATATGTTTTATCTTTAATGTCTCATTCTCTTTTTTTCCCTTTCACACACAACTCTGACCAGAGTTTTACAGGGGAAACTTATTTTCCACCTTCCCCACAGACATTATCCCAAAGGTGACAAAGTGACTTGACTTTTGAATTGCGTGAACCACAGTGATGGGCAATCCATTCAGAAGCCTGGTACTTTATATGCCACACAGTTCACTTGCACTACTGTGACAGTCCCAGGTGGGTGGCAGTGGGTAATAAGGATCATTGGACTTGCAGCTGCAGGCATGTACAGGCAGGGTCACACCTAGGGTGCAAGTAGAACTTGTTTCGGCCACCGGCAGGTGGCCAGCAAGCGATTACATGGTGTCCAGGCACTCATCTTCTTGGCTGTGCAAATGTAGTAACTCTTGTATTTGCACAGAAGGTAGTCCCTCTGCTTTCAGTCATATTTGTAGCTGCTCTTAGTGTCACTGTTGCAGCATGGCCACATCTTCCACATGCTGCCACTGCCACAGCTACTGCTGTTGTATTGGTTCTTGGTGGCACCATAATTTTTGATGTAGATGTTCCTATTATTCTTCTAGGGAGCATGGTCTTTCTGGTGCTTGTTGTTTGCGATGTTGCCAATCGTAACATGTGGAGCGACCTGTGAGCTGAGGTCACTACTAGGTCACGAATATGGGGAAGGAAACTGGTTGTGTACTTTTCAAACAGATAATTTCAACATTTGTCTTAAGTGATTTAGGAAAATCACGGAAAATCTAATTTTGAATTGCCTTACAGGAAATTGCATCCCCATCCTTCTCTATGCACACTCAGTGCTTTACTTCAAATTAATCCAAATATTCATTTTTGTATTTGCTTTTGTTTATCATTCAAAATGTGCTGCGCCCATTTTGCATAAAAAAATCTCATAATTAATTCTTTAGATGCACTGTACTATACTTTTTCTTTTATTATGCATATGGTAACATCCATTTCTGTAGATCATTAATAGCTTATTATCTAACACTATAGTGCACACTTTCTCAATGTTTTCAATAGTGGTTGTATATTTATGATATCCTTCACGTGGATAGTCCCCAATACATCATGAACAACACTCAGTCATTCCTTTCTTTGAGACAACAAGATTTATGTAACATTCTTTGAGACTATTGTTTTATGTAGCAATTTCAAATTCTTTTGCAAGCAATCATACTGTTCTTCAGTCATCTGAAGTAATGCTCCACTCAAAGAGCAAGAGGAGTGCTTACTCTTCTGCCTCCTTGTTAATGGATCATGTGCCAGTACTGAGTTAACTTTTCATTGCAAAACTTGTTATGTTACCAGAGATTTGAATCTGAGAGGAAACATAATATGAAAATGAACTTTGGATTTAGTTGACAGGCACATTGTACATCACATTTAACCTTTATGGACTCTTCTTTATCGCTATTGATTACTTGTTACTTGTTTTGAGTGTTTAATCTTGTTAGTGCATGCAAACATATTACACCCTCAATACTCATAGCTGAAATTTGCCAATCAGTGAGAGTAATGAATAAATAAACAAATAAAAGCTTTCATGTACTCTCCATTTGTCTTTGGAGTGTACTTAGTTAATATAAGAAATAAATTCTGTCAGACCCAATTTTGGTAATGGCCATTGTTTCCCATGTTAAATACAGAATGATGTTTCAAAGTGGTTAGCACATTGGACTTGCATTTGAAAGGATAACAGTTCAAATCTCCATCTGATCATACTGATTTAGGCTTTATGTGATTTCCCTAAATCACTTCAGGCAAACTACTGGGATGGTTCCTTTGACGTATTATCACGCTTACCAAATAACCCTGTGACGAAACGCGCCGCTCTTCTTTGGATCTTCTCTATCTCGTCTGTCAACCCGACATGGTACGGATCCCACACTGATGAGCAATACTCAAGTATAGGTCGAACGAGTGTTTTGTAAGCCGTCTCCTTTGTTGATGGACTACATTTTCTAAGGACTCTCCCAATGAATCTCAACCTGGTACCCGACTTACCAACAATTAATTTTATATGATCATTCCACTTCAAATCGTTCCGCACGCATACTCCCAGATATTTTACAGAAGTAACTGCTACCAGTGTGTGTTCCGCTATTATATAATCACACGATAAAGGATCCTTCTTTCTATGTATTCGCAATACATTACATTTGTCTATGTTAAGGGTCAGTTGCCACTCCCTGCACCAAGTGCCTATCCGCTGCATATCTTCCTGCATTTCGCTGCAATTTTCTAATGCTGCAACTTCTCTGTATACTACAGCTTACTACGACTTATGCGTGGAGTAAGTTCTGTCGGAAACCCGAGGCCTGCTAACGATGTCTCCCCCCTTCCAGTCACTGTGCTAGTTGCTGGTCCCTCACACGTGCTAGTATGCTACGCCTTTTCTTCTTTTTTTTTTTTAGACAGTAAAAGACACAATAGAAAACAAATATTTTCTCTAGAAAGTACGCAATGTGGGAAGGCTCCAGAACAAAGGGAGAAAAACGAAACTACCTAATATCTTAACGATTAAAGACAAGGTGCAACATATTCGCAAATAAAACAAGATAACGTGGAAGCCTACGCCATTTCAAGTTTCGACTATCTTGACACTCTTTCCACCCGATTGAAATTCCCATTCTGTCGTACCCAGGTAGCGTTCCTGTTCAATCTCCTTCTGCTGGCAGCTCACCCAGATTCCCACAGGAGTTCTGCCGTAATGTGCATCTGCGATCTTCTACATCTACATCTACATGGATACTCTGCAAATCACATTTAAGTGCCTGGGAGAGGGTGTTTTCGAACCACCTTCACAATTCTCTATTATTCCAATCTCGTATAGCGCACGGAAAGAATGAACACCTATATCTTTCCGTACGAGCTCTGATTTCCCTTATTTTATCGTGGTGATCGTTCCTCCCTATGAATGTCGGTGTCAACAAAATATTTTCGCATTCGAAGAAGAAAGTTGGTGATTGGAATTTCGTGAGAAGATTCCGCCGCAACGAAAAACGCCTTTCTTGCAGTGGTTTCCAGCCCAAATCCTGTATCATTTCTGTGACAATCTCTCCCATATTTCGCGATATCGTAATACAAAACATGCTGCCCTTCTTTGAACTTTTTCAATGAAGTCCGTCAGTCCTATCTGGTAAGGATCCCACACCGCGCAGCAGTATTCTAAAAGAGGACGGACAAGCGTAGTGTAGGCAGTCTCCTTAGTAGGTCTGTTACGTTTTCTAAGTGTCCTGCCAATGAAGCGCAGTCTTTGGTTAGCCTTCCCCACAACATTTTCTATGTGTTCCTTCCAATTTAAGTTGTTATAATTGTAATACCTAGGTATTTAGTTGAATTTATGGCTTTTAGACTGATTTATCGTGTAACCGAAGTTTCTGATTTAGGTTTTCCGTGATTTCCCTAAATCGTTTCAGGGAAATGTCGGGATGGTTCCTTTGAAAGGGCACGGCCGATTTCCTTCCCAATCCTTCCCTAACCCGAGCTTGCGCTCCGTCTCTAATGACCTCGTTGTCGACGAGACGTTAAACACTAACCACCACCACCACCACCACCACCTAACCGAAGTTTAACGAGTTCCTCTTAGCACTCATGTGGATGACCTCACATTTTTCGTTATTTAGGGTCAACTGCCACTTTTCGCACCATTCAGCTATTTTTTTCTAAATCGTTTTGCAGTTTGTTTTGATCTTCTGATGACTTTATTAGTTGATAAACGACAGCGTCATCTGCAAACAACCGAAGACGGCTTCTCATGTTGTCTCCCAAATCGTTTATATAGATAAGGAACAGCAAATGGCCTATAACACTACCTTGGGGAACGCCAGAAGTCACTTCTGTTTTACTCGATGACTTTCGTCAATTACTACGAACTGTGACCTCGCTGACAGGAAATCACAAATGCAGTCACGTAACTGAGACGATATTCCATAAGAACGTAATTTCATTACGAGCCGCTTGTGTGGTACAGTGTCAAAAGCCTTCTGGAAATCCAGAAATACGGAATCGATCTGAAATCCCTTGTCAATAGCACTCAACACTTCATGTGAATAAAGAGCTAGTTGTGTTTCACAGGAACGATGTTTTCTAAACCCATGTTGACTGTGTGTCAATAGACCTTTTTTTTTTTTAAGGTAATTCATAATTTTCGAACACAATATATGTTCTAAAATTCTGCTGCATATCGACGTTAACGATATGGGCCTGTAATTTAGAGGATTACTCCTACTACCTTTCTTGAATATTGGTGTGACCTGTGCATCTTTCCAGTCTTTGGGTACGGATCTTTCGTCGAGGGAACGGTTGTATATGATTGTTAACTATGGCGCTAATGAATCAGCATACTCCGAAAGGAACCTAATTGGTATACAGTCTGGACCAGAAGACTTGCTTTTATTAAGTGATTTAAGTTGCTTCACTACTCTGAGGATAGTTACTTCTAAGTTACTCATGTTGTTAGCTGCTCTCGATTCGAATTCTGGAATATTTACTTCGTCTTCTTTTGTGAAGGCATTTCGGAAGGCTGTGTTTATTTAGTAACTCTGCTTTGGCAGCACTGTCTTCGATAGTATCTCCATTGCTATCGCGCAGAGAAGGCATTGATTGTTTCTTGCCGCTAACATACTTCACATACGACCAGAATCTCTTTGGATTTTCTGCCAGGTTTCGAGACAAAGTTTCGTTGTGGAAACTGTTATAAGCATGTCGCAATGAAGTCCACGCTAAATTTCGAGCTTCTGTAAAAGATCGCCAATCTTGGGGATTTTGCGTCTGTTTAAATTTGGCATGTTTGTTTCGTTGTTTCTGCAACAGTGTTCTAACCCGTTTTGTGTACCATGGATGATCAGCTCCGTCGTTTGTTAATTGATTTGGTATAAATTCCTCAATCGCTGCCGATACTATTTCTTTGAATTTAAGCCACATCTGGCCTACACTTATATTATTAATTTGTACATAACACATATATATGTGTGTATATACTTATGTCTACGGCTCTTACAATTACTTCAGTGCAGATGCATATTACGTCCGAACTCCTGTGTGAATCAGAGTGAGTGCCAGCATGAGCAGAGTGAATAGGAAAGCTACTTGTAGATGACAGGATGGGACTTTGGGTAGAATAGGAAGCATGCCAGGATAGCCGAAACGACCAAAGCGACCGATTTACTTCCAAGCCTGGCTACAGCTGATGTTGTTGCCATTTCTTAATTCAAGGAATGTAATAATTCTAAATCCAAAGGAAACAGTTGCTGGAGATTACCAAACTATCAGTTTAATGAGGTATGAGTATAAAATATTGACACGAATTACTTACAGGAGAACGCGAAACCTGGTAGAAGCCGACTTCTAGGAAGATGGTTTGGCTTCTGGAGAAATGCTGGTACACGCGAGGTAATACTGACCATACGATTTACCTTATAAGACTGACTGAAGAAAGGCGAGCCTACGTTTATAGCATTTGTAGATTTGGTTAAAGCTTGTGGCTATGTTGACTACAATACACTCTTTAAATTTATGATGGTAGGAGGGACAAAATATAAGGAAGCGAAAGTTTATTTACAACTTGTTCAGAAAACGGACAGCAGTTATAAGAGTCGAAGAGCATGAAAGGGAACCAGTTGTTGAGAAGGGAATGACACAAGGTTTTAACTTGTCCCCAATTTTATTCAATCTGTACACTGAACAAGCGGAAAAGGTTACCAAGGAGAGCTTTAGAAAGTGCAGAGAGGAAAAAAAAAATTGAGATATGCCAAACACATTGTAATTCTATTAGAGATAACAAAGGAATTGGAAGATCATCTGAACGTAATGAACGGCTTGAAGAGTTTTTACAAGGTGATTATCAAAAAGAGTAAAGCAACGCTAATGGAATGTAGTCGAATTAAATCAGGCGGTGCTGAAGGAATTAGATATTATATTGCGAAATGAAGCACTAGAAGCAACAGATGAGTTATACTATATGGATAGCAAAATAACTGACGATGGGTAAAGAGAGAGGACATAAAATGTAGATGGATAATTGCAAAAAAAGCGATTCTGAAAAAAAGAAATATGTTATCATGGAATATAATTTTGAATGTTTGGAAATCCCTTCTGAAGATATTTGTTTGTAGTGTAGCCTTGTACAGAAGTGAAATGTGGACCATAGTCAGTTCAACTACTATAAGATGAAGACAGAAAATTTTAAAACGTGTTTCTACAGAAGAATGCTAAAGGTTACATGGATACGTCGGGAAACTAATGAGGAGTTGCTGAAATGTACTGGTCAAAATGTTGTGGCACAACTTTACTAAGAAAGCTATCACTTGATAGAACACATCCTGAGACATCAGGGAATCGTCAATCTGGTAATGGAGAGAAGAAGTTTGGGGGGAGGGGGGGGGGGGGAGGCGGGAGTTGTAGAATGAGACCAAGGCTTGATCACAGTAAGCAGATAAAAATGGATGAAGGATACAATATTTATGCTGATATGAAGAGGATTGCATGCGTAAGACTAGCGTGGAGAACTGTGTCTAACCAGTCTTAGGGTTGAAGACCACAAAAATGTGTTCATTACATGAACAAACGTATGGTGTCAGAGATAATATCAATGTAATTCCTGTCACGGATATCCTCTAAATATTTTATCTCTATTAAGTGATTTGTTGGATCGGATGCTTAAGTCTCTGAATATTGATCCATATGCGCTTGATTCCATTCTCAGTGGATCATGGCCATATTTGATGATTTAACAAGAACTTCGATTCTGTCAAAGTATTAGTCCCACCGATATTAGTTGAATGAAATGCTCCACAATTCCCAGAAGGACCTGAGTGTACTATCTGATGTGTCGGCAGTTGGGCCAACACCTTGTAGATAGAGGTGGCTTAGAAAGCACGCTAGACTAACGCAGACGGGCGTGAAGTACTGGAACAGGATACGTAATTAATGCTATGAAGAAAAGAACGGAGCTTCTCATATACTTATCTTTAATTTCTTCTTGTACATCTCTATGGTGAACACAAGTGAGACTCTAATTACAATCACTGTAAGGCTAATGGCGCCTTGCTAGTTCGTAGCCATTAACTTAGCTGAAGGCTATTCTGTCTCTCGGCTAATGATAGAGAAAGGCTTCGTACGTCTAGTCGCTACCTCTGTCGTCCGTACAACTGGGGCTGAGTTCGAGTCAGTCTCTCGAGACCTGCCTTGTGGTGGCGCTAGGTTTGCGATCACACAGTGGCGACACGCGGGTCCGACATGTACTACAGGACCGCGGCCGATTTAAGCTACCACCTAGGACGTGTGGTGTCTGGCTGTGACACCACACTATCTGCAATCGAACCATAAATTATAAAGCTCAGTGATGTTCAAACCAACTTTCGGGGAAACACATTTTTACTCACTCATAGCAGGTCTAATATTAGGTCTCACTCCACACTTTCAGATAGCTCTGACCAGGAATACTGAAAGTATCTCAGATTTTGAGCTACGCATCAGCATTTCGAAAATCATAAGGACTTGTCAAATTTGCAAATAATATGCCAAACAAGGAAATAAAAGTTTCTGTATTTTACTAAGACTCGATAATGACCAAATTTCACCCTTCGTCGATTTAAGACGGTGCATAGATTACAAATGACATATTTGTGGCCGGCCGCGGTGGTCTCGCGGTTCTAGGCGCGCAGTCCGGAACCGTGCGACTGCTACGGTCGCAGGTTCGAATCCTGCCTCGGGCATGGATGTGTGTGATGTCCTTAGGTTAGTTAGGTTTAAGTAGTTCTAAGTTCTAGGGGACTGATGACCACAGCAGTTGTGTCCCATAGTGCTCAGAGCCATTTGAACCATATTTGTGCACCTGCGTGGTAGAAAATGCTCTTGCAACTTTTACAGACTTCGCAAAGAACATAGTGACACAGAAGTCCCTGTTGGAATGGGTGATCAATATGATGTACAACAAAATGTATATCTTCCTCCGCTGCATCGATTTTATTGGAATTACTGTCGTTGTATTTCCCTCTGTCGCAGAATCATTAGCATATCTTTCACTGAATAAATAAGTAATTACCCTCTTTATATGTACTAAACTTGTAATGAAGGATGAAGATATGTAAGCTTGAATGCAAATGGAAAAGGGTGCTGTCGCAACCTAATCGCTTCAAAATGCACAAAAGCCCCGACGGAAACAAAGCGCTGTTGCTATCGGCGTAACGCAGATAAGAAAAGCGAGTAACGCATTTACGGGCAAGTGCAAGTCACAGCTAGGCACCATGTTGCACCGTGTCCTCTGAACAAAAAGAAAAAGAGCTGGATGGAACGTAGAAATTTAGCTCGAGAAGTTACGCCGTAGTGTGTTGGTCTGCGTTGGCAGAATAGACGTCATGACACATCTATCCAATCTCTGCTAGCTTTAGCTACAGCTATAGCTCGCTGTATTAGTGAAACTCAGTCTGATATACTCGCAGGTGTTCCAGTGGCTTCTCACTGGTCCCAGGTTTTTTTGGCTGAAAATATTGACCATTCAGTATGTTCGTAACTTGTAAACAGGATGGGCGGTTTGTTTGAAACTTTACGAGTTCCACTTTTAACAGCTGTGGAAACTACTTGCCATTTGGCTACATGTATTATACAGTTGATGTATTCCACAAGACTGGTAGCCTTTTATTGCAGCTATTATCAAACCACTTCCGTGGGTAAATCAATGGATCCAATCCATTTCATGTAAGAAAGCACCAAACGGCATTGCTAGAACCAAAATATTTCAAAATACATGGTTGACAACCAGAACTCATAGTCTCATGTAACCTACACCACTACAAAAATCGGCCACGAAGAAAAGGAATTCGAAAGGTTAGAGTTTAAAGCATAAGAAACGTTGAGGTGGTTGAGGATGGAGCTCAGGTGCAATTGGACAAGAGTGGAGGTGTTGGAGGGAGTGGAGGAAATAGGAAAAAGGCTTTGACTTTGTTGCAATAATCCCATAGACGTTTACCTTAAATGATTTATAGAATCTACAGACAGCGTAAAAACATGGTTATGCGGGATATTTAATCCTCTTTCATCTGACCATCTGACCCAGATCACTGTTACACCAAGATATAATTGACCAAGTGATAAGCCGGCCGAAGTGGCCGTGCGGTTAAAGGCGCTGCAGTCTGGAATCGCAAGACCGCTACGGTCGCAGGTTCGAATCCTGCCTCGGGCATGGATGTTTGTGATGTCCTTAGGTTAGTTAGGTTTAACTAGTTCTAAGTTCTAGGGGACTAATGACCTCAGCAGTTGAGTCCCATAGTGCTCAGAGCCATTTGAACCATTTTTTTTTGACCAAGTGATAAATATCTGTTTGTGGAATAGAACATCGGCATAGACGAAACAGTGCATCCCCTGTTGTTCTCAAGTTTTTCAATGGGCCTTATGCAATAATACACAAATAAAGCTTATCATAATCTCACTTTCATTTGTAATACATAATTATTGCGCTACGCCTTTGTGAAGGGATTCGAGGAGGGCCTCCAAAAGCTATTGTTGGCCGGCAGGATCAGCGATGAATGAATAACACATGAGCCCGAGGACAACAACATTTACGTCACGATAGAACACAAAGTTTGCTGATATCGCCTATAATAAACATTATACAGGAAAGATTTAGGAAGCAGCAGTTTTGGTCAGTATGTCTTTTTAAGCATGGAAAATGAGAGCGTTTGGCAGTTGTAATAGAAGTTGGTAATAAATAACTCGATTGATGAGCTGGGCAACCAAATGTAAGGACACACACAGAACAAATTTTGTGGCAATCAAAGGGAGCGTCTTACTCCTACTCAAGGACACTCCATAGCTAGACGTGACGTCGTGTACTGCAACGTGCGCCAGAATGTCGTTCAAGGCATAAGTCATGGGTATAAATGATGAGTGTGCGAAGCCTACCTGGGATTTAAAAATAAAATAAAATAATGTTAATTACTGTAAACTATACTACACACATCAAAAAAAGTTTTGCGTCACCTCGACGAGAGGTTTGGTACCGTACAGAAAACTGGAATAGAGATCAACATAAACATCATTTCCGCCATTTTTATTGCTCATGAAAACCACACATTGCATGTTGTACCACCATAGAGCGAGAACTTCATAGGTGGTGGTCCAAATTGCTGTACGCACCGGTATCTCTTATACCCTGTAGCACGTCCTTTTGCATTGATGCATACCTATATTCGTCGTGGCATAATATCCACTAGTTAATCTTGGCACTGTTGGTCCAGATTGTCCCACTCCTCAACGGCGATTCGGCGTAGATCCCTCATAGTGGTTGGTTGGACATGTCGTCCATAAACAGCTATTTTCAATCTATCCCAGGCATGTTCGAAAGGGTTTATGTCTGGAGAACATGTTGGACACTCTAGTCTAGCGATGTCGTCCTGAAGGAAGTCATTCACAAGATGTGCACGATGGGGGCGGGAATTTTCGTCCATGAAGACGAATGCCTCGACAATATGCTGCCGATATGGTTGCACTATCGGTCGGAGGATGGCATTCACGTATCGTACAGCTGTTAGGCGCCTTCCATGACCACCAGCGGCGTACGTCGGCCCCACATAATGTCATCCTAAAACAACAGCGAACCTCCACCTTGCTGCATTCGCTGGACTGTGTCTAAGGCGTTCAGCTTCAACGGGTTGCCTCCAAACACGTCTCCAACAATTGTCTGGTTGAAGGCATATGCGACACTCATCGGTGAAGAGAACGTGATACCAATCCTGAGCGGTCCATTCGGCATGTTATTGGGCCCATCTGTACGGCGCTGCATGGTGCCGTTGTTGCAAAGATAGACCATGCCATGGATGCCGGTAGTGAAGTTGCGCATCATGAAGCCTATTGCGTACTGTTTGAGCCGTAACACGACGTCCTGTGGATGCACGAAAAGCATTATTCAACATGGTAGCGTAGCTGTCAGGGTTCCTCCGAGCCATAATCCGTGGGTAGCGGTCATCCACTGCAGTAGAAGCCCCTGGGCGCCCTGAGCGAGGCATGTCATCGACATTTCCTGGCTCTTTGTATCTCCTCCATGTCCGAACAACATCGCTTTGGTTCACTCCGAGACGCCTGGACAGTTCTCTTGTTGAGAGACCTTCCTGGCACAAAGTAACAATGCGGACGCGATCGAACCGCGGTATTGACCGTCTAGGCATGGTTGAACTACAGACAACACGAGCCATGTACCTCCTTCCTGATGGAGCTGATCGACTGTCGGACCCCCTCCGTCTGTGCTGCTCATGCATGGTTGTTTACATCTTTGGGCGTGTTTAGCGACATCTCTGAACAGTTAAACGGACTGTGTCTGTGAAAAAATATCCACAGTCAACGTCTATCTTCAGGAGTTCTGGGAACCGGGATGATGCAAAACTTTTTTTGATGTGTGTATTTCGGCACCGGAATGTGATGCAGATATAACTATTTAATGCAAGTGGCTCATCTGTATCAAAGGGGTTTCCATGCGCCATTACATGTGTTTCTGAAAAATTGTTCAGCGAAAACATGTGTAAATATTCCTAAATAGTTATGATGTGGGGATAGTTTCAAGTTACTGTAGTTGACACGTAAGAGAGCTAAAGTTCAAATAATTGTTTATTATACTTTGACATGTGTACCGCTTGTGGTAGATTGTAAGACCAGTCGGGCCTAATTGACTCACTGAAGTTAAATTCTTCCAAGTCTCATCGATGAAACTGAAGCACAGACTGAGTATTCAATGTCCCAACAACTTCGGAAAAGATTATTGATAAGTACACTGCTGGCCACCGTAAATGCAACACCAAGAAAGACAAGAGGTAGCACATCAAAATTTATTTTGTAGATAACATGTTGACCAAGTATCAAATGATTATGTTTACAGACGTCTCTGACATGTGGTTCCTGCCAGAATCAGTAGCCAGAGTAGCCGCAATTGTTGGAGATCGCCGCTGCCACACGTCTCGGCATTGAGTCAAAGAGACGTTGGATGTGTTCCTGGGGTACAGCAGCCAAAGCAGCTTCCACACATTGCCAAAGATCATCTGGTGTGGCAGCTGGGGATGTAATCTGGGTCACTCGTTGAGCAACCATGGACCACATGTTTTCTATCGGCGAAAGATCCGGAGAGCGAGCCGGCCAGGGAAGCAATTCAATCTGGTTATTGACGAAGAACCTTTGGACAATGCGTGCCACGTGTGGTCGCGCATTATCCTGTTGAAATATGGCTGTGGCCGAGCCCTGAAGGTAAGGAAGGACAACTGGCTCCAGCACCTCGGATATGTGGCGCCGGCTATTTAAAGTACCGGCAATGCGTACTAGAGGCGTGCGAGAGTAATATCCAATACCGCCCCATACCATAATACCCGGTGCAAGACCAGTGTGGCGGTGCATAATGCAGCTGTCCAGCATCCTCTCTCCACGGTGTCTCCACACTCGAATCCGACCATCGTGGTGCTGCAGACAGACGCGTGCCTCGTCAGTAAAGACAACGTCATTCCATTCTGCCGTCCACATCCGTCTGTCATCACACCATTGGCGACGGAGACGTCTGTGGTTCTGCGTCAATGGTAGACGAAGCAATGGACGTCTTGCGGACAGACCACTCTGCTGTAAACGGCGTCGAATGGTACGCGCAGACACTGGATGATGCGTTACAGACGCAATGTGCTGTGCTATGGTTCGGGATGTCACTGAGCGATCCGTCACTGCCACGCGCACAATTTGCCTATCAGCACGTGCAGTGGTGCACCGAGGTGAATGCGATCGACCACGTCGGTCCGTCGTACCCTCCTGCATCCAACGGTCACATATCCGCATTACAGTTGTTTGGTTTCGTCCAACACGACTAGCGATTTCTCTGTATGATAATCCACAATCTCGGTAAGCCACTATCCTTCCTCTGTCGATCTCGGATACTTGATCAAACGATGTTCGCTCTTGTCTACGAGGCATAACTGATCGTCTTGTAAAACAACCACAAGGTAAACACACGTGCCGAACGTACACTCGTCGAAATCGCCAAGCCTTAAATGGCGCTATGAGGTGGCGCCACAGGCGCGCGTGATGTGCGTCTGCGCTGAAATTCTAATCAGTTGCATATCTCATCGCTGCAAACCCATGGTGTAAATTTCACTTGATTCGGATGCTTCCTTCAGGGTGTTGCATTTACGGTGGCCAGCAGTGTAATTCATCTGTTCATGGAAAAATTTTCTTTGACGTATGCTTTATCTTCGTCCTTCTCGGCTAGTCGGAAGTTGCCGGTAAGTCGGTTATGGAAGATGGTTTTGAGTTGTACTGAATGTTGCATGTGTTGAATTGTTACTGTGACTATTTATTTGAACCGTATGATGTGGAATTGGACATCATAAGTGGTGAAGAATCAATATGAACAGCCGCGCCTTTTTATTATCAGTAGTAAACAGGATAAAATGAACCCAACATCCTTTTTCGCCACGCAGGAATAAAGCATTCTCCAAGGCACTCTACCGAAACTAAGAAGAAAATATAACGGACATCGCCAGATAAGATAAATTAGTATAATTATTTACTATATTCACATTCGAATTAAAATTCAAGTTCTGCCATCTTGTGGATTCAGCTCTTTAAGCAGCTGAGAACAATGAGTCAGACCAATTCACTGTCAAGGAAGTGAAGGTTGCAAGGAAGATTTTAATTTTCGGTGTTTGTATTTCAACGTAGAGAGGCGAAAGGGTTAGAAACTGTTGGTCATATTAGACAACTCTGATAACCAGTAATTTCGTCCAAACTTTTATCTTTAATTTCTCGTCTTTTCCTACTGAATGTCTTCCTTCCTTCGTGAAATATCTTGACTAATATGAGCAATTTGTCCGGCTGCCTTTATAATATAGCGGGTCATATTTACCACATGGTATCTTAGACGTGACATCGGTCACACACACACACACACACACACACACACACACACACACACACACACACGCACGCACACGCACACACACAGATGTACTCATGTGAGCGACCAGTGTGCTGTTGCCTATCACGTGGAGGCGCATCAATTTACAGTGAACTGACAATTTATACAAAATTTTTTAGCAACTTTCTATTACTTTAAAAATAAACATAATCTAAAGTTAGAGAAATAAGTGGGAAAAAGAGAAAGGGATAGAAGATAACCTGTTGTTAATATATAAAACTGAAGTTAATGTAATAAATGATATTTACCATTACCAACTAAACCAAAATGGGAAACCTCGTGTATATCTAAGTCTAACGGTAGTATTATGCGCAGTTTTAACTTTCCCTACTTTTATACAATTTTGTAGCGACCTTGGCATCAGTAGCCAGTGACTTTTATATAATAGACTATAGTTACACAATCTACAATCTGTATACTAGTCTGAGGGGCACGTCCCGGAATGATGCCTTCGGGCTGCGGCATTCTGTCCAGCAGTTTATTTATCCTAAATTCCTCACCTAATTACTATTTTTTATGTTATTGTATACTTTCATTTCGTTTCTATGATGTGTTTTTACACTATGACCAATGTGAACATAAAATGCCACTACACCATTTTTACAGACTATCTGAGAGCTGCCATCTCTTCATGATAGAACAGCTCACATGGTTCAGAATGACCGAGTTTTTTCTCCTTTCACCCAATGACACCCCATCTCCTGAGGTGACGCAACCCCTGCCCAAGCACGTGTACCTCGCAGCTCACTGCTAACGAAGCGACCGCTTCCTCCGACCAGGGGCTGCCTGAGGGACACGCACCTGTGTGTCGACGCTGTCAACGCCATACACCACGCCGATACGGGGCCACCACAAGAACCCTCCAGTCTCGAGGGTTCCGGTCCCTGCCTTCTGGCTACTGTGTTCGAGTCTCCATAGTCTTCAGTCTACATCCGAAGTCAGCTTAGTTGAGATAGATTTGTGATTACAAGTGTAACAGACTCAGGCCTCTGTTTGTTAAGTATTCATTAAAGTTGAAGTAGGACTTGTTAGTAACAATACCTGTACGTACCTCAAGCTACTGTCTGGATTTATATCGGTGTACCAAATAGTATACGATCATATTAAACTTTTACCACTGAGTGTGTTTTTCATTCTATATTTTCTGCCAAAGAACCCAGCGCTGTCCCAGCGGGACGCAACAGTAAGGACCCTGACCATGGACCTGAGGCAGTTGGGCTCGTTATCTGCATCCCCCTCCTCCCCCCCCCCCTCCCATGGAGCCATCACTTTGCTCATAGTTACATGTAGTACATTCAAGGTCACCCCCTCCTTCCGCCCACTTTCTCTGTGGTCCACTAGGAACCAATATCCGGCTCGCCGACCTCCCCTTTTTATTACTAGAGCAAATCAGTAGGCCTCACCATTCTTGCTCTGTATGCAATAGTGAGAGGAAGATCCATCGAGCGCCGGCAGCAGACTTATTCTACTTAAAAATGGCTGCAAATATTACCATAGTCTACAACGTAACACGCTTTGACATTACAGTGTGTGGCTGATTAGTATACATTAATGACATCATGGATGTACTGCAAAAATGTCAATAGATATCAGTCCTCTAGGCGCACTGTGTGTGGTATGGTGTCATCCAGTATTACCGTAATTAATCGTCCAAAATGACCTCCTTTAAGTTTCATATCTTAATTAATACATTTAGCAGTAAAAGAATGGGCATTTTCAGTACGCACTTCACTGCCCATTGCAGTTTTCTCCAATTGTAGCTCATTTTTTTCATAGATATGCTCTGTAAGACTGAGCAATCACCACAGTACAATAAATAAACTATTGGTATGAAAAACACGTGCCTATATTATTCATGTGTGACGTCATAGAGTAGTGTAAGCACTCGACATTCCATTGGTCTTTTCATTTTTAGACAGATTTTCCTCAAGATATCGGTGTTTCCCGTCTAAGATATATGTAAATTCGTTGTCATGATGTTCTGCAAAATGGCGGAAAATGTTGGTCCATGCACTTCTCTAGCGGAATAGGGTGTGACAGAGTGTTATCCTACTTAAAAATGGTAGCCAGTATTAGCATAATTAATTGTTAAAAATGACTGCCTTCAAATTTTATATCTTAATTAACACAATTAACAGCAAAATATTGGGCATTTCTGTAAGTACTCCACCTCCCACTGTGGTTTACAATTTGACCGATTTTTCCACGTATACCCACTGTAAGTACGAGATTGAACAACTACAATAGTGCTAAGAATAAACTATTACTACTAGAAACACGACCCTCTGTTATTAATGTGTGTCTTTATAGTTTTATTCGAAAACGGTGGTATAGCACTTCAACTCCCATTGCCATCTATTATTTGGGTCGATTTTCTCTAAAGATACCATGTTTCCTTTATAAGATATATGTACATACATGAATTTTAAGTGTTTCCACAATGCAATATTAATAACAAATACAGTCCTCTTAGGTACATACTGCAACACACCGACATATGACCACCTCCCACTGCTATTTACAATTTGTTGCAATGTCACCGATTTTCTTCCACTTTTCAAGAACACACGTATGCAGATAGGGTTGTAAACAATTTGCACACAGTGACAAATACGTACCAAGTCATGTGCCTGCGTTATTAGTGTTAGACACCACTATAAGCGTGCCTAAGAGGCGTCTGCCACTAAAGGATTGTAGTATACACGTAAACAACCATGGTTGAATCCAAGTATTTACATGCACAACACATCGCTAACTGTACACTGTAATCAATAACCACCACAGGTGGGAATAGGGCAGACAAGCACTTTATTAAAAAAAACTAACAAAAATCGTGCCGGCCGGAGTGGCCGAGCGGTTCTAGGCGCTAAAGTCTGTAACCGCGCGACCGCTACGGTCGCAGATTCGAATTCTGCCTCGGGCATGGATGTGTGTGATGTCCTTAGGTTAATTAGGTTTAAGTAGTTCTAAGTTCTAAGTGACTGATGACCTCAGAAGTTAAGTCCCATAGTGCTCAGAGCCATTTGAACCATTTTGAACAAAAATCGTGGGTTGAAGTCCTGCATGTAACTGTCCAAGGGCGATATACCTGATTGCTGGCTGGGAGACACACTGCCACCATGGCCGCTGGTAACCGCCGTACCACAGCTAGAAGAACTGCATCAGATGCCAGTAGCCACCACGCCCCAGCGCCCGGACATCACGCAACCAATGGGCGAGAGAGAAATAATAGCTTCATAACAGAAACGAGAGCGACACTTTGGAATAACCACATGCTGGCAGCACCTGTGATCAGATATCAGGCGTAAATTGTCAGAAGCACGGGTCTGATAAGACAGGCAGGATGCCACCAGTCAAAGCACTGAACAGAGGAGAAATCAGTTTTCATTTACTGCTCTAATAACTGTTTTTGCATTTTTCTCCAATTTCTGAGAATGTCAATAATCAACATACACGACATTGCTGAATGTACACAGTAAACATTTTAACACAATCATAGGATAATGTCAGGTGTAGTCCTACACGAAATCATATCAGAACTCTTTTTTTAAAAAGTTTTTTACGAGTTTTGCCATAAGATCATGAGAATATTATGGAACAATCAACAACAATAACAAAGAGACAGTGGCATTGTGCATCCTGGAGAGAGAGTCATAAAAGAATATGGGAAACACTGTTAAATATGTAACACATGAAATTGTGTACACTATTATTTCAATAAGAAAAATGTTTGAATTGAATACTTTAACTGTCCATTTATGAAAACTGCATGGAGTATTTCAAAACTTATGCTCACTAAATAGTTATGTACTTTACAACTCCACAAAGTTTATTAGCTGTTGTTAAAGACGATAATTACTTTTCAGTTGAGTGAAACAATATACTGGGAACCATCGTAGCACTTGGGATAGTATCCTGTCTAGGTAAATGACTAAGGATAAAATACAGTGGCTCAACAAAAAGTTTACAAAACACAAAATTATCATTGAAGACGAAACCACAGAACTGACCCATGCAATGTCACAATACTCAACTAATACTTTGAACAGAAGGCGGTGGCAGCGCCGATCTCCTGTGCTATTCAAAAAAAGGGAGGATAAAATATCTGTGGTTCTTCCTGTGTACAAGCTCTGAAAATACTCTTCATAGCATCGGATTTTCATAGTACAGAGGTAACCAAAGTGTGCCAAGAATAATAAGCCGCATTACTTCCGCATCCGAGGTTATATTATAGTCTTGCAGTTCTTCTCGTCTCTTCAGTAAACGAGCTGCTCACTCTTTGCCTGCTAACCACCGGCTGACTCATACCACACAGCAGCCTTGCAGTTCGACCGCCAGATCCACCTTTTCTATTCCCGGGACTTCCCTCCAAGTTTTACGTGATTGCAAACTTACTTTCCCTATGCATGGACCAGTATTACAAATAAATTTTAGCTTTTTACATTATTTTACAGCACATTACTTTTGAATTTACACCCATAGATTAATTACAATTACATAAATTGTTATAAATAATGACTAAAACATTTACATGGATGTTACGTCAAAGAACATTGTTATACAGAAGTCACATTAAATAAAAACAGACAAAGAAGTTAGATAAGACCATTATTGACAATATCGATAACTGTGTTACAACCTGATCTCACCTGACTTTGATTTTTTCTTGTCGGGCCATGTGAAAAGTTTTGTGTACGAGACGCCTGTCGATACTGAAAGAGATCTCCTGGTACGAATTCTCACTGCCTGCGACACTTCTCAAACAACAGCGGGTATATCAGAGTGGTGCGACAGAAATTTGTGCGAAGACTTCTGGACTGACGCCGGGGAGCGCCATTTTGAATAACTGCTGAAAATGTAGCAGCTTATGAAACTTCTATAGTTAAATTAAATTCATCATTACTATACCGTAGACTCAGGATTTGCGGTCTCTTCGACATCGAGTTACGTGCGCCATTACTTGTCCATCAACACGGAAAATTATCTGACGATATTGGGAAGTATTCTACATTAATCCTCTCAGATCATTGTGAAGGACACAGAGACGCCACGCACTCATGTGAGACAGAGTTAACAGCACCTGACAGAGTCTGAAAGGTTCCTCATTGTTGATCTCCATTTCACCTGGTTGGTCGAATCGTGCAATATCCATATTTGTGGGTCACTGGAGTGTGGCAGCAGGTTGATGTTGGACTGCATGGGAATACTAGTCGCCAAGGTTCCAGTCGGCTTTGTCTGACCACCACAAGAGAAGACCGTCATATTGTGCACCAAACACATCGTAGCCTTTACACATTTGCGCCTGCCATTGCAGAACCACTAATGCACTCCATGCGAGATTCTGTGTCATCTCGCACCATTAGTCTTAGACACGCGCCACCTGGACTAGGGAATTAGCGTTCCATCGTAGGCTGCAGTTAACACCACAACACAAACGGCTGTGTTTGGAGCGGTGTCGTGACTGCGATGAATGGACTGCTGATGAATGATCTCACGGTTTGTTTAGCGATGAATGGCGGTCCTGAACTACCCAGGATGACAGCCGTCCGTGAGTACGCCCGTCAATGCTTGGAGACGTACTGCAGCGTTATTCCTGACTCATGGTTTGGGGACCATCAGGAATGACTTCAGGTCACCGCTGACAGTGACTGAGGAAACTCTGATGGCATTTGACTAACGCAACGTATTTTCAATAGCTATGATTTAATGCAATTTCTTTATCATTAATTTTTCATAAAATGTAAACGAATTGAATGTATGGTGCGTTCTACGTTATTTATACACTCTAAGACAAAGAAAAAGCAACGCATCACGAAGCTCTTATCCGAATACGATGGAAATCGGTAGAAATGATGTACATGTACAACCAAACAAATGATTAAGGCGTTGGTCCATCTATGGCCCTTATGCAAGCAATTATTCCGCTTACATCTACATCTACATCTACATCTACATTTATACTCCGCAAGCCACCCAACGGTGTGTGGCGGAGGGCACTTTACGTGCCACTGTCATTACCTCCCTTTTCTGTTCCAGTCGCGTATGGTTCGCGGGAAGAACGACTGTCTGAAAGCCTCCGTGCGCGCACGAATCTCTCTAATTTTACATTCGTGATCTCCTCGGGAGGTATAAGTAGGAGGAAGCAATATATTCGATACCTCATCCAGAAACGCACCCTCTCGAAACCTGGACAGCAAGCTACACCGCGATGCAGAGCGCCTCTCTTGCAGAGTCTGCCACCTGAGTTTGCTAAACATCTCCGTAACGATATCACGATTACCAAATAATCCTGTGACGAAACGCGCCGCTCTTCTTTGGATCTTCTCTATCTCCTCCGTCAACCCGATCTGGTACGGATCCCACACTGATGAGCAGTACTCAAGTACAGGTCGAACGAGTGTTTTGTAAGCCACCTACTTTGTTGATGGACTACATTTTCTAAGGACTCTCCCAATGAATCTCAACCTGGTACCCGCCTTACCAACAATTAATTTTATATGATCATTCCACTTCAAATCGTTCCGCACGCATACTCCCAGATATTTTACAGAAGTAACTGCTACCAGTGTTTGTTCCGCTATTATATAATCATACAATAAAGGAACCTTCTTTCTATGTATTCGCAATACATTACATTTGTCTATGTTAAGGGTCAGTTGCCACTCCCTGCACCAAGTGCCTATCCGCTGCAGATCTTCCTGCATTTCGCTACAATTTTCTAATGCTGCAACTTCTCTGTATACTACAGCATCATCCGCGAAAAGCCGCATGGAACTTCCGACACTATCTACTAGGTCATTCATATATATTGTGAAAAGCAATGATCCCATAACACTCCCCTGTGGCACGCAACAGGTTACTTTAACGTCTGTAGACGTCTCTCCATTGATAACAACATGCTGTGTTCTGTTTGCTAAAAACTCTTCAATCCAGCCACACAGCTGGTCTGATATTCCGTAGGCTCTTACTTTGTTTATCAGCCGACAGTGCGGAACTGTATCGAACGCCATCCAGAAGTCAAGGAAAATAGCATCTACCTGGGAGCCTGTATCTAATATTTTCTGGGTGTCATGAACAAATAAAGCGAGTTTGGTCTCACACGATCGCTGTTTCCGGAATCCATGTTGATTCCTACAGAGTAGATTCTGGGTTTCCAAAAACGACATGATATTCGAGCAAAAAACATGTTCTAAAACTCTACAACAGATCGACGTCAGAGATATAGGTCTATAGTTTTGCGCATCTGCTCGATGACCCTTCTTGAAGACTGGGACTACCTGTGCTCTTTTCCAATCATTTGGAACCTTCCGTTCCTCTAGAGACTTGCGGTACACGGCTGATTAAAGGGGGGCAAGTTCTTTCGCGTACTCTGTGTAGAAGCGAATTGGTATCCCGTCAGATCCAGTGGACTTTCCTCTGTTGAGTGATTCCAGTTGCTTTTCTATTCCTTGGACACTTATTTCGATGTCAGCTATTTTTTTGTTTGTGCGAGGATTTAGAGAAGGAACTGCAGTGCGGTCTTCCTCTGTGAAACAGCTTTGGAAAAAGGTGTTTAGTATTTCAGCTTTTCCCATGTCATCCTCTGTTTCAATGCCATCATCATCCCAGAGTGTCTGGATATGCTGTTTCGAGCCACTTACTGATTTAACGTAAGACCAGAACTTCCTAGGATTTTCTGTCAAGTCGGTACATAGAATTTTACTTTTGAATTCACTGAACGCTTCACGCGTAGCCCTCCTTATGCTAACTTTGACATCGTTTAGCTTATGTTTGTCTGAGAGGTTTTGGCTGCGTTTAAACTTGGAGTGAAGCTCTCTTTGCTTTCGCAGTAGTTTCCTAACTTTGTTGTTGAACCACGGTGGGTTTTTCCCGTCCCCCCACAGTTTTACTCGGCACGTACCTGTCTAAAACGCATTTTACGATTGTCTTGAACTTTTTCCAGAAACACTCAACATTGTCAGTGTCGGAACAGAAATTTTCGTTTTGATCTGTTAGGTAGTCTGAAATCTGCCTTCTATTACTCTTGCTAAACAGATAAACCTTCCTCTCTTTTTTTATATTCCTATTTACTTCCATATTCAGGGATGCTGCAACGGCCTTATGATCACTGATTCCCTGTTCTGCGCTTACAGAGTCGAAAAGTTCGGGTCTGTTTGTTATCAGTAGGTCCAAGATGTTATCTCCACGAGTCGGTTCTCTGTTTAATTGCTCGAGGTAATTTTCGGATAGTGCACTCAGTATAAGGTCACTCGATGCTCTGCCCCTACCACCCGTCCTAAACATCTGAGTGTCCCAGTCTATATCTGGTAAATTGAAATCTCCACCTAAGACTATAGTATGCTGAGGAAATTTATGTGCAATGTATTCCAAATTTTCTCTCAGTTGTTCTGCCACTAATGCTGCTGAGTCGGGAGGTCTTCCTGCGGCGTATCCTGAGAAATTCTGCCCAACTGGCGCATTAGATCTTCAAACTTCCGAGCTGGTTGCAGGGCCCTCCCTATGATGCTCCAAACGTTCTTAATTGTGGAGAGATCCGGCGACCTTGCTGGCCAAAGTAGGGTTTCGTGAGCACGAAGACAAGCAGTAGAAACTTCTGCCGTGTGCAGGCGGGCACTTTGCTGAAACGTATGCTCAGAATGACTTGCCATGAAGGACAACAAAAAGGGGTGTAGAGTATCGTCGACGTACCGCTGTGCTATAGGGGAGTCGCAAATCAAAATCAAACCTGTCCTCCTCTGAAAAGAAATGGCACCCCAGACTATCGTTGTTTGGCTGTATGGCGGGCGACCTTCAGGTTAGTGTCTTACCGCTGTCCAGGGAGTCTCCAGACACATCGTCGGCCTTGAATGTCATTGACTGGAGTAGAATTATCTTCAGTGATGAGTCTTGTTACGAAATGAACCCCAGGGACCACTGAAGACATTCCTGGAGGCTCCCCAGACAGTGGTGAGATACCAACCTGACTGTCGACTGCCATACGGCCTGACACCCAGGAGTGATGGTCTGGGATGCCATTTCATTTCATAACAGGACGCCTTTGGTTGTCATCCGCGGCTCCCTTGCAGCACAGCAGCACGTCGGCCATATTCTATGCCCCGTTTTCTTGCCCTTCATGGCAAGCCATAATGGGCTTGCGTTTCAACAAGATAATGCCCGCCCGCGAGAGTTTCTACTGCTTGTCTTTGTGCTTGCGACACCCTACCTTGGCCAGAAAGGCCGCCGAAACTTTCTCCAATGGAGAACGTTTGGAGCATTGTGGGCAGGGCTCTCCAACCGGGTCGGGATTTTGACGATCTAGCACGCCAGTTCGACAGAGTTTGGCATAATGCCCATCAGGGGAACATCCAACAACTCTATCAATCAATGCCAAGAAGAAAACTGCTTGCATGAGGGCCACAGGTAGACCAACACGTTGTTGACTTGGTCAATTTGTGAAGCTCTTTCTCTCGAATAAATCAGCCAATTTTACTGTAATTGTAATCATTTACGAGGGCAGTTCAATAAGTAATGCAACACATTTTTTTTTCTCGGCCAATTTTGGTTGAAAAAACCGGAAATTTCTTGTGGAATATTTTCAAACATTCCCGCTTCGTCTCGCATAATTTCATTGACTTCCGACAGGTGGCAGCGCTGTACGGAGCTGTTAAAATGGCGTCTGTAACGGATGTGCGTTGCAAACAACGGGCAGTGATCGAGTTTCTTTTGGCGGAAAACCAGGGCATCTCAGATATTCATAGGCGCTTGCAGAATGTCTACGGTGATCTGGCAGTGAACAAAAGCACGGTGAGTCGTTGGGCAAAGCGTGTGTCATCATCATCGCCGCAAGGTCAAGCAAGACTGTCTGATCTCCCGCGTGCGGGCCGGCCGTGCACAGCTGTGACTCCTGCAATGGCGGAGTGTGCGAACACACTCGTTCGAGATGATCGACGGATCACCATCAAACAACTCAGTGCTCAACTTGACATCTCTGTTGGTAGTGCTGTCACAATTGTTCACCAGTTGGGATATTCAAAGGTTTGTTCCCGCTGGGTCCCTCGTTGTCTAACTGAACACCATAAAGAGCAAAGGAGAACCATCTGTGCGAAATTGCTTGCTCGTCATGTGGCTGAGGGTGACAATTTCTTGTCAAAGATTGTTACAGGCGATGAAACATGGGTTCATCACTTCGAACCTGAAACAAAACGGCAATCAATGGAGTGGCGCCACACCCACTCTCCTACCAAGAAAAAGTTTAAAACCGTACCCTCAGCCGGTAAAGTCATGGTTACAGTCTTCTGGGACGCTGAAGGGGTTATTCTGTTCGATGTCCTTCCCCATGGTCAAACGATCAACTCTGAAGTGTATTGTGCTACTCTTCAGAAATTGAAGAAACGACTTCAGCGTGTTCGTAGGCACAAAAATCAGAACGAACTTCTCCTTCTTCATGACAACGCAAGACCTCACACAAGTCTTTGCACCCGAGAGGAGCCCACAAAACTTCAGTGGACTGTTCTTCCTCATGCACCCTACAGCCCCGATCTCGCACCATCGGATTTCCATATGTTTGGCCCAATGAAGGACGCAATCCGTGGGACGCACTACGCGGATGATGAAGAAGTTATTGATGCAGTACGACGTTGGCTCCGACATCGACCAGTGGAATGGTACCGTGCAGGCATACAGGCCCTCATTTCAAGGTGGCGTAAGGCCGTATCATTGAATGGAGATTACGTTGAAAAATAGTGTTATGTAGCTAAAAGATTGGGGAATAACCTGGTGTATTTCAATGCTGAATAAAACAACCCCTGTTTCAGAAAAAAAATGTGTTGCATTACTTATTGAACTGCCCTCGTATTTGCCTGTACATGTGCATCACGTCTACCGATTGTTGTTCCATTCCGATTGTTCCTTCGTGGTGTGTGTGTGTGTTTTGCCTTAGAATGTGTATAAAACATAATTATTTTGTCCGATAAGTGAAACTTTATCTGCAAATTTTTACTAAGAGGGAAAGGACACATGAAAATGGCAGTGTAAAGACGGAGAGAAGGGTGGAGTAGCTCCATTGGTGGAAAATAGTGATAATTTGGCGGAAAAGAGGCAGTTTTCTTAGTAATAATAATTGGAAGGGATAACGCGGAAAGTGATTACAGTACGGAGATAGTGGAAGCAGAGTAAGCAGATGAAACGAAGAAGTAGACAGTAAATTACATAGCAGCATCGTTGCAGTAAAATACCAAAATTTAAGAGAAGACCACAATTCTTTCGAAATTACCAGAGGGGAAGGGGAGACAGAAGAGAAAGCAGGCGCAAGAGACTAATTTATGGAACTCAGAATTCAGTGGAAGGTAGATGCAAACGACGAAGGATTATCAAGGCATCGAAAGTATGAGAAAGGATCAATCGTTCACAAAATGCGAGTACTCAGTGCACTAAAAGAGATTGTGTACGAAAGAGGTAATGGCGTTATTTTGACTGTGAAAGGAGATGAGACTGTGATTCACAGTAGTAATGCTGGCTGTGTTTATAAATAGTTTATATTTGTTGATTTTCATTCTTGAAGATGTGGACTGTGATTAGAGTACCTATTGTCAAATTGTTTACGTTGAGGATCAAAGCACATGTTAATGCTCACGGTGAAATATTAACGAATAGACACCTGATTACTAGAAATAATCACTACATGCGAGTCCATTGTTGCGCTGGAAACTGTATCTGTGTATCAGCCCAGAACATCCAATTCCAATTTGCCTTCTAAAGAGTTTTCTAGAGATTTTATCAGTGAATTTAACACAGCAAGAAGGCGCTCCGGAGCAGCAGTGGGAATTACTAGCATTTTTCGTTAATTAAATGGTTCAAATGGCTGTGAGCACTATGGGACTTAACTGCTGAGGTCATCAGTCCCCTAGAACTTAGAACTACTTAAACCTAACTAACCTAAGGACATCACACACATCCATGCCCGAGGCAGGATTCGAACCTGCGACAGTAGCGGTCGCGCGGTTCCAGACTGTAGCGCCTAGAACCGCTCGGCCACACCGGCCGGCTTTCGTTAGTGAATTTGTTCTTTTCTGAGATGACTCACTGAGATCTTACCAGCTTCCTTTGGACCGCAGACATCTGTCTTACTACAGCTCCTGGGATAGTCAGTTGCTGCAGAAGATGCATCTCAGGTGAACAAGCAATTTTATTTCTTTGGTGGTAGCCGTTATTTTGAACGCATCAGTGACTGTTTACATCGGAGCAAAACGTTACGTAGCAGCCTTCATGTAAAGGTAAATGTCAGTGAAAAGCGTTGACACCAAATCGTTATTTCAGAATTATAACAATAATTGCAAATATATTCTATTTCACACTCACTTTCAGGCAGTCAAATGTTTGGTCCCACTATTTACCTCTAGCCATGAGATCCAACATTCCTCAGTTTTATGAACAGATAACTCAACAGATTCAACATATTCATAACAGTTCAAATATTCTTAATTTTACACAATAAAATTCATTATAGTTACAGTGAAGCACAACCATTTACTCAAAATAGTGGAGTAACTTATCTCTCTAAATATTTACATAGATATTATTGTGATTTTATATTTGTACTTGTTTTATCTGATTCTGTGTGTGTGTGTGTTTAACGGTTCATGAGTTTTCATTGACAGTGACCTATATCCAGTAGTATTAAACTGTGCTTCAGTATTACTACAGTAGTACTCCAGTGGTATTCACGTTGACAGCCAGGCATATTAAGCTTATTATTAGAATTTTAGGCACAACAGTTTATCATGGACATCCTACATCCCAATGTATTACCTCCCATGGGAGGGTATCATGACACCACTTTTCAACAGGACAATGCTCGTCAACACATGGGACAAGTGTCTATGAATTGTATGTGTGTGATGTTGAGGTAGTCCTGTGGTCAGGAAGTCCCCAGAAGTCTCCTCGATAGAACGTGTGTGGAACCAGCTAGGACATTAACTCCAGCCCACTACCAGTATTCAAGATATCAAGGACCAGTTACGACATCTGTGGGTCAATTTATCTCAGGTAAGGATACAACGGCTTTATGATGCCATTTCCAACAGAGTCAGTGTATGCAAGCTGACCAGGGTGGGTGGCATGTCATATAGGTGGATCACGTGGTCCCGTGTTCGATTCCTGGCCGGGTTGGGGATTTTCTCTGCCCGGGGACAGGGTGTTTGTGTTGTCCTCATCATTATCATCATCATTCGTGACAATGGCTTTATTGAACTATGTAAAAATTGGGACTTTGTATGGGCGCTGATGATTGCGCAGTTGAGCGCCCCACAAACCAAACATCATTGTATTTGCTTAGCTCTGTAAATATCTGCACAACAATTCAAATGTCGACAGTATGCTCTGCGTGTCCTTCCTACACCAAACTTGTTCAATTCCAACAGGGTGCTTGTTGTTGAGAACAGTAACGCCCACATTAATCGTGGCATTCAGTACTGTTTAGTTCTCTCCTTGGTTCGTTTTTCGGACATTATTAAGTGTACGTTAACAATATGGCTAAGTTTACTGATAAAGAGTTGAGCAACATGAACTTCGTGAATGGGATCACGGAATACAATGGAAGAGAACAGATTCAACGTACTGTGATAAAAGTGTACGTGTTTCGTCTAGAGGTTGTTAAATTACTGGGTATTGTTTATTGTATGTTTTGGTGACTGCATATTACTGGCTTTCTTACTGCTCTGAAGGGATTATCACAGTTGTTGTTGTTGTGGTCTTCAGTCCTGAGACTGGTTTGATGCAGCTCTCCATGCTACTCTATCCTGTGCAAGCTTCTTCATCTCCCAGTACTTGCTGCAACCTACGTCCTTCTGAATTTGCTTAGTGTATTCATATCTTGGTCGCCCTCTATGATTTTTACCCTCCACACTGCCCTCCAATGCTAACTTTGTGATCCCTTGATGCCTCAGAACATGTCCTACCAACCGGTCCCTTCTTCTTGTCAAGTTGTGCCACAAACTCCTCTTCTCCCCAATTCTATTCAATACCTCCTCATAGAAACAAAGATAATTGGAGTAACTAGCCGAATAAATCTTAATTACATTATTACTTTGTAGCGTGGCACCAGAGATCGGGGATCACGTATACCAATACACACAGAAAAATTAATATTCCTGAAATCCTTCGAAATTTTGTCAGTAGAGTGCGATTTCACCCGGTATACCGATGAATCAGAAGGAAGTAACGGCGCAGCCCGCGCATTTATCGACACAATCTCGGGTGAATTCCATCTAGTACTTCTGGTGATGGGAGTAGTAGCTATGCAGGGAGAGAACAGGGATGTCATTGTCACTGGTAAGGACTTATTGTGTCAAGTTACACACTTGGGCTAGTTGTGTGCAAGGTCATGCCCCACACTCTCCTCTGGGGAATCACTAGCCCATTCTAGGTCGTCCAGGAACACACCTGTCCCCTCCCCCTCCTAGCCAAAAACGTCTCCCCACTGGACCAAAAAGACTCAAGCATCCGTTCCGCCTCTGCATTTGTAATTAGAGCATTAGAGTGGGTAGCTTGATTGCTGAGATGTACCCCATAGAGAGAGAGGATTACGGCGTGGTTATTTGTTAATAACAAATTAATATTATTGTAATTAGTTAGGTCACGTCACTTAACGTCTAGCAGGAGGAAGAGGGTGTGGGTAGTAGTCAATGGTAAATTAATTTAATATTATTACAGTTACGCAGATTTCGCTATTCGAGACACCGGCAGAGACCAGCCACCACACCCCACCAGATATGTAAGAATTCTCATTTTCCGATTTTCTCTACTTTTCAATATTTTTCTTACTTTTCCGTATTGCTACATATTTTCGTCCAACTGGTGCCTTGGATCGTCAAAATCCCGAACTGTTTGGAGGGCCCCACCCATAATACTCCAAATGTTCACAGTTGGGAAGAGAGCCAGCGATCTAAGGTAGGATTTGGCAAACATGAAGACAAGCAGTAGAAACTGTCGCCGTGTAAGTCAGGCATCATCTTACTGAAATGTAAGCCCAGTATGGCTTGCCATGAATGGCAACAAAACGGGGCGTGGAATATCGTCGACGAATCGCTGTGCTGTAAGTGTGCCGCGGATAGCAACCAAAGGGGGTCCTGCTATGAAAAGAAATGGCATCCCAGACTATCACTCCTGGTTGTCTGGGCGTATGGTGGGCGACAGTCTAGCTGGTATCCCACCGCCGTCCAGGGCGTCTCCAGACATATCCCTGCTGGTCATCAGGGCTCTGTTCGAAGCACTACTCACCAATGAAGACAATTCTACTCCAGCCAATGAGATTCCGGGCCGAAGACGTGCCTGGAGACGCCCTGAACAGCGGTGGTATACCAACCTGACTGTTACCAGTCATACGGCTAGACAACCAGAAGTGATGGTCTGGGATACCATTTCTTTTCGTAGCAAGATCCTTCTGGTTATCATCCGCTGCACCGTTACAGCACAGCGGTACGTCGACGATATCCTACGCCCTGTTTTGTTGCCCTTCATGGCAAGCCGTCCCGACTTACATTTCTGCAAAATGCCCGCCTGCACATGCAGAGAGTTTCTACGGCTTGTATTCGTGCTCGCGAAACCCTATCTTGGCTAGCAAGGTCGCCGAATCTCTCCCCAACTTAGAACGTTTGGAGCATTATGGGCAGGGCCCTCCAACCATTTCGGGCATGATATCCCTCAGCACGACGTCCAGAAACTCTAGCAATCAATGCCAAACTGAATAGCTGTTTGCATAAGAATCAGAGGAAGATCAAAGCGTTATTGACTTGCCCAGTTTATGCAGCTCATTCACTTGAATAAATTATTCAGTTTTTTTGAAATTGTAATCATTTGTATGCCTGTACATGTACATTATATCTAATGATTTCCATCACAGTTTTTTTGCTGTAGAATGTATATGCTCGTACTGCAGAGTGCCACAACGAATTACGTGACGACAAATTCCGTGTTGCAGTGACCTTAAATGGTAAACAAATACCACAGAATATTTTTAAACAACTTACGATATAAACAAATTACCACAACGCATTATTTAGCAACAAATACACTCATGCAGAAACCTCAAAGATAAACACATACCCTAACACGATAAACTCTTGCTACGCCATCCCTACATAATTCGTTTATATGTGTGATATAGTGTGTGTTAAAATCGGAGCATTGTGAGAAATAATTATGTCGCTGCATACTGCACAAAAATTTTGGTCAATTTATGATGTCATAGCAAAAGTCTGAGGTTTACCGATTTCCAAGACCGTCAGCCAAAGATACGGTATGTGTACAAGAATTACCAACATGGTACAAAATACATACCTAGAGAAGTGACCAATATCTTCAGTCACCCTGCGAAAAGTGAGGCGCTTGTGTTGTAGACCACATTTCGAACGCTGACGCAGAGGGAAGTTTTAGTCTGGCTACAACTGACCTGGGAAAAAGCAACAGCTGAGGAATTTGCATTATTTAATCAGTGTATGTGTAATCGCCTCAGATGTGGCTGTCCTGGTTCCTGATAGAAAATTCCTGTTGTAGAATCAAGAACTCAGGGAGGACTACAGTGCCCATGGTAACAACATATGTGGACTGTTATGCAGATAACCGCAACGCACTCCTCTCCCACACCATCCTGCTTTCAGTGCTGTCATTTATGCGCTGGCGAAACCATTTTCAGCCAGGCAGCTCTCCGAGGTGGAATGAAGACACGTAATTACAATTATGATATTGAAAAAATAAACCCTGCAATACCGTTAGTATATGCGACATTGCTATAAGAATCGTAAATCAATTACATAAAAAAATTCAGTGTATGTCCATCGCTGTTAACGTAATTTCGAACAATACATTCCATTTCAAAGACACAAGCTGGACAGCTAGCACACTGTAGTGTTTAAAAAAGTATTTCTATGATAGGCGGCCGCTGTGGACGAGCGGTTCTAGGCGTTTCAGTCCGGAACCGCGCTGCTGCTACGGTGGCAGGTTCGAATCCTGCCTCGGTCATGGATGTGTGTGATGTCCTTAGGTTAGTTACGTTTAAGTAGTTCTAAGTCTAGGGGACTGATGACCTCATATGTTAAGTCCCATATTGATTAGAGCCATTTTTTTATTTCTATGATAAATTTACCTACGTAATGATAATGAAAGTATATCGCATATATAAGTATGCTTTAATTGTGGAAAGTCGATGCAGTACTACTAATCTGCCACAACATGAGATTAGTACAAATAACCGTTAAATACACTATGTGATCAAAAGTATCCGGACACCTGGCTGAAAATGACTTACAAGTTCCTGGAGCCCTCCATCGGTAATGCTAGAATTCAGTGTAGTGTTGGCCCACCCTTAGCCTTGATGACAGCTTCCAGCCTCGCAGGCATACATTGAATCAGGTGTCGGAAGGTTTCTTGAGGAATGGCAGCTCATTCTTCACGGAGTACTGCACTGAGGAAAGGTATCCATGTCGGTCAGGGAGGCCTGGCACGAAGTCGGCGTTCCAAGTCAACGCAAAGGTGTTATATAGGAATCAGGTCAGGACTCTGTGCAGGCCAGTCCATTACAGGGATGTTATTGTCGTGTAACCACTCCTCCACAGGCCGTACATTATGAACAGGTACTCGATTTTGTTGGAAGATGCAATCGCCAAATCGGAATTGCTCTTCTATAGTGGGAAGCAATAAGGTGCTTAAAACATCAATGCAGGCCTGTGCTGCGATAGTGCCACGCAAAACAACAAGGTGTGCAAGCCCCTCCATGAAAAACACGACCACACCATAACATCACCGCCTCCGAATTTTACTGTTGGCACTACACACTTTGGCAGATGACGTTCACCGGGCATTCGCCATACCCACACCCTGCCATCGGATTGCCACATAGTGATTCGTTACTCCACAAAACGTTCTTCTGCTGTTCAATCGTCCAGTGTTAACGCTCCTTACACCAAACAAGACGTCGTTTGGCATCTACCGGCGTGATGTGTGGCTTATGAGCAGCCGCTCGACCATGAAATCTAAGTTTTATCGCCTCCCTCCTAACTGTTTTAGTACCCAGTGGATCCTGATGCAGTCTGGAATTCCAGTGTGATGGTCTAGATAGATGTATGCCTATTACACATTACGACCTTGTTCAATTGTCAGCGGTCTCTGTCAGTCAACAGACGAGGTCGGCCTGTACGCTTTTGTGCTGTACGTGTCCCTTCACGTTTCCACTTCACTATCACATCGGAAACAGTGGACCTAGGGATGTTTAGGAGTGTGGAAATCTCGCGTACAGATGTATGACACAAGTGACAGCCAATCACCTGACCACGTTCGAAGTCTGCGAGTTCCGCGGAGTGCTCCATTTTGCTGTCTCACGATGTCTAATGACTACTGAGGTCGCTGATATGGAGTACCTGGCAGTAGATGGCAGCACGATGCACCTAATATGAAAAACGTATGTTTTTGATGGTGTCCGGATACTTTTGATCACATAGTGTGTAATGATTCTCCACAGTGCATTATTTTACAATGAATTTGTAATCACATTGACGATATCTCACCCGCCTCTTACTAATAACAATTTCGGTGATTTTCTCTCTAGTTTCCCAAAACGCACCTGTAATTAGAATTAACTTGCCACCAACAGGATTCAACTTGCGAACGACACAAGCACATTGGCTACTGGAAAAGAAAAAGTTCTACACATACCTGATAAATGTAGGTTCAGGAGCCCACTCGAAGTGTAAATGGTTACGAAAACATACTTGAACGATTAGCAATAAGCAATCCTGAGCAAATAGGGGGCATTATGACTGATACAGGTATTAGTTAAAAAAAGGTCAATGCAGCTAGACTGTCTACTGCAACAGTCAAATCCGCGATAAGTATACGCAAAACATATCTGTTTAAAAAAGTAGATAAAAATTCGTTTGACGCCTTCCTGAGAGACAGTCTCCACTCCTTCTCAAGTAACTATGTAAGTATAGACCAGATGTGGCTTAAATTCAAGGAAATAGTGACTGTAGCAGTTGAGAGATTTGTACCGAATAAATTAATAAAAGATGGTACTGATTCCTCATGGTGTAAAAAGTAGGTCAGGACACTGTTGCAGGGGGAACGACGGAAGCATGCCAGATATAAAAGACCACTAACTCTCCAAGATTTGCAATGTTTGACTGAAGCTCGAGACTTAGCAGGGACTTCAGTGTGATATGCTTGTAACAGTTTCCACAACGAAACTCTCTCTCCAAATCTTACAGAAAATCCAAAGAGATTCTGGTCGTGTTTAACTACACCAGCAATACCTCCACTGTGCGATAGCAATGATAATATTACGGATGACAGTGTCACTAAAGCTGAGTTATTAAACTTAGCTTTTCGAAATTGCTTCACCAAAGAAGACGAAGTAAATATTACAGAATTCGAATCAAGAACAGCTGTCAACATGAGTAACTTAGAAGTAGATATCCTCGGTGCAACGAAGGAGCTTAAATCACTCAGTAAAGGCAAGTCTTCCAGCCCAGATGGTATACCAGTTAGGTTTGTTTCAGAGTATGCTGGTACAACAGCAACATACTTAGCAATGGTATACAACCACTCACTCGACGAAAGATCCGTACCGAAAGAGTGGGAAGTAGCGCAGGTCACACAGATACTAAAGAAAAGAAGTGGGAGTAATCCTGTGAATTACATACCTATGTCACTGACGTCATTTTGCAGTAAGATTATGGAGCATATACTAAGTTGGAACATTACGAATTACCTAGAAGGAAATGGTCTATTGACACATAGCATGGCTTCAGAAAATCTTGTGAAACACAGTCAGCTCTTTATTCACACTAAGTAATAAATTCTGTCAACCAGGGATCTCAGCAATATTCCATATTTATAGATCTCCAGAAGAATTTTGGCACTGTTCCTCACAAGAGACATCTAATCGAATGCATGCTAATGGAGTATCGCCTCAGTTGTGCGGCTGGAGCTGTATTTTCCTGTCGGAAGGGTCACAGTACGTAGAAAACGAAGGAAAATCATTGAGTAAAACAGATGTGATATCTGGCGAAGCGCAAGGAAATGTTATAGGCTCTCTGCTGTTCCTAATCTATAAAAGCGATTTAGTAGACAACCTGAGCAGCCCTCTTAGATTGTTTACAGATGATGCTGTCATTTACTGCCTAGTCTAGTCGTCGGAAGAGAAAAACCAATTGGAAAAAGATTTAGATAAAATACCCGTATGGTGCGAAAAGTGCCAATTGTCTCTGAATAAGGAAAAGTGTCAAATCATCCTCAAGAGTACGAAAATAAGTGCGTTACATAAATCCCACAAATTAATTGCTATCAATTCAATTAGATACCTAGAATTTACAATTACGAACGATTTAAGTTGGAACGATCACATAGATTATGTTGTGGAGAAGGCAAACCAGAAAATTCTTTTTATTGGTAGAGCACATAGAAGATGCAGCAGGTCTACTAAAGAGACTGCCTATACTACGTTTGTCCGTTTTCTTCTGAAGCACTGCTGGTCAGTATGGAATCTGTATCATATAGGATTGACGAAGGACATCGAAAACCGAGGGCGCCTCAACCATCCCCACAGAAGCCAGCGTGCGTGTCGATGAGGGCACCCAGACGTCGTCCAAACGGTGCAAGCGCCATCGAGGCGCCCAAACCGAGACGACGGATGCGGTGTCCATCGGCACGCAAACCGAAGTGGCAGCCACGGAGCCCACCAGGTCTCCATGGAAGCTGCACAAAATCGAGACGACAACGAGCAGCAAACCTCTCACTCCGAGTTCTCCCTCCCCAGAGGTAGAGGACCTCAGAGTGAGAGAAGAAAGGAAAAGAAGAGAGCGAGAGGCGGAACACGAAGCCGCCCTTGCCCACCGGGAACGGCAGCGCCAACTTCAATGGCGCCTCCGTCTCGGTAAATAAAGAGAAGGACCGTGACAAGCAGTTCTGGCCGGGTTTTGCAGGTTTTCCTTGGCCGCTAAGGTAAATACCGGAACTGTCCCCTACAAACTCCTGCAAATAAATTCCCAATTGGGAGATATCCACCCCTTTCCCAGCACCCCTGCAACCAAAATAATAAATTGTGCCAAAACAGCATAATTACAACCCTTGGCTGAAAAGAGCCCAAGCATGCTCTATAACAGCCCGCCCTTCTCCATCCGAGAAGGGAATGAAATGTGCTTAAAAAAAAAAACCCCTCTGCCAGGCGCTTAAGTAAGAATTGCAGAGTAATTATGTCGGTGTAGATGAACTAACAGTAAGACGTGTATTTCGACAAAATAATAGAGCCAATTTAGACTTCGGCCCTCAATCCTTACTTAACCCTGCCCTTGTGCATCTTCTGTAGTAGTAAACGTCTCGGCATATATTATTTTATACGATTACACCAAGAGTATGAGTTGGTGTAATCAATATCCATGTTAGACAATGGTGAGAAAGACATTATTTTGCATTAGACCCCCCATCTGTGAAACACAGCTGTGCGTGAAGTTCTACCCTCTCTGTTTGGAAGGCCGGCCGAAGTGGCCGCGCGGTTCTGGCGCTGCAGTCTGGAACCGCGAGACCGCTGCGGTCGCAGGTTCGAATCCTGCCTCGGGCATGGATGTGTGTGATGTCCTTAGGTTAGTTAGGTTTAACTAGTTCTAAGTTCTAGGGGACTAATGACCTCAGCAGTTGAGTCCCATAGTGCTCAGAGCCATTTGAACCATCTGTTTGGAACAGATAAGTTCTAGAACACAGAGAGGTCGTTAGTCGGTGTGGTAACGAGGGAAAGTACCTCCAGTTTCAACTTGATGATGGTGCATGCTACTTGGCGTTGGAAAAAGGCTGAACGATAAGTTTTAGAATTCTCCCCCTCCAGTCCCTGTCCACTTCTCTGACGCGTCAAACGTACAGAAATGTAGACAGCCACACGCCTCCGGCACATGTAATCGGCGGAAACGGGAGCTAGATAAGCGGACAGTAAGGAACCAGTTTAAGCTCGTTGCACCAGAGCTGTGTTAACTGCACACCTTTCCAACGGAAGGCTCAGCGCTAGCGACCGACCGATGTGACATTTGCGACCGATAGGTGTCACTGGATGTGGGTATGGAAGGGCATGTGGTCACCAGACCGCTCTCACAGCCCTTATCAGTTTTCGTGACCGGAACTGCTACTTTTCTATCAATTAGCTCCTCAGTTGGCATCACAAGGGGTGAATGCACACCGCTTGCCAACAGCATTCGGGCCGGCCACGGTGGCCGAGCGGTTCTAGGCGCTTCAGTCCGGAACCGCGCGCCTGCTACGGTCGCAGGTTCGAATCCTGACTCGGGCATGGATGTGTGTGATGTCCTTAGGTTGGTTAGGTTTAAGTAGTTCTAAGTTCTAGGGGACTGATGACCTCAGATGTTAAGTCCCGTAGTGCTCAGAGCCAGTTGAACCAGTTGAACAGCATTCTGCAGACCTGTTCCGTCTATTGTCCAAGTGCTAGCCTGGCCCGACAGCTCTTAACTTCCGTGATATGACGGGAAACGGCGTTAGCGCTGTGGCAAAGCAGTTGGCACAGCTGAAATAACCACGTACTAATTTGCCTTATCCAGATCTCTCTAATTCTCGAAAGAAACCATGACAGTTTTCTTCTAGGTTCAAAAATGGTTCAAATGGCTCTGAGCACTATGGGACTTAACATCTAAGGTCATCAGTCCCCTAGAACTTCATCACACACATCCATGCCCAAGGCAGGATTCGAACCTGCGACCGTAGCGTTTCTTCTAGGTCATTCGTAATGTTCTAACACAGTATATGCTCCATAATCCTACTGCAAAATGACGTCAGTGACACAGGCTTTTAATTCACCGGATTACTCTTACTTCCTTTCTTTATTATCGGTGTGACCTGCGCGGCTTCCCAGTCTTTTGGTACGGATCTCTCGTCGAGCGAACGGTTTTATACCATTGCTAAGCATGGAGATATTGTATCAGCATACTCTGAAACGAACCTAATTGGTATACTATCTGTACTGGAAGACTTGCATTTATTGAGTGATTTAAGCTGCTTCGCTACACCGAGGATGTCTACTTCGAAGTTACTCAGGTTGGCAGCTGTTCTTGATTCGAATTCTGTAATATTTACTTCGTCTTCTTTGGTGAAAGAATATCGGAAAACTAAATTTAATACCTCAGTTGTCATCGGTAATATTATCGTTGTATCGCACAGTGGAGTGTCTTGCTGCCGGTGTACTTTACATAAGACCAGAATCTTTTTAGATTTTAAGTCAGATTTAGAGAGGGAGTTTCGTTGTGGAAACTATTACAAGCATCTCACATCGAAGCCCGTGCTAAGTTTCGAGCTTCTGTAAAACATCGCAAATCATTTAAGTCTGGCATATTTCTTCGTTGCCCCTGCAATAGTGTTCTGACCTGTTTTTGATACCATGGTGGATCGGTACCATTTTTTATTAATTTATTCGGTATAAATCTCTAAATTTCTGCAGTTAGTGTTTCCTTGAATTTAAGAAACATCTGGTCTACACTCATACAGTTGCTTGGGAAGGAGTGGAGACTGTCTCTTAGGAATGCGTAAAGCGAATTTTTATCTGCCTTTCAAAATAGATATGTTTTGCGTTTACTTTTGGTGGACTTGAATGTTGCAGTTGTAACTAATATTTGTGTCGATCATGATGCTCCCTGTTTGCTCAGGATTGTTTATTGCTAATAGTTCAAATATTGTATTTTCGTAACCATTTACATTTCGAGCGGGCTCCTGAAGTAATTGCTGAAAATAATTTTCTGAGAAAGCATTTAGTACAATTTCTTATACTGTTTTATATCTAACACTGACTTTGAACAACTACTTCCGCCGCCATACCGAGGGTAGTTGAAGTCGTCACCAACTATTTTTGTATGAGTGGGGTACATATTTGAGGATATACTCAGGGTTACTTTGAACGGTTCGGTAACTGAATCATCTGAGTTGGCGCATTGGTAAAGGGACACTACTACTAAGTTATTCTGGTTGACAAGTAGAACCTCTACACACACTTAAAATGATATCAAAATTATGCATACATTATGACGACCCTCCATGGTAGGGTATCAATACCACATTCTTCCACACCGTTATCGGGGCTGCGTTGTGCCGTTTGCTTGGGAGTGGCATCTCGCTTTTTTATAGACATTAGGAATGACACTTTAATAAATTATCGCCGCTATATTTTCCTCCCTTAGTATGCGTTTTAGGTGTGCAGAGTAACACCATACATACAAAAAACATGCAGGTTACTTTTCGTTGCTGGGTCCACTCTCACACTCTAAGCCATGGCCCTGCGGTAGCAATGTTGCAGCACGCACAAAATAGTGTAATTGAATTGCAAATCCAATAAAATATAGAACGTACAGCCAGAAGGTCACTTGACTGGAAGTGTTGTCATCATGATCTTTACCCAGAGGTTTTTGCTACTGGTAAGTATAATCCTCATCAGCAAAAAGGATATGCTGTTCCTGGACATTCTAATCATATTCCTGTCCTAAAATATATTCCAGCGTTTTTCTACACGTATGCAAATACTAAAACATACATACATGGTATCTAAATCAGCACTTTCCATATAATTAAAGTAAGTACATGCTCGTACAGGTTGAGTGCTGACTTGTGTGGAAGTACACACATTCCAGGTAATAAGGGCCGATAATGGGTTATAAACTATGCTCTGTATGTCTATACTTCTAATTATTTGATTTGGAAATTTGCATTCCAGTGGTTGCCCTACACATACAAAGAAGAGTCCATTAATAAATACGTGAGAAGTGATAGGCACAAAAAAATTCTAAGACTGATGTGGGATCAGGCCAACACCTTCCAGCAAATTAAAGTAGACATGGCTGACAAGCGTTGAGGTATACACAGTCCGGGCAATCATAACCGATAATGGATTTCACAGCCGACGGGGATACTGACAGTAGTATTATGGACTACCTATCTTGGTGGAATTATTTTTTTTTTTTCGCTCTTCTGGATGGTTGTCTGTTCGTAATTACCAAATTTCTGAATCAGTGTGGGATGTATCTGCATTAAAAGAATTCAGTTTTAACAGAGAATTTGATGATGGAGGGCCGGCCAGAGTGGCCGAGCGGTTGTAGGCGCGACAGTTTGGAACCGCGCGACTGCTACTGTCGCAAGTTCGAATCCTGCCTCGGGCATGGATGTGTGTGATGTCCTTAGGTTAGTTAGGTTTAAGTAGTTCTACGTTCTAGGGGACTGATGACCTCAGAAGTTTAGTCCCATAGTGCTCAGAGCCATTATTTTGATGGTGGAGGAAGTTAGTGAATGGCTGGCTATTTGTCCAATCGAATCGTCAGCCAAATTACCAGGGGTGGTACTTCCGATAGAACCAAGTCTGGGTGCAACCACAACGGAGGGGTATTTGTTGAGAGGCCAGACAAACGTGTGGTTCCTGAAGAGGGGCAGCAGCCTTTTCAGTAGTTGCAGGGGCAACAGTCCGGATGATTGACTGATCTGTGCTTGTAACACTAACCAGAACGGCCTTGCTGTGCTGGTACTGCGAACGGCTGAAAGCAAGGGGAAACTATGGCCGTAATTTTTCCCGAGGGCATGCAGCTTTACTGTATGATTAAATGATGATGGCGTCCTCTTGGGTAAAATATTCCGGAGGTAAAATAGTCCCCCATTCGGATCTCCGGGCCAGGACTACTCAAGAGGACGCCGTTATCAGGAGAAAGAAAACTGGCGTACTACGAATCGGAGCGTGGAATGTCAGATCCCTTAATCGGGCAGGTAGGTTAGAAAATTTAAAAAGGGAAATGGATAGGTTACAGTTAGATATAGTGGGAATTAGTGAAGTTCGGTTGCAGGAGGAACAAGACTTTTGGTCAGATGAATACAGGGTTTGTTGTTGTTGTGGTCTTCTGTCCTGAGATTGGTTTGATGCAGCTCTCTATGCTACTCTATCCTGTGCAAGCTTCTTAATCTCTTAGTACCTAGTGCAACCTACATCCTTCTGAATCTGCTTAGTGTGTTCATCTCTTGGTCTCCCTCGACGATTTTTACCCTCCAGTACTAAATTGGTGATCCCTCGATGCCTCAGAACATGTCCTACCAAACGATTCCTTCTTCTAGTCAAGTTGTGCCATAAACTCCTCTTCTCCCCAACTCTATTCAATACCTCCTCATTAGTTGTGTGACCTACCCATCTAATCTTCATCATTCTTCTGTAGCACCACATTTCGAAAGCTTCTGTTTTCTTCTTGTCCAAACTATTTATCGTCTATGTTCCACTTCCATACATGGCTACACTCCATATAAATACTTTCAGAAACGACTTCCTGACTCTTCAATCTATATTCGAGGTTAACAAATTTCTCTTCTTCAGAAACGCTTTCCTTGCCATTGCCACTCTACATTTTATATCCTCTCTCATCAGTTATTTTGCTCCCCAAATAGCAGAACTCCATTACTACTTTAAGTGGCTCATTTCTTAATCTAATTCCCTCAGCATCACCCGACTTAATTCGACTACATTCCATTATCCTCGTTTTGCTTTTGTTCATGTTCATCTTATATCCTCCTTTCAAGACACTTTGCATTCCGTTCAACTGCTCTTACAAGTCCTTTGCTGCCTCTGACAGAATTACAATGTCATCTCCATGGATTTCAATACCTACTCCGAATTTTTCTTTTGTTTCCTTTACTGCTTGCTCAATATACAGATTGAATAGCATCGGGGAGAGGCTACAACCCTGTCTCACTCCCTTCCCAACCACTGATTCCCTTTCATGCCCCTCGACTCTTATAACTGCCATCTGGTTTCTGTACAAATTGTAAATAGCCTTTCGCTCCCTGTATTTTACCCCTACCACCTTCAAAATTTGAAAGAGAGTATTCCAGTCAACATTGTCAAAAGCTTTCTTTAAGTCTACAAATGCTAGAAACGTAGGTTTGCCTTTCCTTAATCTACCTTCTAAGATAAGTCGTAGGGTCAGTATTGCCTCAGGTGTTCCAATATTTCTACGTAATCCAAACTGATCTTCCTCGATGTCGGCTTCTACCAGTTTTTCCGTTCGTCTGTAAAGTAAGCAGATTCAGAAGGATGTAGGTTGCAATAGGTACTGGGAGATGAAGAAGCTTGCACAGCATTGAGTAGCATGGAGAGCTGCATCAAACCAGTCTCTGGACTGAAGACCACAACAACAACAACATGTACGTCTTATCAATGCCGGGAGAATTATATATATATATATATAATTAAAATATGAAATTACATTTGTTGCTGCCGATACATTGGATGGACTGCCTGGAAAGACACATGGCGCAAATATCAATATGCAGTCAGAAAATACCTGTGATTACCTCATCATTATCGATATAATCTATAATTATTTATCACCTACATAACACATGCCGGATTTTCATGCTGTGTTACATTAAAAATTTAAGATCTGCCCGAATGCCAGAGACGCTTACAAGCTTGGTTTAATAAAAAATAGTTCAAATGGCTCTGAGCACTATGGGACTTAACATCTGAGGTCATCAGTCCCCTAGAACTTAGAATTAGGAGTTATACTTCTGAATTTCTTTGCACAGTCTGCGTATACTCTCCTCTTCCTCTTATAAGTTAGTGTACTATATTTCTCATTGTGACTGCTCTCTACCAAGTCAGTGACGGATGAAGGACTAGACAGCCTTCTAACAATGGGACAATGCTGTTCAAATGTGATGGGATTTCGAGAGAATTAACAGGGGTAGGTGACTTGGCTGGAGGTATCAGTTCATCCTGCTCTGGCAACCGCTGGCTATCGTGCAAGAATGTATGCAACATAAATAAAGATGCAATGGCTTTTTAATTTTAATTACTCGCTTCAGTCCTTGACAAATGTGTGATCAAGTGGTGGGAGGATTTTGCTAATGGAAAGCTATGGTAGGCCTTGTGAAATGACACCCAGCTGGTGTTAGCGTGGACATACCATAATTTTTCGGACGCGATACACCTATAAATGATAATCATGCTACTTGTCGGGAATGTTATACTCTTGCAATGTAACTTTACTGTGGTCAGTGCTCCGGCAAAGAAAACGAATTTGTGTATTTGTAAGGAAGGTACAGATTTGACATGCAAAACTGCGATTTCAGCATGTCAATAGGTGCAAGGTGTATGAAAGATTTTACGTTAAAAATTTTGTCCTGCTGTAGACTTGGCACAATAGCTGAGACATGTGTCCACAGTGGCAACTAGCACTGCATGACTTATGAACTGGGGTGCTGTACGAGTGTTTCAGTGATTTCCGACGTCCACGACTGACAACTACTACTACTGAATGGAGCGTGGTTTAAGTGTGCAGTGTTTCCTGCTTCTCTATATAGTCCAATGGACTCTCTCTTGTAGAGAAAGGTGGGAGTGGTTCGTTGTCGTAATTACACTGACGCGTGGTAAACCCTACCTCCTCCACCTCCTCATTCTTTTTCCTGGTATAGCTGAGAGAACCAACTTAGGAATTAATTAGTGCTTTAAAAACCCAATCACAATGACAAATTCCTGACATCAGTTTATTGTTTCCGATAGTGGTATTGCGATCACACACACCAGTCCAGTCCAGTGCACTGTCTCCCACAAATTGTTTAAGGACATTGTACACAACTGGGCTGAAATTTGAAATTTTACCAGCTACCTCCAGCGTAATGGATTTCCCGCCAAAAGGCTTGCCTATGCCAGTATCCACCAACAGGTTACAAGGAAAATCCAGAAGGGGGAGAGGGAAGGGTATGGTTTGGAATCTGGGTGGTTGTGGGATCGAATCTTGGTATCTCCAGCCAAATATTACAGTGCTAGTATCCACCAATAGGAAGCAAGGAAAATTAGTCCTACACAGAGGATATCGATTTAATTAATTAGTCAATCAATTTGGTAGAGTGAGGGTACTGCAAAGGGGCTATTTCCAAGACATCCACAGCTAGCATTTTCGAAAGGGCTGGGGATATACCAGGTATCCAATAGTTTTTTCAGGACAAAATAGCTGTTAGTGCGGTACACAACAGTCGCTCGCTGTGTATGAAGTAGCCACTTGAGAGAGAGAGAGAATAAGGGAGAGAGAGAGAGAGAGAGAGAGAGAGAGAGAGAGAGGAGGAAGGAGGGAGAGTGAGAGAACACGTATTTCGAAGGGAATTTCACAGGTATCAATATCGAAGAGTTGCCACCACCTGATACTTTAATCTACAGAAAGTAACCGAAGGAGCGAAGAGGCAGGGAGGAGGGGAATGGTGGGAGCAAGGGGGGGGGGGCGAAGGTTGCTTCTCCCAGCGTCCTCTGCTGGAGGTACTGTGAACTTACTCAGTCAGTATCCACAGTATGCATATAGAGCAGCTGCTTCCACTGACCTTCTATGGAAGGTGTGTGTTTAGTAGCAGATTGTGTAGATGTTGCAGCAGGAAGTAGCCACTTGAGAAGGAGTTGATGCATATGCGGACCTCAAGTCCTGCCCCTCCCAGTGGCAGTGACGACGGTGAGGTATATACAGATTTTCCAAAGTCTTTATTAGCAATTTCTGCCATGTGGTAGGTGCGGAAGGCGATGACATCACGATCGACGAAACTCTCCAGACCACCGACTGCAGGAACACCGGATCCACCTCTGACTATAGCTACAGTTAGCCATCCATTTCCGTGCGTAAATGTATCATTCACGTCAATACTGAAATTCAGTCTGCAACCGCGAAACATACAGGGTCCTTCAAGTAGTTCATTGGCTGAAATGTTCTTCAGCTTGTTACTCTTCTTGTCAGCTGCAGACGTCGTCATTTCAATGTTCTCGATAGTTTTGTAGACTGTTTGACGAGAGAGAGTTACTCTTCTTGTCAGCTGCAGACGTCGTCATTTCAATGTTCTCGATAGTTTTGTAGACTGTTTGACGAGAACGTCGACGGTATCTTCTGTAAGGCATCGTCGCGCGATGGGGTCAAAGGTCAAGCGCTCAGTGAGCGGACGTGACATGCTGTTACCAACTCTATGGCGTACAGATCCTAGATGTACGCCTACAGGTTCTCAGCTACGCTACAGTTTTTTGGGCTACGCTACAGATCAGTTTATTTATAAAAATATACAATACAGTCTCCCACAAACTTTACATATTCACAACATCCTTTACCTTTAATCCAAATATATACAGATTCATTAACATTAATCTTACGTCTACTTCTAGTATAAAGGGATAGGGACGACGGTGAGGTATATACAGATTTTCCAAAGTCTTTATTAGCAATTTCTGCCATGTGGTAGGTGCGGAAGGCGATGACATCACGATCGACGAAACTCTCCAGACCACCGACTGCAGGAACACCGGATCCACCTCTGACTATAGCTACAGTTAGCCATCCATTTCCGTGCGTAAATGTATCATTCACGTCAATACTGAAATTCAGTCTGCAACCGCGAAACATACAGGGTCCTTCAAGTAGTTCATTGGCTGAAATGTTCTTCAGCTTGTTACTCTTCTTGTCAGCTGCAGACGTCGTCATTTCAATGTTCTCGATAGTTTTGTAGACTGTTTGACGAGAACGTCGACGGTATCTTCTGTAAGGCATCGTCGCGCGATGGGGTCAAAGGTCAAGCGCTCAGTGAGCGGACGTGACATGCTGTTACCAACTCTATGGCGTACAGATCCTAGATGTACGCCTACAGGTTCTCAGCTACGCTACAGTTTTTTGGGCTACGCTACAGATCAGTTTATTTATAAAAATATACAATACAGTCTCCCACAAACTTTACATATTCACAACATCCTTTACCTTTAATCCAAATATATACAGATTCATTAACATTAATCTTACGTCTACTTCTAGTATAAAGGGATAGGGACGACGGTGAGGTATATACAGATTTTCCAAAGTCTTTATTAGCAATTTCTGCCATGTGGTAGGTGCGGAAGGCGATGACATCACGATCGACGAAACTCTCCAGACCACCGACTGCAGGAACACCGGATCCACCTCTGACTATAGCTACAGTTAGCCATCCATTTCCGTGCGTAAATGTATCATTCACGTCAATACTGAAATTCAGTCTGCAACCGCGAAACATACAGGGTCCTTCAAGTAGTTCATTGGCTGAAATGTTCTTCAGCTTGTTACTCTTCTTGTCAGCTGCAGACGTCGTCATTTCAATGTTCTCGATAGTTTTGTAGACTGTTTGACGAGAACGTCGACGGTATCTTCTGTAAGGCATCGTCGCGCGATGGGGTCAAAGGTCAAGCGCTCAGTGAGCGGACGTGACATGCTGTTACCAACTCTATGGCGTACAGATCCTAGATGTACGCCTACAGGTTCTCAGCTACGCTACAGTTTTTTGGGCTACGCTACAGATCAGTTTATTTATAAAAATATACAATACAGTCTCCCACAAACTTTACATATTCACAACATCCTTTACCTTTAATCCAAATATATACAGATTCATTAACATTAATCTTACGTCTACTTCTAGTATAAAGGGATAGGGACGACGGTGAGGTATATACAGATTTTCCAAAGTCTTTATTAGCAATTTCTGCCATGTGGTAGGTGCGGAAGGCGATGACATCACGATCGACGAAACTCTCCAGACCACCGACTGCAGGAACACCGGATCCACCTCTGACTATAGCTACAGTTAGCCATCCATTTCCGTGCGTAAATGTATCATTCACGTCAATACTGAAATTCAGTCTGCAACCGCGAAACATACAGGGTCCTTCAAGTAGTTCATTGGCCTTACAGAAGATACCGTCGACGTTCTCGTCAAACAGTCTACAAAACTATCGAGAACATTGAAATGACGACGTCTGCAGCTGACAAGAAGAGTAACAAGCTGAAGAACATTTCAGCCAATGAACTACTTGAAGGACCCTGTATGTTTCGCGGTTGCAGACTGAATTTCAGTATTGACGTGAATGATACATTTACGCACGGAAATGGATGGCTAACTGTAGCTATAGTCAGAGGTGGATCCGGTGTTCCTGCAGTCGGTGGTCTGGAGAGTTTCGTCGATCGTGATGTCATCGCCTTCCGCACCTACCACATGGCAGAAATTGCTAATAAAGACTTTGGAAAATCTGTATATACCTCACCGTCGTCCCTATCCCTTTATACTAGAAGTAGACGTAAGATTAATGTTAATGAATCTGTATATATTTGGATTAAAGGTAAAGGATGTTGTGAATATGTAAAGTTTGTGGGAGACTGTATTGTATATTTTTATAAATAAACTGATCTGTAGCGTAGCCCAAAAAACTGTAGCGTAGCTGAGAACCTTTATACTAGAAGCACGGGAGCACTTGAAGATGCATTCTCCTGGCCAGAAAAGACACTGGCATGTCTACCCTGTGGTCAGCACCAAGACGTGATCAGAAAGTTTTTTAAGATTGTAATTACCTGCTGTGCGTTACATTGACGTCAGTTTCGCTACGATACTCCTTGCTGGATCGGAAAAAACGTTCTATTTAAGTATTTAATTACTTCTTTTAGAAGTATTTTACAAGACCTGCAACTTCCAAAATGAATGATGTGCTTTTCCTTCCAAATAAAGAGATCGAACCACTGAAATTGAATTTTATAAATAAAAAATATATTATTATACCCTCGGCAGTATAGTTGAATTTCCTGCTGTGAGATTCTCCCAGTCCACAAACTCAGCGATTTTTCCTGGGAGAGGTGGGGGAGGGAGGGTTGAGGGTAGGGCATCCTGCGGTGGTGGAATTGTGCACTAGTTCAATCAATTCCTGCACGTCAGGGTGAGTGCACTCCGTCTTCAGGGCACGAGTGGCCTACCGGGACCATCCGACAACCGTGTCATCCTCAGACGAGGATGCGGATAGGAGGGGCGTGGGGTCAGCACACAGCTCTCCCAGTCGTTATGATGGTATTCTTGACAGAAGCCGCTACTATTCGGTCGAGTAGCTCCTCAATCGGCATCACGAGGCTGAGTGCACCCCGAAAAATGGCAACAGCGCGTGGCGGCTGGATGGTCACCCATTCAAGTGCCGGCCACGCCCAACAGCGCTTAACTTCGGTGATCGAATGGGAAACGGTGTGTCCACTGCGGCAAGGCCGTTGCCTTAAGGTGAGTGCACAGGTAAAAATTTTCCAACAAGGCAACACCTCCAATCTGCAGCTGTGTAATTATGTAATTATGACATAATTACACTGCTCCAATCTGCACCAGTGAATTACGCAATTAGGACATGTGGTTGCTGGACAGGAAACACTTACATCTTCCACACAAACATCTCTGCACTGACTGTAATTTTCCCACCAGTTTTTTAAGGTGGAGGGGGTGGAAGGGAGGAGCTGAAGTTTTACCGTAAATTTCCAGCAGGGTGCACCCAAAATAAAGAATATAAACTACCATATGTCCTTCCTCTCCATCACAGACTTCGTCTTCTTCCCGTCAATTTCCAGATAGGGAAGGGGAGGCGTAATGGGGGAGGGTAGGGGATCAATTTAATTAAGTAGTCAGTTAAATTGATATTAAAACTGTGCTTGTATCAGCAAGGTTTGAAAGGGAGGTTTGCCAATTTCCCTGAGGGGCAGGAAGGAGGAGGGGAGAGGGGGCGGGGGGGGGGGTTGGGTCCCAGAAGGACGGATTATGCTCAGGGGGTCACAAATCAATTAGTATAACAATAGGCTAAGGGAAGGATGAGGGGAAGGGGTGAGGGAGTATCTGCCAACTTGAATAAATTTTGCGAAAATGTAGATTGGGGTAGAAATGGCTTTATCCTATTACTACATGGTGCCAGGTGGAAGGTACCGTATGGTACTCGCGAAAATAGATAGAGTCGTTATAACTTGGAGGTGGGAGCCAGGCCAGGGTTTACATTTGCATATATACGAACAATTATCGAACTGAAGCGTTTAACAGACAGATGCTCTCCAGAATGAGATTTTCACTCTGCAGCGGAGTGTGCGCTGATATGAAACTTCCTGGCAGATTAAAACTGTGTGCCTGACCGAGACTTGAACTCGGGACCTTCGCCTTTCGCGGGCAAGTGCTCTACCATCTGAACTACCGGAACACGACTCACGCACGGTACTCACAGCTTTACTTCTGCCAGTACCTCGTCTCCTACCTTCCAAATTTTACAGAAGCTCTCCTGCGAACCTTGCAAACCTGGAAACATCCCCCAGGCTGTGGCTAAGTCATGTCTCCGCAGTATCCTTTCTTTCAGGAGTGCTAGTTCTACAAGGTTCGCAGAAGAGCTTCTGTAAAGTTTGGAAGGTAGGAGACGAGGTACTGGCAGAAGTAAAGCTGTGAGTACCGGGCGTGAGTCGTGCTTCGGTAGCTCAGATGGTAGAGCACTTGCCCGCGAAAGGCAAAGGTCCCGAGTTCGAGTCTCGGTCGAGCACACAGTTTTAATCTGCCAGGAAGTTTCAGACAGATGCTCTCTAAACCTGCACACATGTTGCAGATTTTCGATGTTCTTTAATGTCTCTGTTAATACAAGTAATGCATATAAGTTGGTGGCACGTTCGTGACGTCTCTTTCTAAATTTTTAGAATGCATGAGTACTTCACTAGCCACCATATGGTATCTTGTGCCATACAAATAGAGCTAAGGAAAAACTACTATCTATGTGCCTCTATACAAGCATTACACTGTTATTTTTGAGGAAGTCGTCTCCAACTTTAGTAAAAATTGTGTTACAGATTTACACAAGCAACATTGGATTTACTGGTTTGAAACGGTTTTCCAAAGCACTGACAAAAGCATTGAAACGGCAAAGTAACAAGTTCAAAACAGCGAATGTTATTGGAATAAAAAACACAGAGGAATTAATGCACGTGGACGTCAAAGTGTTTACAGTATCCTGGACAAGAACTTCATCGTTTCTTCCGAGTGTTAGAGAGATTTGTAATAAAGCATATTAGCGTGTATTTAATACACCTCTGCTGCAGCGAACTTATGCTGCCTGCGTACTGTATGCTTACCTAGCTCCTGCTTTCGGCGATCACAGTTGACGGAGGCGAGCAAGCGTTCTGAATTTCTATCCGTTTGGCGCGTCTAGAAGGCGGACAGGGCCTAGAGGGGGAGAATTGTAAGGGTTATCATTCAACAGTTTTCCAAGAGCCAATGAGGCTGCACCACCCCCATGTTGAAACTGTAGGCACTTCCCCACGCTACTACGTCATCTAACGACCACTTTGTGTTTTAGAACTAACGTGTTACGCGCAGAGGTGGGCAGAACCCCGCGCACAACTTCACAGAGCATCATTCTATCACCACCAGCCAGTTACGAATATAGGACGTGCGTGTGTGGTTCCTGACAATTTTCTGGTTTGGTTTGATCAACGGTTGTGTTTCTTTATTTATCACATATGTGTAAGACTTTTTTGCGGCAGCCAATGTGTTTGTTGTCTGTAGTTATAGGCATGACACGAGCATATACGTGAGATAATAGAGGTGCAGATAGATACGGGCCGATGGCTCTGCGGAAACGGTGTGCCGTCGCGGCCGAAGGACGTAGGAGGCGGCGTGCACTAGAGGCAGTTGCGGGAATCGAGAAGAGATGGCGGCGATTCTACATTTATCAGATATGTGTAGAACTTTTTCTTTTACAGTAGCCAATGTGCTTATGTCTATCGCAAGTTGAATTCAGTTGGTGGCAAGTTAATTGTAATTAATTGTAGTTAATTGAATCTAGAGGGAGAGTCAACTAAATTTTTATTAGTAAGGAACGGGTGAGATTTCATCAGTGTGATTACAGAAGGTACAAGGTTTACTGATAAATAATGCACTGTGGAGAGTCGTCATATTTTGTTATAACATTGAGCTGCTGTAATTTTTTATAGCGATGTGTAGTGGATGGACGTATGCAGATAATTCCCTAGTTTTATGTGAGTCTTATAGTATCTTCACAAACTAGCAATAGTGAAGGGTTATTTACATTAATATCGTGCTGTGACTGGTTAATAGTAACGCATGGTCAATGACTTTATGTGTGGTGTTTTCTTAAAACTAATCTTTGTTAATAATGATAATACATCAACAAATCACTACTCAATACAAAGCTTTCAACACTGTTATGGGCCCTTTATACAAAAATGACAGTCTCTGCAGGGCCAACCTTCCTCCTGCTTCTCAAATAAAAAGACATAGCTTTATCACTTATAGAAGCCGATTTACCAAAACATTCATTAACAGATTATGAAATGTGAAACATCTTAAACACAATCACGTCACGCTCATTAAAAATTTCAAGGACACCAACGTACACTCCTGGAAATGGAAAAAAGAACACATTGACACCGGTGTGTCAGACCCACCATACTTGCTCCGGACACTGCGAGAGGGCTGTACAAGCAATGATCACACGCACGGCACAGCGGACACACCAGCAACCGCGGTGTTGGCCGTCGAATGGCGCTAGCTGCGCAGCATTTGTGCACCGCCGCCGTCAGTGTCAGCCAGTTTGCCGTGGCATACGGAGCTCCATCGCAGTCTTTAACACTGGTAGCATGCCGCGACAGCGTGGACGTGAACCATATGTGCAGTTGACGGACTTTGAGCGAGGGCGTATAGTGGGCATGCGGGAGGCCGGGTGGACGTACCGCCGAATTGCTCAACACGTGGGGCGTGAGGTCTCCACAGTACATCGATGTTGTCGCCAGTGGTCGGCGGAAGGTGCACGTGCCCGTCGACCTGGGACCGGACCGCAGCGACGCACGGATGCACGCCAAGACCGTAGGATCCTACGCAGTGCCGTAGGGGACCGCACCGCCACTTCCCAGCAAATTAGGGACACTGTTGCTCCTGGGGTATCGGCGAGGACCATTCGCAACCGTCTCCATGAAGCTGGGCTACGGTCCCGCACACCGTTAGGCCGTCTTCCGCTCACGCCCCAACATCGTGCAGCCCGCCTCCAGTGGTGTCGCGACAGGCGTGAATGGAGGCACGAATGGAGACGTGTCGTCTTCAGCGATGAGAGTCGCTTCTGCCTTGGTGCCAATGATGGTCGTATGCGTGTTTGGCGCCGTGCAGGTGAGCGCCACAATCAGGACTGCATACGACCGAGGCACACAGGGCCAACACCCGGCATCATGGTGTGGGGAGCGATCTCCTACACTGGCCGTACACCACTGGTGATCGTCGAGGGGACACTGAATAGTGCACGGTACATCCAAACCGTCATCGAACCCATCGTTCTACCATTCCTAGACCGGCAAGGGAACTTGCTGTTCCAACAGGACAATGCACGTCCGCATGTATCCCGTGCCACCCAACGTGCTCTAGAAGGTGTAAGTCAACTACCCTGGCCAGCAAGATCTCCGGACCTGTCCCCCATTGAGCATGTTTGGGACTGGATGAAGCGTCGTCTCACGCGGTCTGCACGTCCAGCACGAACGCTGGTCCAACTGAGGCGCCAGGTGGAAATGGCATGGCAAGCCGTTCCACAGGACTACATCCAGCATCTCTACGATCGTCTCCATGGGAGAATAGCAGCCTGCATTGCTGCAAAAGGTGGATATACACTGTACTAGTGCCGACATTGTGCATGCTCTGTTGCCTGTGTCTATGTGCCTGTGGTTCTGTCAGTGTGATCATGTGATGTATCTGACCCCAGGAATGTGTCAATAAAGTTTCCCCTTCCTGGGACAATGAATTCACGGTGTTCTTATTTCAATTTCCAGGAGTGTATTTTGTACCAGTGTGGTAATTCTTACATACATACCATATCTTTGGTCGACAGTTTTGGAAGTCGGTGAACCTCATAAATTTGATATGACGTCATAAATTTACTAAGATGATTGCGTAATATGTAGTCATGTGAGTATTTATGACAACGTGCTCGTTTTACCACGTACACTACGATGTCACACATGTACGTTCGTAGTGTAGGGATGGCGCAGCAGAAATTCATTTTTTTTTATCTAACTGTGCAGTGATATTTTTTTATCTTCGTCTCAGCAACAGCTTATTTGTCATTAAATAATGCGTTGTGGTAATTTGTTTATATCGTAATTTGTTCAAAAATTGGTCTATGATATTTGTTTAATATTGAAAGCCTCAGAAACTGCCTATTTGTTATTAAATAATTCCTTAGGGTAATTTGTTACATTTACGTATGTTGTTGTTGTGGTCTTCAGTCCAGAGACTGGTTTCATGCAGCAGTGTCCCTGAGATAAGATCGTTACTTGTTCCCGTTCTCTCTCTGCGTAACTGCTACTCTTGTCACAGAAAGTGTGTCCTTTTAAATCCTGTTACCTGTCTCTTTAAATCCGATTATCTTGAGATAAGTGTCGCTCTAAATCCCACTACTTAAGACAAGTATCCCTTTAAATCATGTTATATAGCGGTAAATGCCCCTTTAAATCTAGAATCCATCCTACATACCCACTCTCGATCTTCAAACTTTGAGATAATGGAGCAGGTGGACACTGTACAGCAAAACAACTTCGAAATTAAGTTTGATTGGATAAAATGCCTCTGCTGCTTTTTGGGCAACGAACTTACACCTAAACTACCAAATGACTCAATCTTTACGAAAAGTCATGAGTATGGTAAGAGCCCAGACAAAGACATTGCAGCGACTTTGGAGATACCACTAAGAAGCCATCTGGGCAATGAATGAAGATCCTCTTGCACCCCTAGGAGGCAGTCCTACAGTAAGCTATGTTCTTGCATCATAACGACTAAGCGGTGGGTGCTGTTTCTGAGCAACTACCATCATGAAATACTGTTATCATGTGAGTTGGCAACCTCTATGTTCTGAGGAGCCAAATGTTATGTTCTCGTTGCTAATGACAAATGGGCGGATGGTGGGCAACGGTGTCTGTCGCCGTAGAGATCTGGACAGGCAGGCAGAAGATTAGTTGACATAAGTGCACGTTAAATAAATATATTTTACTCACTTTTCGTTGAAGAATTATTACACTGTTGACAACTTGTGGCAGCCGTGGCTAGCTATAAGCAGAGGCCCTACATGGGCATGCGTCTATGTACACTGAATGTTTGCCAGTGGAGTTAGCTTTCAACAGCTCGGTGTAAAGTTCGGCGCCAACTAGCAACACGGAACTAATATCGAACTAGAAGAAGGTGTCCAGGTGCCCGCCACTTACAACATTGTCCTGGTGGTCTTCATTAGTCAGTGACCTGGAGATTTCCCATTGGTCAGGTCATTCTACTGATAGCTATATTCAAAGCGCCATTCGCGGCGCCTACAGGAATCTTCATTGAGGAGCCTGCTCTGGCAGGATCGATAAGGTACGATACTACTGATAAACTACATTCCCACCATTCAACATCTTAATGCCGACGCGCTGTTGTATCCAACAATGGGTTCTCACCATGAATTCGATAAGCAAGAGGCACTTTCTTTCTAGCTCGATCGAAACGTGAGGGACACACAGAGCCAATTGTCCGTGATCATGATGACACAGGAGGTGGCTACACTTATGTATCAGGACCTGACACTCCACACAGTAGTATATTATGTGTATCACAACTGGCTGAAGCACGAGCCCAAAGCTATGGCGATCAGGGCCTGTAAAACAAAAACTTGAATCTAGTCAGATTCGACATGACGTTTCCCTCCATGACCTACTGTACTCTTGATCAGCGACAGGACAGCATGCATATCAAGCTTGCTGGCCGTTCAAAGTTTCTATGTGATTTATTGTTGCGGATGCTCTCTCTGATTCACCATACATTGCCCAAATGTCGTCAATGACATCAGTAGTTACAGTTCTACAATATGGTCACTAGCAATGACCTTTGGCATGGAGAGAGCTGCACAAACCATATTATGTGAAAGTGACCTAAAGTTCGCAATGGGAGGGTTTCATTCCTTTTGCCAAATGAATGGTACAGTACATCCAGCTACTGCTCCTTTTCATCAAGCGTCAAACTCTGAAGTAAAATGGTTAATCAGAACTTCCAAGGCCAAAATGAACAAAGAGATGACAGTGCCCACCTCTGAGGAAACCCTTACATGTTTCCTCCTCACTCCTATAGATTCAATCCCGTAAATGGCCATTGCAAACACTGTACCCTTTTCGATCTCCTGCCACGATCTAGCGAATCCAGTCCTCACAGCCTGGCCTGTACTGCTATACTGTCTTTCTAGCATCAGTTCATACTTATGACCATGCATCTGGGTGGACTCGGGCGGTTTGTGACTGAGCACAGAGGGCATCAAATGTTCAAAGTACTGTAGAAGCTGAATAAGAGCATCTTGTGCGTCATGACAGACAGCGACTGCCGTGACAACTTAGTGTTGTTACGCCCCCAGTACGACCACATCAAGGTACAAGTAATAAGCTGAGACAGTTGAAAGTTGCGAGCTCTATCTTCTTATCTCGTGTTTCCTACTGAAAATCTCGTGCTTGTACTCTTGTTAACTTTACTATTACAGAGATCGCCTAAACTTTATATTTCTTTTAATTGGTCCTGTGCGCAACAAATAACTTACTTGGCCTTTCTGCTGTCACTGCTTGATCTGCTGCATTCCATTATTTAACAAAAACATAAAAAAAACCTATTATTCATGCTGAGTGCAATGCATGTTCTGTATGGCGGCTCCTGCTGTTGCTGCGGCTGCTGCTGCTTACTACAACTACATACAATTCAAGAGAAAGGGTTTGGTCAAATCTAAACTCGATAAATGATAACTCAAACAAAAAACTATATTCTGAAAGCGATTCTTTCTCATTCAATTAACAAAACGCTAGAAGCTCTTTGAACAATCGCTTCTTTTGTAGACTGAAATACTTCTCAATTGAATACATAGTGAAACAATTTCCTGACAATTACAAAAGAAATCAATGACAAAAATCAATACTTAATCTAACAATGGTTTCCCTTAAGAATTCAACTTCTATCATTCTCAAAATTACCGTCTGCTGCTACGCACATACACAGACCCTTTTCTTTAAAATAATAAGCGTCCTGCAAATTATAAAAAATATCAACTAAATACCAAATCCTGTGTCGCTGCTGACTGATACAGCAGTACGACATCTCGTCGACGACCCCTTGCCCAACACATGTGCGCACCAGAGCAGGCGGGTTCCTACACTAGCTTCCAAACTGCCATTAGTTAATCCGTGCGCTGCGAGGCGCGACAACAATATCTTAGATTCCAGACCTTGTGTATGAGCGCTGTAGCCACCCTTTACATCCTAATAAGAGTATTGCCAACTCTCATAACCCCCAACCTCATTTTTGAAAATTTTGCAGGGTGATTCTTGCCTAACATATTGGCAAGGAACAAACAGTAAATTTTTTTTTACAAAACGACGAAGAAATTAGGCAATGAGAAAAAATGTTACAATTTATATCGAATGACTAAAAGTATTTCTTGCTTAGCATGTAAGTAAATTTTTTTTTTAGAAAAGGACGAAAATTTTTTTGCGTGGCATATAGGCAAGAGAAAAATGTTAAAATTTTATACAAAATGGCAGAAATGTTGCTTGCCTAATTGATTGGAAAGGAGAAAACATGGCTCCTTTTACAAAAATAGTATGAAAATGTTGCTAGCCTAGTATGTATGTAATAAGAAAACATCAAAGGAAATATAACAAGTTTCTTACATAAGTAGATAAAAGAATATCATATAAGTTTTAACAGATGTGTAACAGTAACAAAGTAAGCATGGAATAGTCTTCAATTAGCTAATATAACCTAATAACCAGTAAAAAATAATATTTTATTTTCTGAATTTGGCACTTACATTTCCATGACATTAATCTGTAGTGGTCTGACTACATGATACTGTATGTTTTTATGCTCGCATTTCCCTCTGGTCGAAAGAAAAACCAGGTCTACATGTTTTAAGTGCAGTAGACTCAGGAACTTCATATCCACTGACAACCACACTAATATTCCAACATCAGTTAATTTAAGGTGTAGGCAGACTCATGGACTTCATATCCACTGACAACCACACCTGAAGTCAAATTTTCGTCTGGTGAGGCAGTTTGACAACGTAGGCAGACTCAGGGACCTTGTGTCCACTGACAACCACACGTAACGTCCATTCTCCCAGGATGACACAGTTTGACAGTGTTGGCAGACTCAGGCACCTCGTGTCCACTGACAACCACACGTCACTGCGTTATTGCATAAGTACCTCCTCAAGCTTATGTAGTACAAGTCTCGGTCGAGTATTTCTCTATACTGAAAACGTCATATTTTATAGAAAATAGATTCTCCCTTTAAAATACGATATCTCTAATTACAGAAATGAAGCAAGAAGTAATATTATATCATATAAACAGGCATGTGAGCTCTGCGCTCATTTAAATGTTTTCTTTAACTCTATTGCCGCAGCAATTACAGATTAGTGGCATATATCTCAAGTCATGAATAATGTGAGACTCACCACACGGTGGCAAAGTCAATTTTCTTTAAATTTCTCGCCACAGCAATCACCGATTTGTGGTATGTATTTTTCAATTCAGTCATAATATGAGATTCACCACACGGTGGCAAGTTAATTTTCTTACGATTAGTTGGTCAATAACAGTGGCAAAGTTTTGATTGTGACCACGAATCATTACAAATGTGGGACCACACAAAAAAATATCATTTTAATTTCAAGGCATAAATCCTGTGCCGTCGAACTCTAATTACCTACTATTTTTACATTACTAGTGATGCTGAAAAAGAATGTTACAATATTTTTTACAATAATTGTTAAGTACATTTTGGTTATAAAATATTTAAATAATCCTACAAATAGAGAAGTAATTCCATAGTGATGCTATTATATATAATAAAAGTTACAGAATCATTTAGAAAAAGTCTAGCCAACGGCTTGCCAAATCAATCCATGAATATGTACAAAATTTAGTGAATAATTACGTGTCTTTGCGTCAGAAATTTTACACTCTAATTACTAAGTTATACCAAATTTATAATTATTAGTCTGTAATGATTGTCAATATTTCTGGTGCCAAACGTCAATGTCTGTGGTATAGCGTCTCAATCGTTTTTATATGGAGTCTTCATTGTCTCTGTTTGGAGGCCTCCCTAGTCTTTGTATGAATCTGTGTGGCCATACCTTGGACGGTCACAAAGAACAAGGATAAGAAATAACCTACAACGTACATAATAAAAAAAAATTATTTACAAAATACAACACACAAAACCACTCCATCTGTCCAGTAGAAACTGAAAGAAATGGTTTATTCATCAAGGTGACAAGAAATAAATTTATGACATGACAAGAGAAAAATCATCACCTTCCAATTAACCTCGTGCTGGAATCGGCACTGCATCACTAAATTACAATCATGAAATAGAAAAACACAAGATGAATATTAAACTGACTTACGTTAGACTACTATTTACACATTCATAAAATATGGCAGATACTCTCGTCTCTTGGCGTAAGAGTCATTTCGCTCTGGAAAGAGAAAAGAAATCGTTTAATGCACGACATAATTATCTAGGTCATAGCTCGGTGTTTTTGTCACGGCCGACTGTTTCTGGAACGTCTTTCTTCTCGCGACCCTTAACGGTAAGCGTGCTACGCTCCTATCTGAAAATATCGTCTACTACACAAAATTACGTCACGTTAAGTGCCTTTCTTTTCTGCAAACGAAGAAACATCCGTTGCGATCATGTTTCCTGTAAGAAATGCAATAAAGTCAACCTTAACAAAAATAAGAAAGGAAACAACAATATCATTATTATTATTCCACAATTTCACAGAGCAAAAGAAAAAAAAATAAAATAAAAGAAAAAAATAAAATCTTGGCACTCATTCATCACATTATTCAACACTTTGCTGTGTATTTGTATCAGAACCCGTTTCGTGACTCATAGCTATGTCTTAACTTTACTGTGACTTAGATTTTAAGTAAATGTGTACTCTACCTTAACATTACTGTGACTTAAATTTTACGCAAATGTGTATAAGCTATATCTTCCTTCATAGAATACCGTTGTGGGTTTCTTCGTTTAGAAGTGTATCTTTCTTACCTTCTCTTGTTCTATAAATGTCTGCAAAGTGCTCCCTCATTGTGTCACACTAATCATGAGTGGTCCATAAATCCTAATACGCCTTACCTGACAAACTAATAAACACGAAAAATCCACATAAATCATCACTCTTCAAACTACCTCATAAATCAGAACAAGTGTCAGTTCGAAGGTTTACTAATTATACTATTACCCACCAAATATACCTTCTCAATTCGGAGCCACTTATACACTATATTTTACCGGAAGATAATGTCAACAGTTTCTGTTATTTCACGTTATTTCTCCCTAAAAACGTACATAGTTATTTCTTGCATTTTCCTTCAATTAATTCACGAAAATTTCATTCTTTCAGTGAACAATCGCAAGATGTCAACAGCTGGTATAATCCTCTTGTCAGAAATGTCCTTTGCAAAGTTCTCATTCTCTCAAACAATACAAATCATTCATAATCATTCATTCTTGGTTTTTCAAAAAAAAAAAAAATGGTTCAAATGGCTCTGAGCACTATGGGACTCAACTGCTGTGGTCATAAGTCCCCTAGAACTTAGAACTACTTAAACCTAACTAACCTAAGGACAGCACACAACACCCAGCCATCACGAGGCAGAGAAAATCCCTGACCCCGCCGGGAATCGAACCCGGGAACCCGGGCGTGGGAAGCGAGAACGCTACCGCACGACCACGAGATAGACTGATTAAAAGATTAATAGATAAACAGGTTAGTCAAAGACTATGAAACTGTACTGAAAACTAAAATCGGAAGAATATACTGTAACGGCTGGGGCACCTATGCTAGCCAAACATATATTTACTAAAGATCAGTAAACCCCCTAGGGCCTTCTTCCTTGAAAATTTTAATGTGTGATAAGTGATGAAGACCTCGCGATTTATGTGTTCGTATTGTCTCAAGTTCCACAGCGTTTGTGTGTGCAATGCGTCGTATACGGAAGGGTCCTTCATACACCAAGAAAAACTTCCTACTCAAATATTTTCCCTTATGATAGTCGATGTGATCTAAGCAATACTTTTTGACGTACCTGTAAATTCTTGACGTCGACTCGTGGATTATGCGGCTTCTTTCTTCTGTCTGCAGCTTTCTTGATGTTCTGTAATGCTATACTTACCACTTCATGGTGTTTTTGCAATGGTTCATCTAGAGTCTGTGGTCTATCGGTTTCAGGTTGGATTACTGTGTTAATTTGTCTGGAATCAAGAACCAGGCTAATGGAATTATCTCTTTTCTTAACCACGCGTGGTGGGCTGTTATATGAACTCACAGCAGGTTCGATGATTCCCTGCTCTAACATGGATTGTATTTCCTGTTTGACTTTGTCTCTGTATGTCAATGGGATGACGTATGGTGGTACAAAAAAATTTATTATGTTCCTTGACCTTGAATTCATAAAGAAAGTTACGTATTGTTCCTATCTTTTGAGAAAAAACTTCACAATTTGTTTGTAATATTTCAAATAACTCATCAGTGCCTGCATTAGGATCTACTTCGTCTCGGTAAACTTTCCTCTTAATTAATTGTTCTGTACTAATGGGTTGTTCTGTTTCACAGTAAAACGTAGTGATGTTATCTGTGCAACTATTGGACAAGCGGAAAGAGAAAATGCAGATAAGTCACTTCCTCATCCTCCTTTGTTAGCCATCCTTGAAATTTAAGCCTAACTAGCATTTCATTTACTCGTAACATGACTTCAGCATTACAAAAGTTTAACATTGCTTTATATTCACGTAGGAATTCCACACCCAAAATCATTTCTGTTGATAAAAGAGGGACTACTAAGAAATTTGCAGAAAACTCGTGTCCTTGACACCTGAAAACTAAAGAAGTCTGATTGCGTACGTCTACACTCTTTCCTTGAATGACTCCCTTTAATTTGGTCAACATAATTTGTGTGTCGGCTTTCCGCCGCTACAATCAGTTCGTTTGTAGTCCTTGTTGCTAGTAATTGTTGTGCCGACTCGTATTGCCGCGAATTATTGCTCGGGTTGGGTGGTCTGATTTCTACATTGTCGCCACGCTCTAAATTGGAATTTCTGTGATACTGCCAATTTTGATTTGTCCCCTCATCATAACTGTTTTGGTTCTCATAATTGGTATGACTATAATTATCACGTGGGCTCGATGCTCTGTATTCTGCATGAGCACCGCGTTCCGAATTGTAATTTGCGTGTCCGCGCCAATTTCGGTTGTCTCTACCACGACCATTCCTTCTAAAATAATTTTCATTTCCACAACGCCTTTGCTCTCGCGGTCCGCGATCTCTATTACTGTACTGAGAGTTCCTATGATCATAAAAAATCATTTCTCTGGCTCGTATGATCTGTGTTATACGGTTGATGCCGCATATCGCGCCTATCTTCTTCCGCCCTGTACGCGTGAGGTTCGTCCGAGTTCCATCCGCGTTTACGGTCACGCCGCGGATTATTATTTTCCCAATACTGATTACTATTATCTCTTTGTGTGTTTTCATAGTTGTCAAATTCTAATTCTTGCAAAAGAGCTTGGAATGCCTCCAAGTCATCTTTGCACCTACCTGCCAAAATTATGTGGCGTAATCTGATCGGCAGTTTTGTCAAACAGATACGAATTAATTCCGACTGACTGTACGGATTCGTTAGATATCTGTTCATGCGCATCATGTTTTCAAAATATTGCACTGGAGTTGAAAATTTCGACTGCTCATAACTTTGCATCATAATGATGTAATGTTTTACACGATCTTGTGTAATCTCTGACCAGTAAGCAGATAAGAATGCGTGATAAAAATCACCATATGTGTGACATTCACGTACTATTGAGCGCATTCTTGTTACAGGCTCTCCTTCAAGATAACTGCAAATGAATTCCAGTTTGTGGCCAATTGGCCATGTTGGTGGTAAAGAATAGTCAAATTGTTGTAACCACTCTCGATGGTGGATTTCGTGACTAGCATTCCGAAAAATTTTAAATTTCCTAACTGTGAGAAAATGCTTATAGTCAAACTCGTCATTTTTCTTAGCGAATGAGTTTTCTTTTACAGTATGACTCACGTTTACTTCATTACGTCTCGCAAACGTGTCATATCCACGAGAAAAGTGGTTGGCATTTCCATAATTAACGCGCTCATTGTCGTTACCAATTTGGTAATTATCGGATCTACCAGTGTCATTGCTGCGATCGATCTTTTCTTCGATGCTGGCAAGCTGTTCCTGTATATTTTTTATGTCACGTTTGTTTTGCTGATTAATTGTCATCTGCCCTTGTTTAAAACGTTGCAGAGACTGAAATTCTTCGGTATCCGCGATCGGTACCGGCTGAGTGTCATCTGACCTCGTATCTAACCCGCTACTCAGTTCCGTCACTTTCATGGATAATTCATCTACCTGTTTAGCTACTGTCGTTAATTGAGTTTCTATCTTTGAAACTTCATTGGTGGTCTGTAATTGCAATGACTCAACATTTTTCGCTAATTCCTCTACATGCAGTTCTTGTTGTGACGTCTGTCGTTTCACTTCAACAATATCAACATTTTGTACGTGATCAAGTCGGGATACAAGATTGTTAATATCTGATTTGAATTCTTCACGTAGCTGACTTTTCAACTGACTGGTCATTTCTTCAAATTTACTATTTAAATTGTCATTCACCTCGAGATTCTAGTTATTTTCGTTCTGAAGCGATTTGAAATTCTTTGCATTATTGTTGTTAAATTCAGTGAGTTTACTCTCCTGTCTGTCATTAAATTCAGTGAGTTTACTCTTAAATTCAGTGAGTTTACTCTCCTGTCTGTCATTAAATTCAGTGAGTTTACTCTTAAATTCAGTGAGTTTACTCTCCTGTCTGTCATTAAATTCAGTGAGTTTACTCAGTAATAATTGTAAAACATCATTACTGGGGGCAGGGAGTACAACGTTACTCTTCTCTGTTAAAGCAGAAGCAGTACCTGCATTTCCACTAACAGAAGGAAAGGCAAAATTACTCCGCTCTATCGGAGTGGCAACCAGACCTGAATTTCCACCGAAAGTGGGGAAAACAAAATTACTCTGCACTTCTGGGGCAGAAGCAACGCTGGAATTTCTCATAATGAGTTCGGTTTGCGTCACTGTATTGTCATGTCCTAAGTTGCGTGAAGCACACAGTTGTTCATCACGCATTGTTGGCAAATGATCGCCTACATTCCGATTCTCCGCAGTATTGTTCGAAAATTCCCGGATCACCATATTCTCAAAAGAATTTTCTACTCTCTGTTCCGAATTTTCGGAAACTGCGTTTGAAACCGCTCCTACATTCATTTTCGCAACCGTATCTACGTTCGCGTTTGCAGTAGCATCTGCATTATTTTCCATTTTCTTTTGTGCTCGCGTCCTCATTGTCGCAATACGAACGAAAACATGTCACTAAAATACACTGCTATCCTAAAAATTCCAATGTTCAATTAACTATTACACAATGCACCAACAAATTCAAAGACAAAACCGCTGAAATATAATTTTGTGCTAATACAAAGCAATGCGCAAGTGATCAAAATGCTGTGCCTCCACTAATGATTACTGTTGCGTAAGCTTGCAGTTGGCAGTAGAAAGACGAAGCATATCTAACCACGACTAAAAAAAAAAAAAAAACGTATCCTGACAGGCATGTCGACAGATGAAAGTTGCGAGCTCTATCTTCTTATCTCGTGTTTTCTACTGAAAATCTCGTGCTTGTACTCTTGTTAATTTTACTATTACAGAGATCGCCTAAACTTTATATTTTTTTTATTGGTCCTGTGCGCAACAAATAACGTACTTGGTCTTTCTGCTGCCACTGCTTGATCTGCTGCATTCCATTATTTAACAAAAACATAAAAAAAACCTATTACTCATGCTGAGTGCAATGCATGTTCTGTATGGCGGCTCCTGCTGTTGCTGCGGCTGCTGCTGCTTACTACAACTACATATAATTCAAGAGAAAGGGTTTGGTCAAATCTAAACTCGATAAATGATAACCCAAACAAAAAACTATATTCTGAAAGCGATTCTTTCTCATTCAATTAACAAAACGCTAGAAGCTCTTTGAACAATCGCTTCGTTTGTAAATCTGTCTCCAGTGGCATTAAAGCAATATTACAAATTAATCAAACTCTTGAGATAGACTGAAATACTTCTGTATTGAATACATAGTGAAACAATTCCCTGACAATTACAAAAGAAATCAATGACAAAAATCAATACTTAATCTAACAATGGTTTCCCTTAAGAATTCAACTCCTATCATTATCAAAATTACCGTCTGCTGCTACGCACATACACAAACCCTTTTATTTAAATTAATAAGCGTGCTGCAAATTATAAAAAATATCAACTAAATACCAAATCCTGTGTCGCTGCTGGCTGACACGGCAGTACGGCAGCTCGGCGACGACCCCTCGCCCAACACACGTGCGCACCAGAGCAGGCGGGTTCCTACACTGGCTTCCAAACTGCCACTAGTTAATCCGTGCGCTGCGAGGCGCTACAACAATATCTTCAGTGTTGCCAACTCTAAAAAACCCAAGTCGCTAGATTCAATATCAAAAGTCGCTAGAAAGTCGCTAAAACTGATTTTACTAGGGGTGTACTGAAAATTTCGTACTGTGAATGGTGCAATAAGCCAGTGGGGGAGGGGGGGGAGTAAAATATTAATAAAAACTCTCATACGTAATTGCTATATTGTCTTAATTAAATGACGTATCGCTTGCAACAACATATATATAAAATACGCTAACGTTTAATTAAACTTGTTATCATAATTGATGCAACACATAAATTGTTGTTTCAATCACAGTAGTCAAATATACTAGAAATATACAACTATATTTGTAACAAAAGAAAGCAAGAAAACAAATTAAGTTACAAAATATATACATATCGGTATGTCAGCTATTCATCGTCGTCACTCAGAAGATCGAATAACTCTTCTGTTTCATGCTCTGACAGAACTGTAGTTGATGTAGAGGGTTGAACGTCGCTCAACAGATGATGCAGTTCGACAGGTTTTGTCGCAAAAGGGTAACTTTTGTTCGTTCCAACAAGCTCCAATACGTCTGACGGTATGTCAAAAGATGCACAATCTTTATTTTGTTTCTTCAGCTGGTCTCTCAATATGATCAAAGCATTAATTGTCTTTAACGATAATCTGTTACGTTGTTTAGTTTTTATGTTCATAGAACTGAATATTCTTTCCATTTCTGCATTTTAATGCGGTAGGCATAGAACAGTCATTGCTAGCTGTGAAATCAAAGAAAAAGGATTCTCCCCTGCGTTATTTTATACTGCAAAACCTCACTCCAAAATAAAACAGTGTTAGTAGTGTTATTCCACCTAATGAAGTTGATATTATGCCATTCTTGCAACATACAGTCTATGAAATCGCTACTAAAACCCAGTTCTTTGGCTACATCCGCTACAGCATTATTTTTATTCTCTTTTAGTGTTTCTTCAACACTCAGCATTGACATTTTTTTCAGGATCGTAACATTACTTGGCAGTCTTTGTTGAATTTCTTTTATGAGTTTCAGGCTAAACTGAATGCATCTCTTCTTCAAATAAACTTTATTTTCTTCAGACAAACTTGACTCAGACAATTTCTATAGTTAAAATCTTAGTTTTGTTAATGAAAATACTGGCCCAAAATAGTTTTGAGTCGTCAGTACTCCAAAAGTCGCCATATAAGTCGCTAAATAATTTTTGTCGCTAAAAAGTTTTTTTTTGTCGCTAAGACGAAGGCAAAAGTCGCCATTTCTAGCGACAAAGTCGCTAAATTGGCAACGCTGAATATCTTAGATTCCAGACCTTGTGTATGCGCGCTGTAGCCAACCTTTACATCCTAATAGAGTATTGCCAACTCTCACAGTCACCGCTGTCGCTTACGGATCCCACCCAGTGGAAGGCCAGATGGCCGCCACTCAGACTTCCTCTCAGTACCCTGACTACCTGCCGAAGCTTACAGCCTCAGCCCCTGACGTGGGATGGGCGTAGTCTCCACCTGCATCATAGGACCACTGGTCCTAATTGCGTAATTCTCATCTCCAACTGAGGAATAAGCCTTGAAAGTCCTACCCTCGCCACAAATTGTCACTGAATCTTCAGCAGGGATGGCCACATTCCGTGTCACGCTATGTCGACCATCCCAGTTCCACCCCAGGCACTACCGCCTCTATGCACCTGTTAAATGGCGGAGGTATCTAATACCCCACCAATCTAGAGATATGGAGACTGATTCATGACGTGGTTGCGACAATGCTTGTAGAGCACACAGTTCCACATTCAATAGACGTGACTCCTGGGGCCGTAGTAAACACGTCACATGGTGATGGCGTTTTTGTCCTCTACAGAAAATAAATACCGCACCCGTTTCAGTAGACGGATACAGTTCGTATCTCGACAGTGAAGTATTCGTACACCTATTCGCGAATATAATTGTTACCTCACTTTTCTGTACTTTGGTTTTCATTTGGAACTCAGTTGCATTGTGTGTTGTGTAAGAAGATTCTACCGTTGTTCATTAGTACTGCTTTGGGTTCACGTTACATGCAGTCATGAAGTTCGCTCTCTGCAGCATTTTTGGCTATCGACCTAACATTGATTTTGTTTTCTACCCGTTACAGGATCATGGCATTGACTAGCCTTGTTACTGTCAGACTAAGGCACAAATGTTTTCATACAAAGAGGCTGTGGCTGGCCTCTTTCTGTATCTTGTCCAACTAGAACTCCTCCTCTAATAACATCATTTTTATATGTGACGTTAAACTGTAGTCTTCACTGTTTCTGTCCTTTCGTTCTCTGTGAACAACGTTCTTGAGACGAAATAGTCACCCAAACGTGCACTTAACTTCTGGATTTGACTATACAATTTCTTTGGTTTTCGTAGAAAACGTAAATTGTTTTGCAATGCTTGTCATTTCATCTCATATTTTCATTTATCTGAAGTTTAGCCACTTAAGTTAGCATTACGTTCTTCGAGTAGAGCAGTTTGCACGGTATTCCATTCATCTTACAGCTGCATAGCAGGTATTTAGGTGGTACACTGCCAGCAAAAATTGATACACACTTTTAGAGGTTCCCAGCTCAACCAAGATACATTGTTGCAACAGCACATATGGAGTACATGAAATGATTATATTTACAGATCAATGGCAAAGTAGTTCTGTGGTACCATGTATCGACCCATGCTGAAACACCCATGTTACTACGAGCTGTAGCCTCCATGGGTGGCAATACAGGTGCTGACTCCAGCATCCAGATGATTGTACAGATTACGAATACTGCCCTGGGAAACGTTTTGCCACACCTGCTCGACCTGTTTACGTAGTTTTGTAAGAGTTATTGATTGACGAGTCGCACGAAACACTTCTCGTCCCATCAGATCCCACACATGCTCAACTGCAGACAAATCCGGATATCGTGCTGGCCAGGAAAGTTGCTGCACGTCTTGCAGAGCATTTCACTTTCACGGGCATGGTGTGGGCAAGCATTGTCGTCTTGGAACAACGCATCATCTTCCTTTTGCAAGAACGGCAAAAGAACGAATCTAACAACACTCTGCATGTACTGATCACTGGTTAGTGCCCACTCCACAAACCCTTAAGGTGAATGAGAGTTGTAGCTTATCGCACACCAGACAATAAGGCCCGGGGTGGGGGTCAGTGTGTCTCCGAGGAATGCACTCTACGAGACAGTGATGATGATGTTCGGTTTGTGGGGCACTTAACTGCACGCTCATCAGCGCCTGTGCAGAGTCCCAATTTTTACACAGTTCAATTTTTACACAATCCAATCTAGCCACTGTCACGATTGATGAGGATGATAATCAGATGATGAGGGCAACACAAACACCCAGTCGCCGGGCAGAGAAAATTCCCAACCCGCCCGGGAAAAGAGCACAGGTAGTCCCAGTCTTCAAGAAGGGTCGTCGAGCAGATGCGCAAAACTATAGACCTATGTCTCTGACGTCGATCTGTTGTAGAATTTTAGAACATGTTTTTTGCTCGCGTATCATGTCGTCTTTGGAAACCCAGAATCTACTATGTAGGAATCAACATGGATTCCGGAAACAGCGATCGTGTGAGACCAAACTCGCTTTATTTGTTCATGAGACCCAGAAAATATTAGATACAGGCTCCCAGGTAGATGCTATTTTCCTTGACTTCCGGAAGGCGTTCGATACAGTTCCGCACTGTCGGCTGATAAACAAAGTAAGAGCCTACGGAATATCAGACCAGCTGTGTGGCTGGATTGAAGAGTTTTTAGCAAACAGAACACAGCATGTTGTTATCAATGGAGAGACGTCTATAGACGTTAAAGTAACCTCTGGCGTGCCACAGGGGAGTGTCATGGGACCATTGCTTTTCACAATATATATAAATGACCTAGTACATAGTGTCGGAAGTTCCATGCGGCTTTTCGCGGATGATGCTGTAGTATACAGAGAAGTTGCAGCATTAGAAAATTGTAGCGAAATGCAGGAAGATCTGCAGCGGATAGGCACTTGGTGCAGGGAGTGGCAACTGTCCCTTAACATAGACAAATGAAATATATTGCGAATACATAGAAAGAAGGATCCTTTATTGTATGATTATATGATAGCGGAACAAACACTGGTAGCAGTTACTTGTGTAAAATATCTGGGAGTATGCGTGCGGAACGATTCGAAGTGGAATGATCATATAAAATTAATTGTTGGTAAGGCGGGTACCAGGTTGAGATTCATTGGGAGAGTGCTTAGAAAATGTAGTCCATCAACAAAGGAGGTGGCTTACAAAACACTCGTTCGACCTATACTTGAGTATTGCTCATCAGTGTGGGATCCGTACCAGATCGGGTTGACGGAGGAGATAGAGAAGATCCAAAGAAGAGCGGCGCGTTTCGTCACAGGGTTATTTGGTAACCGTGATAGTATTACGGAGATGTTTAATAAACTCAAGTGGCAGACTCTGCAAGAGAGGCGCTCTGCATCGCGGTGTAGCTTGCTGTCCAGGTTTCGAGAGGGTGCGTTTCTGGATGAGGTATCGAATATATTGCTTCCCCCTACTTATACCTCCCGAGGAGATCACGAATGTAAAATTAGAGAGATTAGAGCGCGCACGGAGGCTTTCAGACAGTCGTTCTTCCCGCGAACCATACGCGACTGGAACAGGAAAGGGAGGTAATGACAGTGGCACGTAAAGTGCCCTCCGCCAAACACCGTTGGGTGGCTTGCGGAGTATAAATGTAGATGTAGATGTAGATGTAGAAACGAACCCGGGACCCCGTGATCGAGAAGTAGCAAAGCTAGCCGCTCCGTTGGAGATGACATTTAAGCTGGTCCAACATAATTTCTATTGGGGACAGAGCTGGGGATATTTGTGGGCATGTGAGTTAACTCAACATCACCCAAACAGGTCACAGAAACATGTGCAATGTGTGGACACCCAGTGTTGTATTGACAAACGGCACTAATTTTCTGTGAGAGGTAACACCTGAGGACGCAGGATGCCCGTGGCGTACGACTGTGTCGTCAGTGTTCCTCAAGAACTCCCACCTGTGACCTGAAGTCATACCCGATGGCTCCCCGCAGCATGGCGCCAGGAGAAATACCGCTGCGCCTCTGCAAAACATTAGAAGACAGAGACCCCTCCACTGGTCGCCGCAATACTCATCAGAACCGCAATTCATCAGTCGACACAATGATACTGATTGAATTACATTAGGAAACGAAACACTAAAAGTAGTAGATGAGTTTGGCATTTGGTTCGCAAAATAACTTATGATGGTAGAGAGGATATAAAAAGTGGACGGGCAATGGCGAGAAAAGAGTTTCTGAAGAAAAGATATTTGTTAACATCGAATATAGAGTTAAGTGATAGGAAGCCTTTCCTGGAGGTATTTGCCTGGCGTGTATCAATGTATGGAAGTGAAACGTGGAAAATTAATATTTTAGACAAGAAGAAAATAGAGGCTTTTGAAATGAGGAGCTTCTGGACAGTTTTGAAATTGGTTAGGTAGATAGCGTAACTAATCAGGAGGTAATGAGCAGAATTGTGGGGGACAAGAAATTTGTGGCAAAACTTCACTAGAAAAAGGGATCAGTTGATAGGACACATTCTGAGACATCAAGGGATCACCAATTTAGAACTGGAGGGAAGTGTGGAAGGTAGAAATCGTAGGTGGAGATCAAGAAATGAAGTACACAGATTCAGAAGGACGCAGACTGCAGTAGTTACTCAGAGATGAAGAGGCTCGCACAGGATATAGTAGTATGGACAGCTGCATCAAACCAATCTTAGTCTCCAGGCGGAAGATCAAAATAGTAACAACCTACACATATTCAAGTTATCAGTAGCCGTATAGATATAGCCATAACATATATGTAAGCCATAGTATATATATATATATATATATATATATATATATATATATATATATATATATATATATATATACAGGGTGTTACAAATGGTACGGCCAAACTTTCAGGAAACATTCATCACACACAAAGAAAGAAAATATGTTATGTGGACATGTGTCCGGAAACGCTTACTTTCCATGTTAGAGCTCATTTTATTACTTCTCTTCAAATCACATTAATCATGGAATGGAAACATACAGCAACAGAATGTACTAGCATGACTTCAAACACTTTGTTACAGAAAATGTTCAAAATGTCCTCCGTTAGCGAGGATACATGCATCCACCCTCCGTCGCATGGAATTCCTGATGCGCTGATGCAGCCCTGGAGAATGGCGTATTGTATCACAGTCGCCCACAATACGAGCACGAAGAGTCTCTACATTTGGTACCGGGGTTGCGTAGACAAGAGCTTTCAAATGCCGCCATAAGTGAAAGTCAAGAGGGTTGAGGTCAGGAGAGCGTGGAGGCCATTGAATTGGTCCGCCTCTACCAATCCATCGGTCACCGAATCTGATGTTGAGAAGCGTACGAACACTGACTGAAATGTGCAGGAGCTCCATCGTGCATGAACGACATGTTGTGTCGTACTTGTAAAGGCACATGTTCTACCAGCACAGGTAGAGTATCCCATATGAAATCATGATAACGTGCTCAATTGAGCGTAGGTGGACGAAACTAAAATGAGCTCTAACATGGAAATTAAGCGTTTCCGGACACATGTTCACATAACATCTTTTCTTTATTTGTGTGTGAGGAATGATTCCTGAAAGTTTGGCAGTACCTTTTTGTAACACCCTGTATATAAATAATTGCTACACCAAGAAGAAATGCACATGATAAACGGGTATTCATTGGACAAATATATTATACTAGAACTGACATATGATTACATTTTCACGCAGTTTGGATGCATAGATCCTGAGAAATCAGTACCCAGAACAACCACCTCTGGCCGTAATAACGGCCTTGACACGCCTGGGCATTGAGTCAAACAGAGCTTGGATGGCGTGTACAGGTACAGCTGCCCATGCAGCTTCAACACGATACCACAGTTCAAGAGTAGTGACTGGCGTATTACAACGAGCCAGTTGCTCGACCACCATTGACCAGACGTTTTCAATTGGTGAGAGATCTGGAGAATGTGCTGTCCAGGGCAGCAGTCGAACATTTTCTGTATCCAGAAAGGCCCGTACGGGACCTTCAATATGCTGAAATGTAGGGTTTCGCAAGTGATCGAATAAAGGGTAGAGTCACGGGTCGTAACACATCTGAAATGTAACGTCCACTGTTCAAAGTGCCGTCAATACGAACAAGAGGTGACGAGACGTGTAACCAATGGAACCCCATACCATCACGCCAGGTGATACGCCAGTATGGCGATGACGAATACACGCTTCCAAGGGTCGTTCACTGCGAAGTCGCCAAACACGGATGCGACCATCATGATGCTATAATCAGAACCTGGATTCATCCGAAAAAATGACGTTTTGACATTCGTGCACCCAGGTTCGTCGTTGAGTACACCATCGCAGGCGCTCCTGTCTGTGATGCAGCGTCAAGGGTAACCGCAGCCATGGTCTCCGAGCTGATAGTCCATGCTGCTACAAACGTCGTCGAACTGTTCGTGCAGATTGTTGTTGTCTTGCAAACGTCCCCATCTGTTGACTCAGGGATCGAGACGTGGCTGCACGATCCGTTACAGCCATGCGGATAAGATTCCTGTCAACTCGACTGCTAGTTGTACGAGGTCGTTGGGATCCAGCACGGCGTTCCGTATTACCCTCCTGAACCCACCGATTCCATATTCTGCTAACAGTCACTGGATCTCGACCAACGAGAGCAGCAATGGTTAAATTGGTTCATATGGCTCTGAGCACTATGGGACTTAACATCTGATGTCATTAGTCCCCTAGAACTTATTAGAACTACTTAAACCTAACTAACCTAAGGACGTCACACACATCCATGCCCGAGGCAGGATTCGAACCTGCGACCATAGCGGTCGCGCGGTTCCAGACTGAAGCGCGTAGAGCCGCTCGGTCACAGTGGCCGGCCTCTTTATGAGAAGAATTGATTTTTTTGTTGCGCTTGTGATCCCTACCATATTGCATAACTATGAAATAAAGCGATTTCAGATAAAACTTTATTTAACGTTTTACTCTTATTTTGATGCATACATTACACCCAAGAAGTGTGTACAGTTTCTTTCGAATCACCATGTAACGGCCCTATAACATTCCCTTAGGGTAAGTTCTAAATAGCCTTTAAATTTATCGATATGACGTTAAGAATAATGTGTTGATCTCTATCTGCAAGGAAGTCTTGAATCTAGTAACAAATCTGATTCGGTACTCTGTAAGATCGAATTTTATTAACTAAACGACAGTGTAGAATGGTATCGAATGCCTTCCAGAAGTCAAGGAACACTGAAACAACCTGGCCAACATTGTTTACGGCGCTCTGGATTTCATGGACAAAGAGGGCCTGCCGTGTTCCGCGAGATTTGAGCCGCTGAGAGCCAAAGTGATCTAAGTTTACTCACAATACACGGAAAGTTGTTGTGGAGAACTGGTATAACAATAACTCCCACTGGAGCCACCTGAGAGCTCCAAATGAATTCTTCCTTGCGTTCGCGGGAATACTGGTCTACGTCAAGCGACATGGCCACGTGGTCTTATTGTTTTGTGTTGTTTTGCGTGTTTATTCACGCTCTAAAATCAAAAAGGCGTTGTAAAATTTGATTTGTGATATCCAGATATTATTAAAGCAGAAATTGTCTTTGTAAGGGAAATTTTCACTCCATGTTAAAGTCTAGGTTAAAACCTACACGAATCGAGCAGTGAGGTGTCACATTAAATACATAAATCATAAAACTCATCACTCTCATCAATGTTGTGCGACCTGTCACCGTGGCAAAAAGGAGAGACATGATGACACTTCTCCCGTACATCCCTCCGGTGCATCACGCTTTCTTCAACCAACTGACGACTACTCAGGAATCTGGACCTGATTATGTCGACCCTTAGTAGAAGATGACGCGGAAATTAATTAAAAAGACATGCTATATTATAAAGCCTCTTGAAATATCAGCACGACAAGAACTACATTTTAAGGAATGTCGACATTTAGAAACAACGATTTACTTATAATCCATACATGAACGCACTGCTGAACTATTAGACAGACTCAGAGGATAATATTCTAGTAATGAATAACAACAATACAATTATTTTAATTAAATTTGCGAGAGAAAAGTGCATAATGGGAGCAATACGTGAAGGCTCACATTTACTGTATCAGGGACAGCGTATTCCTTCTCAGCGTATTCCTTCTCAGGTATTCAGGTTCACCAAAATGTATATGAGATGAGTGGTACAACTCTTGATTTATACCACTTTACCCTTCGCTATGAGTAAATTGCTGAGAGATAAAGTGGTACTCCAACTTTTGGGGACTATAAAAAGGAATTTGAGGTAGAAATAACTAAAATGTCTGTAGTAAAGGTAATTATAATATTTCATTTGTACGTTTCATCAAACGAATCACGAGTTATTGCATAGCATGAATTTACATTAAAAGAAACGCAAAACCTTACATTTCTCAGAAGTGGGAAACACTGAGGTATACCGATTTGGCTTTAAGCGACTAATGTGTGTCCACGGAATCTACGGGGTGACTTAAAAGTAACTGTACACACTTCGTGGGTGTAATGTATGGCCGGCCGCTGTGGCAGAGCGGTTCTAGGCGCTTCAGTCTGGAACCGCGCGACCGCTACGGCCGCAGGTTCGAATCCTGCCTCGGGCATGGATGTATGTGATGTCCTTAGGTTGGTTAGGTTTAAGTGGTTCTACGTTCTAGGGGACTGATGACCTCAGATGTTAAGTCCCATAGTGATCAGAGCCATTTGAACCATTTGTTAAGTCCCATAGTGCTAAGAGCCATTTGAACCATTTTGGGTGGGTGCTGAGACGTCCTGGAAATGGTAGATGAGGATCCGATAATAAGTACCCATCGAATAAGTTCCACTATGTGGGTTCCTCAATCTGCTATATGGTGCCTGCTTCTGAGACAGCAATTCCACTCATTTCAAAAATGGTTCAAATGGCTCTGAGCACTATGGGACTCAACTGCTGAGGTCATTAGTCCCCTAGAACTTAGAACTAGTTAAACCTAACTAACCTAAGGACATCACAAACATCCATGCCCGAGGCAGGATTCGAACCTGCGACCGTAGCGGTCTTGCGGTTCCAGACTGCAGCGCCTTTAACCGCACGGCCACTTCGGCCGGCCTCCACTCATTTCACCTGCAGGGGGTACAGATTACCCTATACATTAGAATTTCTGCTAGTCCTCTCTTCAGTCTCAGGCGGATGAGAGCCCATTTATCCGTGCGGGTATTGTGAACGCGTGGGCATATGAGAATCCTCGCGTAGCTACAGTACGAGGATTTTAACTTCGTTTTGCAGTGGACATTTGGCGTGATATAGGGGACGGTCAGTTACTCGGACCGCACGTTATTCTGCAGTGCGTGACTGGTAGAGCGTACCGAGTTTTTGGAACATGCATTGGGTGGTGTGCCTCATGATGTCCCACCCGCTACACGAACCAACTTATGGTTTATGCACGATGGTATCCCTGCATATTTCAGTCGGGAGGCAAGAGAGTATCTCATTGTTACTTATCCTGATAAGTGGATAGGTCATCCAGGTCCAATTTCTTGGCCCCTCTGGATCTTAACCCCCCTTGGGCCGTCTCAATGAGCTTGTGTATGATTTGGTAATTGAGAATGTAGCACAACTACAACAGCGAATCAAAAATAGCTGTGCAACTGTGCAGACTGAGATAAACGGAGAGCAGTAAGACGTCGAGCACGTCACTGTCTTCTTTGTCTAAATCGACATAATGTTGAACATGTTCTGGGGTAAATGTATTGTACTCAGTAGTGTCGAATTTCGAATCCCTTCGGGTCGCTGTTTTCTGAGAAGAATTAAGTCTGTATTCTTGGTGTTGCATTTACAATTCCTACTCTACTGCATAACTCTAAAATAAAGCCGTATCAGCAGCGGGGTTTCAGGCACCATGTCACGGACTGCGCGGCCCCTTCCGACGGAGGTTCGAGTCCTTCCTCGGGCATGGTTGTGTGTGCGTTGCCCTCAGCGTAAGCTAGTTTAAGTAGTGTGTAAGTCTAGGAACCGATGACCTCAGCAGTTCGGTCCCTTACAAATTCACGCACAGTTGAACAAGCAGTATCAGACAAACCTTTATTTAACACTTTATGCTTATTTTGGTGCATACATCGCACACGCTAAGTGTGTACAGTTACTTTTGGATCACCCTGTATATTAATTTTTATAGAGTAGATTTTCACTCTTGGAAAATTTGATAGCCGGCCGGGGTGGCCGTGCGGTTATAGGCGCTACAGTCTGGAACCGCGTGACCGCTACGGTCGCAGGTTCGAATCCTGCCTCGGGCATGGATGTGTGTGATGGCCTTAGGTTAGTTAGGTTTAAGTAGTTCTAAGTTCTAGGGGACTGATGACCTTAGAAGTTAAGTCCCATAGCGCTCAGAGCCATTTGAAAATTTGATAATGGGTGAGCATAAAACGTGTTCCATAATTCTGCAACAGACTGATGCCAACGTTGTAGGCCTATAATTATGTGCATCTGTACGACGACCCTTCTTAAAAATCTTTTTTTCCAATCGTTTTGTACCCATGGTTGTTCCCAGCGACATCTTTCGCTGAACCTCTGTAGTATTACACGGGTATCTCAGCCAGTCCACACGCGTTTACACTATTAAGCGCTTTTAGTTGAATTTCTATTTCTTGATCACGTATCTCAATTCATGAAAATTCGGCGTTCGTGCGATGATTGAAAGGAGGAATAGTATTACGATCGTCCACGCTGAAACAATTTCGGAAGAACGAATTCAGTGTTTCTGCCTTCTCTCTGCCGCCTTCCGTTTCGACATGAGCATGGTACTTGAACGACTGATAATGCGATTCCGGTCCGATATTTGACTTTATGTAAGACCAAAAATTTTCAAAATTTTTGGTCAGATTGGTTGGCAAAATTTTACTTTGTAATTCACTGAAAATCTCCATAATTGCCCTCCTTAAGTGCGATTTGGCTCCCTTTAGTTTTTGTTTGTCAACTAGACTTTGACTTTGCATAAATCTCCAATGAACCTCTCTTTCCTTTTGTAGCAATATTATAATACGGCGATTAAACCGCGAGAGGTCTTCTTCATTCCTCGCAACCTTGCTCTGCATACAAACTGCAGGAAAAAACAAATAGTGCACCTGGAAAGACGACGTCGATTTTGACCCCATGACCAGATATGCCACCTGGGAGCTGGTAGATGTGCTGATAATACGCACACCTCTGGCCCGTCTTCCACCCACGCCACAGCATCGACATGCATGCCTCGACTGGTGCCGTCAGAGGATCACTTGGAAGATGGAATGGCGCGCTGTGGTCTTCAGCAATGAATGTAAATTTGCCTGCAGGCAAGTGATGGTCGTTCACGCGCACGACGTAGACCTGGTAGAGTGCATTCGTCCAAGACAAAATGGCTCTGAGAACTATGGGACTTAACATCTGAGGTCCCCTAGAACTTAGAACTACTTAAACCTAACTAACCTAAGGACATCACACACATCCATGCCCGAGGCAGGATTCGAACCTGCGACCGTTGCGGTCGCGCGGTTCCGGACTGAAGCGACTAGAACCTCTCGGCCACACCGGCCGGCCGTCCAAGACACACTGGCCCCTTCCCAAGCCTTATGGTCTGCGGTGCAGCAATTTTCCTGGCCAGCACTATCTCTGGACTTGTCTCCAATTGAGCATGTGCGGGATATTATGGGACGAGAAGTGGTTCGTCCGACTCTTCATCCAACAACTCTTACAGAACTACGTGAACAGGTCGAGTAGGCGTGGCATAACATATTCCAGGACGGTATTCGCTATCTGTACGATCGATTGAATGTCAGAGCCAGCGTCTGTATTTTGACCGTGAAGGCTACACCACGTACTGATGTGGATGTTTCAGCATGGGTCGATACCTGGTACCTAGGTACCGCCTGTGTTACTGATCTGTCAATGAAATCATTTCATGTCGAAACCTAGTCAAAGAATTGGCCACAGCTTCTCAGTATATGAAGTTTGTTGTAAATAATACACTTCTTTTTCCAACTAACTGCTTAGTACTCAGTATCAATACTAGGTATAAGAACAATATATATAAAGATTTAAAATCACTTACTCTTGCCCAGAAAGGAGTCCAGTATTCAGCAACGCATATTTTCAATAAGTTACCAGCAACCATTAAGAGTTTAGTTTCAGACAAGGCACAATTTAAACATACGAGAGGCGTTCAGAAAGTAAGCTCCGATCGGTCGCGAAATGGAAACGACTATGAAAATCCGATAAAGCTTTGCACAGATGTGTTGGGTAGTGTCTCTAGTATAACCCCAGTTAGCATCACGTCGCTCTTCTCATTTCTGAGCTCGCAGTGAGTGCGTAAAGATGTCTAGAAAATAGTGTCTGCCGCCAAGTACGAGGGCCTGGTGAGAAATTTCGCCTGAAGCTATGCAGCTAACATTACATAACTGTCGTGCTGTTTCTTCTTCAAGACAATTCTCAGCCGCATTCTGCAGGGGCAATGAAGATGCTCCTGCATCGTTTTCAAATGGAAATGTGAGATTACCCACAATACAGCCCGCAATTGTCTCCCCCTGAGTTTCATCTCTGGTCACATGGACCGCTGTCTTTGAAGACAACATTTTGACACAGACAACGAGGTGTAGGCCAGCGTGGAGAATTGGTGGAAAGCACTGGCGGCTTCCTTCTATGATGAGGCTATTGAAAAGTTGGTACAACGCTATGACAAAAGTCTAAGTCAGAACGGCGACTACGTAGAGAAGTAGCTGAAAGGTGTAGCTAATTGTTACAAGTAAAACATTTCTGATGTTCACTGTGGTTTCAGTTTGGCAATCAATCGGAGCTTACTTTCTGAACAGGCCTCGTAATTTAAAAGAATTTTTGGTGGCCAACTCCTTCTATTCCATCCATGGGTTTCTCAACAAGTGCAGTAGACAATTTTAATGAAAATTTATTGTACTTTAATTTTTGACAATACTTGGTTGTAACAGCCAAGTAACTACCTACTGTGTGAATGATGGATGTATGGAAAGCAGATGTAAGTCTTAAGTCTGTAAATCGTGGAAGTTTAATTTTAAATCTTGTACATAATCTGACTGTTCTTAACTGAGGATCACTGAAATGAATAATTTACTTTAATTTTTGACAATACTTAGTTGTAATAGCCAAGAAACTAGCAAATGTCTGAATGATGGATTTAATTAAAGCAGATGTAAGTATTAAACCTGAAAATATTAGAAGTTTAAATTTAATCCATGTACATAATTTTACTGTTTATTGACTGAGGATCATTAAAATTAATGAAACTCAAGTTTTTCTAATTACATTTTTGTAATGTGTTTATCTGACATGTTCCACACCCAGGAGCATTCCCTCTTTTATGGGTCTATGGAATAAATAATTAATCTAATCTAATCATGAACTTCTTATGCACTGTTGCAGCAATAAATCTTGAGAGAATTGGGAATTCTAAAGGAGTGTACTAATTTTTTTCAGGCAGTGTTTTATTGTAGTAGTATTGTACAAAGCTTTTTTTTTTTTGGTATACATATTCGTTCCCAGAGCTGGATATTTAATTTGATTACCTTTCTTAACAGTCTTTGTAATGACAGTAGCCACAGTTACTATAAAAGCCTTATGGTCATTGACGACCTTTTCTGCGCTAACCGATTTGGAAAGTTCGGGTATGTTAGTTGCTAGAAAGTCTGAGACAATGACCTCACGGTTCGGTTGTGTCACTGTCTACGCGAAGTAATTTTCAGTGAATTCCCTCAGAACAATCTCCCAATAATTTCGGTCTCTGTCATCAATTTTAATCGTATGATTCACCCATTCTATTATTGGCAGTTGACGTCTATTACCATTATATTACCACGATCGGTAAATTTACTCACAATATGATTCAAGTTTTAGCTGTAGATCTCTGTCACTATAGCTGCAGAAGTAGGTGGTCTATAAAAGCACTCGATTATCATGTTTGGCCCACATTTTATACTTTCCTTCACAAATATTATTTCACATTCGGATTTTGTTAGTTAGTAAGCTACATGATCCATATATCAGTTGAACGATTCATTTATCTGATTCATGTGTAACGAGTCACTTTATAGGATATGTATACATGTTTAGCGTTAGCATTAATGAAGACATCATTGTTTTAGTCTTACTCATGCAACTACACTTAGCAATTTTTTTTCCTGTTTACCAATTTTTAAATAGAACTTCGTTGATGCAATAGAAGGAGCTGTCCAGGAGAAATGATTTTAAGTTAGATTTGAGACTGGCTTTGCTCTCTGTCGGACATTTTATGATACTGGGCAAATGATCCAAAGTTTTTGTTGTTGCATATTGAACTACTTTTTGAGACACAGACAGCTTTAATAAAGAGTAACAACGGTGATTATTCCCTCTAACGTTGTAGGTATGGACATCAATGGTCTTCTCAAATTGTGATTGTTTATGACGAATTTCATCCGCAAATATATGTGCTGTGACGGCACAGTTAAAATGCCTAGCTCCTTGAAGAGGTACCTACATGACGTCCGTGAGTGAACACCAAATGTTTTTCTACTGATCGTTCCTGTGCAATTAGTATTTTCTTTCTAATTGGGGGGTTACCCCAGAGAGTTATTCCATAAGACACTATTGAGCAGAGATATGTAAAATACGTCAGGAGATTAATGCGTTTGTTTCCAAGATTTGCAGTTATACGAAAAACAAAAGTAGCTAAACTTAATTGTTTGAGAAGTTCAGTAATATGCTTCTTCCAGTTCAAGTTCTCATCAATATGGACAACGAAAAAATTTGGAAAATACTATTTTATTTACTGACTCCTCTTCATGTTGTTGTTGTTGTGGTCTTCAGTCCTGAGACTGGTTTGATGCAGCTCTCCATGCTACTCTATCCTGTGCAAGCTTCTTCATCTCCCAGTACCTACTGCAGCCTACATCCTTCTGAATCTGCTTAGTGTATTCATCTCTTGGTCTCCCTCTACGATTTTTACCCTCCACGCTGCCCTCCAATACTAAATTGGTGATCCCTGGATGTCTCAGAACATGTCCTACCAAGCGATCCCTTCTTCTAGTCAAGTTGTGCCACAAGCTCCTCTTCTCCCCAATTCTATTCAATACCTCCTCATTAGCTATGTGGTCTACCCATCTAATCTTCAGCATTCTTCTGTAGCACCACATTTCGAAAGCTTCTATTCTCTTCTTGTCAAAACTATTTATCGTCCACGTTTCACTTCCATACGTGGCTACACTCCACACAAATACTTTCAGAAACGACTTCCTGACATTTAAGTCTATACTCGATGTTAACAAATTTTTCTTCTTCAGAAACGCTTTCCTTGCCATTGCCAGTCTACATTTTATATCCTGTCTACTTCGACCATCGTCAGTTATTATGCTCCCCAAATAGCAAAACTCCTTTACTGCTTTAAGTGTCTCATTTACTAATCTAATTCCCTCAGCAATTCGACTACATTCCATTATCCTCGTTTTGCTTTTGTTGATGTTCATCTTGTACCCTCCTTTCAAGACACTGTCCATTCCGTTCAGCTGCTCTTCCAAGTCATTTGCTGTCTCTGACAGAAATACAATATCATCGGCGAACCTCAAAGTTTTTATTTCTTCTCCATGGATTTTAATACCTACTCCGAACTTTTCTTTTGTTTCCTTTATTGCTTGCTCAATATACAGATTGAATAACATCGGGGATAGGCTACAACCCTGTCTCACTCCCTTCCCAACCACTGATTCCCTTTCATACCCCTCGACTCTTATTACTGCCATCTGCTTTCTGTACAAATTGTAAATAGCCTTTCGCTCCCTGTATTTTACCCCTGCCACCTTCAGAATTTGAAAGAGAGTATTCCAATCAATTTTGTCAAAAGCTTTCTCTAAGTCTACAAATGCGAGAAACGTAGGTTTGCCTTTCCTTAATCTTTCTTCTAATATAAGTCGTAGGGTCAGTATTGCCTCACGTGTTCCAACATTTCTACGGAATCCAAACTGATCTTCCCCGAGGTCGGGTTCTATCAGTTTTTCCATTCGTCTGTAAAGAATTCGCGTTAGTATTTTGCAGCTGTGACTTATTAAACTGATAGTTCGGTAATTTTCACATGTCAACATCTGCTTTCTTTGGGATTGGAATTATTATATTCTTCTTGAAGTCTGAGGGTATTTCGCCTGTCTCATACATCTTGCTTACCAGATGGTAGAGTTTTGTCAGGACTGGCTCTCCCAAGGCTGTCAGTAGTTCTAATGGAATGTTGTCTACTCCCGGGGCCTTGTTTCGACTCAGGTCTTTCAGTGCTCTGTCAAACTCTTTACGCAGTATTATAACTCCCGTTTCATCTTCATCTACATCCTCTTCCATTTCCATAATATTGTCCTCAAGTCAGTCGCCCTTGTATAGACCCTCTATATACTTCTTGCACCTTTCTGCTTTCCCTTCTTTGCTTAGAACTGGGTTTCCTTCAAAGCTCTTGATATTCATGCAAGTGGTTCTCCTTTCTCCAAAGGTCTCTTTAATATTCCTGTAAGCAGTATCTATCTTACCCCAAGTGAGATAAGCCTCTACATCCTTACATTTGTCCTCTAGCCATCCCTGCTTAGCCATTTTGCACTTCCTGTCGATCTCATTTTTGAGACGTTTGTAACCAAGTGTTAGCTATGATTAAGTTATGCTCTGCGCAAAATTCTACCAGGCGCCTTCCTCTTTCATTTCTTAGCAGAAATTCACCTACTATGTTTCCTTCTCCCCCTTTTCCTACTGACGAATTCCAGTCACCCATGACTATTAAATTTTCGTCTCCCTTCACTACCTGAATAATTTCTTTTATCTCATCATACATTTCATCAATTTCTTCGTCATCTGCAGAGCTAGTTGGCATATAAACTTGTACTACTGTAGTAGGCGTGGGCTTTGTGTCTATCTTGGCCGCAATAATGCGTTCGCTATGCTGTTTGTAGTAGCTAACCCGTACTCCTATTTTTTTATTCATTATTAAACCTACACCTGCATTACCCTTATTTGATTTTGTACTTATAACCCTGTATTCACCTGACCAAAAGTCTTGTTCCTCCTTCCACCGAGCTTCACTAATTCCCACTATATCTAACTTCAACCTATCCATTTCCCTTTTTAAATTTTCTAACCTACCTGCCCGATTAAGGGATCTGACATTCCATGCTCCGATCCGTAGAACGCCAGTTTTCTTTCTCCTGATAATGACGTCCTCTTGAGTAGTCCCCGCCCGGAGATCCGAATGGGGGACCATTTTACCTCCAGAATATTTTACCCAAGAGGACGCCATCATCATTTAATCATACAGTAGATCTGCATTCCATCGGGAAAAATTACGGCTGTAGTTTCCCCTTGCTTTCAGCCGTTGCAGTACCAGAACAGCAAGGCCATTTTGGTTAGTGTTACAAGGCCAGATCAGTCAATCAACCAGACTGTTGCCCCTGCAACTACTGAAAAGGCTGCTGCCCCTCTTCAGGAACCACACGTTTGTCTGGCCTCTCAACAGACCCCTCCATTGTGGTTACACCTACGGTACGGCTATCTGTATCGTTGAGGCACGCAAGCCTCCCCACCAACGGCAAGGTCCATGGTTCATGGGGGGCTCCTCTTCATGTGCTACATCAATTATTGGTATGACTCTGTTTGTTGTACAGGACTGAATATTGCGTTTTTTTTTTCAAAATTTAGGGGAAGTTTATTTTCTGACAACCACTTTGCAATTATTTGGAAAATTCCGTTTATAATCTCTTCTACTGTTTTCTTTCTATTTGGATTTATTATAATACTCGTGTAGTCTGCAAAAAGTACCAATTCCGTTTGTTGAATGATAAGTGGAAGGTCATTCACATATATAAGGAATAGAAATGGACCTAAAACTGAATCCTGTGGGAGCCCTAATGTCATTTTTTTTCCACTCACTAAAATTTTCTGCTCTTTCTACATTGTCTGAGTTATTTAACACAACTTTTTGCATTTTGGTTTTTGAGTATGATCCAAACCAGCAGTATGTAAAACTATCAATTCCTCAAAACTTGAGTTTCTCGGAGAGAGTGACAGGATCTACACAATAAAATGTCTTGACAAGAACACTTATACTAACTGGCGATATTTTGTTATTTAAGGTTTGTACTATTTGATAGGTGAATGTATAAATACCATTCCCAGTTGAGCAACCCTTCTGGAACCCATACTGTGGTATGCTAAGTAAATTGTTTCGATCTAAGTGGGCACCCACCTTGAGTACCTCACTCTTTGGAATACTTTGGAAAAAGATGTCAGTAAGGAAATTGAATGATAATTGTTTAAGTATGTCTTGTCTCCTTTCTTATGAAGAGGTTTAACAGATGCATATTGTCGCCTGTGTGGAAAAATTTCCTGTGCCAGTGATGCATTACGTGCATCACTAACGACATTACTTTTCAGAATTCTATTTCAAATTCCATCAACACCACTTGAGCTTTTGTTTTTCAGAAATTTTATAACTGTATTAATTTCAGTGAAGGGCGTTGGTGTTACTTCTAGTTGCTTGAAGTGTTGTGGAACGACATTTTTAATATATTCTCTTACTTCTTCAACTGAACCATGTAATCCTGTTTTTGCTGCTACATTTAGAAAGTGAGCGTTAAAAACACTCGCAACTTGTGAATTATCAGTCACAACACCGCTATTTAGTTTAATTCTTATCTTAGCTCTTACACTAACTGGGTGTCCTGGCACCCATTTCACAGTATCCCACATAGTCTTAACATTATTATCTGCATTATTTATTTCTGTGTGGAATTGGACACTTCGGAACATTTAATAACTTTTCTTAATATCCTACAGTATTTTTTGTATTATGCAAGTAATGTCGGATCTTGACTTATTCTGGCCTTTATATAATTTTATCTTTTCCTCTTACATGAGATTTTAATTCCCTTAGTTACCCATGACTTAGTTTTTTTTAATGGATTGAGACAGCCAATGATCTCTTCAGTGCAGATGCACTACAGGCTCGAAGTCTCACGGTAATCGGCGAAATACTGCTAGTAATGAGGATAACGGGCAGGGGGCGCTACATTAGTAGTGTGCGGGTAAGTTGAGAATTTGGATCTGACGGGAGGTGTGCTAGGGTAGTCTGTGAAGTTCCATTGACCACTGTGTCTGGATGGCTCTCTGGTTAGAATATCTGCCAAATAAGCAGGAGACCTGGGTTCGATTCCCGATCCTCCACAAATTTTCAGTCTTTCAGCCATGTCCGAGAGAACAGACCACACACACACACACACACACACACACACATATATATATATATATATATATATATATATATATATATATATATGTAATGATGCCAGTCTATAATCCGTGATACCTAACTTCCCCATTCCTGTGGCTACATGGTGCTCAGAGAGACACAGAACATCTATCAGTCAGAATTTTCCACATCTTCTAGGCATACAAGAAGCTCATCTACCTTGGTTTTCAACCCTCTAATGTTGTGATGAAAGAGGTTAATAATTTTTCTAGAAACTGTTATATATATTATGGTCCTGTTCTGCTTTAATTTCTTTCATTTCTGTCTGTCTGTAAGGTGAGTCTACCCTAAACAATGCGCCCCTTTGTCTCCTGTAGTCGTCATCTTTACATTTTATTCAAGATGCTCAGCTAATCTTTCCTCTCCTAATTATGTGCAGGTCAGGATTCGTGAATCCCCATCTACTATTGCAGCGACAGACACGGTACAGATCTGAGACTTTGTTGCAGTCATAAGCAATCCGCTCCGTTCTTTGTTAACACGGGTAACAGTTCTGTTAAACCAGGACTGGTCATGGCGCTGTAAGACCTTTACAAACCTCACACGAGTGTGTGCTGTTGCTGCTCGTGTTTTCTCTGGTCACTATCAACGCTATTTTCAAAACTGCTAGCAAGGCTGTTTCCCGCAGAAGGGTCCTATGCTCTCTGTCACCTAGCTAAGCTTGGCGCTAGGTTTCACGATGGTTATTACCTGGTATTCTGCACCTAGCTTTTCCCGTACCATTTGGCCTACCCCTCTCCTATGACTACTACCTAGCAACAAGACTCTTTTCTTTCTAGACGATTTTTCTACAGACCTAGCCGTAAAGTCGTTCCTACGAGTCTGCTGCACTTAAGTTAGTTCACCAGATATTATCGATCTCTTTACGGCAATAAATGCGCCACCTTTATTGTCGTCTGGCCTATCCTTGCGACATACACACCAGCCTGAGTTTGGAATTTCGCTCCTGTCTGCTTCTGGTTTCAGCAAGCTTTCTGTTCCTAATACTATGAACGCATTATTTATTATCTTTACAAGTGAAACTTATTCTGGATCCTTATGGATGCTTCTGCGGCTTACTAATGCCACATTAATAATTTATCTTTCAGTTCTGTAAGGAAATAAGTTCTCCTCCGAGAATAACGTGGATAATATTTCTCCGATTGCGGTAAATAATTCAACATTGATTCTGGGTGGGGGGTGGGGGGGAAGGGGGCATGCCGCTGAATTCGAAGAATTCACTGCACAATTTACTTTTTTATCTCTTTACGTGCTTGTTATCATTCACAGTTTTATCAGAATACGGCGAACATATATTTTGTAGTAGGATATCGACTAACGATTGTATCGGTACACCGCCCATCCAAAACGTTCCGACACTTATTTTATTCTTGGCGTATGAACAACATCAGCGCATTTACTAGGTTGGTAGTTTAGCTAACAATGTAAACAACGGAAGTGCATTCGATCAGGAATTGTGAGCAGGCAGTGTTAAGTAGTGGACGTGCGGCGGCAGTGTTTCAGCGTTGTTATATCAGAAATCGCAATGGAGCAATATTTCTAAATCAAATGTTCTAGACATTCTCCAGCGTGTTTTGCAGAAATGAAAAGTGTGCGCAATGTTTGTGCACATAGTTTGACTCCCGAACACAAACAACTACGCGTGAACGCCTGCCGTGACTTGACTGAAAAGCAAAACGCGGACAGTTTTTTAGGCAAAAACCATCACGGGCGATGAGACTCGGTGTTATCAATACTAAACCGTCACAAAACAACAAAGTGCAGAAATTCACATTTGAAGAGTCATCGCTTTGACGACGTAACCGACATTCAAGCCGTTGTGATGCGCGAGTTGAATATCCAAAGCCAGACTCTTCTTAGTTTCACATGGTTATATGAACGACCTGTCCGTTTTATTCAATTTGGGGGAGACTATCTAGAACACCTGAAGTATTGAAACCACCATCTTAATGTTTCTCTATTTTTTATTAACCTAGTCTCGAAAATTTTTGGACCGGTGGGGTAACTTAACAGTAATTCGTTTCAGTCGCAACTTAAATCTGCTGTATGAAAACTGGCTTGAGAAAATTAAATAACTTTGAGCTTTTAAGCTCAGTTATGTCACCAGGAATAGTACCGGTACCCCATCCAGTAAATAAAGTTAATCGTAAGAGTAGACTACAATACAAATAATTATTTCAGAACAGTCACTGTATCTATACTTTGCCATTGTAGCCGCAACGGACAATGATATTTGCCTCATCGGCAGTAGTGTTATAATGTTGACATACGAAATGTCCCTTTACAAACTATTGCCACGTTCTGGGCAGCTGTCGACTGTCTAAAATATAGCCACCACACAGTTAATACCGTTCACCACGCCTCCTCAGGTTTCTTACATGCCCATCTTAGGGCCACTCATCGTTCCACAAAACATTTTTCCACCATTCCAAAGACAGATCACAGTGTTGTCTGTACAACTCGATGTGATGCCTTGAACTAGTTTTTACGATGAGAGGCCTGTGGGAGGCGGCAGCAGGACATTTCTGTCGCGTCTCGAGAGAACGTTCTGTCACCTACCTCTGTACTTGCGCTGTAGCTTACGTCGTCTGTATTTTGTTGACGCTTCTGATTCACGATAACGCAACTGACACAGGACCTAAGCAAATATATTTCTTATTAAGTCTCACTAACAAAATTCCAGAACTGGTGAGTCGTGCTCTATGGAAACTCACTTTTTTCAATCTGTTGCCAACCCGATAGAGAACACGCGTAATTAAGCCTACATACGCTCCTATATCCTTGGATGTACTGCCTGACGACCTACAGAGTGCATTTAGTAGGGTGTGAGGGAAGCTTCCATGAGCTATATTGTGTGTAGAAAAAATCGGCCAGAATTCACTTTATGTTCTTATTGTTAATGATCCTTTTAACTTTCATTTGTATTGTTGGTCAAATAATGAAGACCAAAAATATACTGTTCTCACGGTATGTACTGCAGCTTTTAGATTAGCAGTGGAAGAAGAAGGTAGAGGTTTAATGTTATGTCGACAACTATGTCATTAAAGACGGGGTACAATCTTGGAATGGGCAAGAAATCTACAGTGGACTGTTCCAGGAACATTCCCTACATTCACTTAAAATGATTAGGAAAAATTCATGCTACAGATAAGTCTGGAAGGGGATATAAAGCCCACTGATATCGAGTGCTAAATCGTTGTTTAATCAACTGAGAAAGTTCTAAGCTAATACTGAAGGGACACGCACACAAAAGAGCTAGTTATTGTATTGGTTCATCTACGCAGTCTAATATCGTTCCGTACTACATACGCAGTTATCTGTTTACTGGTTTGTTGTTTCTATAAGAAATTTAATCACATACATAGCTATCAACTTGACCTTATATCCGTGAATAAATTTTTGTTTTGGTGACAGTTATAATCGCAGATTTATCATATAATGCAGTTGACAAAGCAGTAATGGAATTAGGTGAAACAACAGTTAAAGTGTGGCCAGTTGCATAGGCTAAAATTTGAGTCGTTCATTTCTAGAATAGAACGTGAAAATGAATTTTACCTCTTCTCTAAACTTAATTTATTTTGTTCCTCAACGTCCTGAAAGGAGGCCACTCGTTACGTTACCCTAGCCTCATTCCCCATCTACACTGAACTTAGTCAGTGAAGTGTCTGTCTAATACACTACGTAACAAGTACCTCGGAGATTTAACTGTCGTTCTTTCTAAAGAAGCCAGCCGTGTAGCTGACTGTCACAAGAAAATTGCCGAATGAGGGACACAATGATCAAGAAGATAAAATTTTTTGCTTGTTTTCACAAATTTATAGTATTTAATGTTCGTAAGAACGTAGTTAGAACTATGTGAGATTCACATATGCGCATACATCTAGTAGACATTTGTTTAAACAGCTAGAATCATTAACAACATGTTCACTGAAGGTTATTCGCAGATGAGTGTCGTTGTCAACAATACATTCGAGATCAGCATAACAATGATATCCACAAATGCAATTACTGGAGGAATACATGTTCTAAATTACCCTTTTGTAAATTTAACTTAGGCACAGATAGCAGTGAAGCACACAACTATCCAGCTCTTTGACATTATAACGGTGGATATAAAAGTCTGACAGGGAACAGTATGTTTTCAAGTGCATGTCGCTGTACGTAGTGTGTTAAACAGTTTGAACAGGTCGCGGTCACTGTTTCGCAAAGTAGGATCAGTGGAGAAGCCGGTTTGAGTGCGGACGGGCTCTGGAAGCTGTTCCACCGACGCTGCAGTAAGCGCCAATACCCCCAGGGGCAGGGAGGGACGTGGGAAAGTAGAAGTGACCGCTAGTAGTTAAGCGCTTCAGTGTGTGGACTGCAAACTGCGTAGCGTTCTCTTGGGGTTCGCTTGCGACAGACCAAGTAGAACACGCTTAAGCCTTAGAGTCGAGGGAATTAATGCGTCGATATCCACTGGAGGAGGCAGACGTCTACCACACCTGTGCCAGTAGCATACCAGGAAGACAAGTCTTCAGATTTCACAACGCTTTTTTTTTTTCAAATTCATACTATATAATTTGGCAGCAACCATATCCAGGTTCGTGATTTACAAAAATATAAGGAAGCGTGACAATGGAAGAAAGACACTCATCCACTCCTAGTATCAGAGGCAATTAAACGATAAAAATACAGGCAGTGTCGTGAGTTGTAAAAATGATAATAACAACCGACGTTCTGTCTATGAAGGAAGTAGTTAAAATATTATGCAATTATTTTAATTTTAGATACAATCAAAAAATATGATCGAAATGATATCTTGTGATTGCGCCTGAAGTAAAAAGAACGTATAATACCAGAACTGCCACACTTGTTTCCTGGAATAAAATGAAATCCTTGACCCAGAATCGTTAAATGCTGCGCGAATTGTCCAGTGCTCTTACGTTGCATACATTCGCGAAAATACTCGACTTGATTCTGCGACTGGAGTTTCAGCAATATTCTCTTTGCATTTCTGTGCAGTATCCATTCATGTAGCCAATGATTTTTCAAAAAAAAATTCTGACTGTACGTTCAACGTTTCTCAACTCAATCATCGTAACAATTTAGGAAATTTGAGAGACACTTAGATACCAAAATGAGTTATTACAAAGGGACATATTCAGGATAATATATGGTTCCACAAAATCGGATAATTACGCTCTTAGATCCCGTTTATGAACACGTCTCAGAATACATGAAATCAGCAGTTATGGGTTTAGTTTTACGCATCTGGCGCAACGTATGTTCGCAACGAATATCGAAGTGCTGCCGAAAAATCTTACATCCTCTTCTTTAAAATTAAATTACTACGGCGGCCTTATGCCTATTTCTAGTCGAGCTACTGAAGTCTGAAATTACTTGGACGGAAATTGTCGTCAAGCAGGACGCGAGTATGTCTGTAAATCCAATACAGACATTTGTACAGGGTGGTCCATTGATAGTGACCGGGCCAAATATCTCACGAAATAAGCATCAAACGAAAAAACAACAAAGAACGAAACTCGTCTAACTTGAAGGGGGAAATCAGATGGCGCTATGGTTGGCCCGCTAGATGGCGCTGCCATAGGTCAAACGGATATCAATTGCGTTTTTTTAAAAATAGGAACCCCCATTTTTTATTAAATATTCGTGTAGTACGTAAAGAAATATGAATGTTTTAGTTGGACCACTTTTTTCGCTTTGTGATAGATGGCGCTGTAATAGTGACAAACGTATAAGTACGTGGTATCAAGTAACGTTCCGCCAGTGCGGACGGTATTTGCTTCGTGATACATTACCCGTGTTAAAATGGACCGTTTACCAATTGCAGAAAGGTCGATAACGTGTTGATGTATGTCTATTGTGATCAAAATGCCCAACGGGTGTGTGCTATGTATGCTGCTCGGTATCCTGGACGACATCATCCAAGTGCCCGGACCGTTCGCCGGATAATTACGTTATTTAAGGAAACAGGAAGTGTTCAGCCACATGTGAAACGCCAACCACGACCTGCAACAAATGATGATGCCCAAGTAGGTGTTTTAGCTGCTGTCGCGGCTAATCCGCACATCAGTAGCAGACAAATTGCGCGAGAATCGGGAATCTCAAAAACGTCGCTGTTGAGAATGCTACATCAACATCGATTGCACCTGTACAATATTTATATGTACTAGGAATTGCATAGCGACGACTCTGAACGTCGTGTACAGTTCTGCCACTGGGCATAAGAGACAGATTTTCTGCACGCGTTCTATTTAGCGACGAAGCGTCATTCAACAACAGCAGTAACGTAGACCGGCACAATATGCACTATTGGGCAACGGAAAATCCACGATGGCTGCGACAAGTGGAACATCAGCGACCTCGACGGGTTAATGTATGGTGCGGCATTATGGGAGGAAGGATAATTGGCCCCCATTTTATCGATGGCAATCTAAATGCTGCAATGTATGCTGATTTCCTACGTAATGTTCTACCGATGTTACAACAAAATGTGTCAATGCATGACAGAATGGCGATGTACTTCCAACATGATGGATGTCCGGCACATAGCTCGCGTGTGGTTGAAGCGGTATTGAAAAGCATATTTCATGACAGGTGGATTGGTCGACGAAGCACCACACGATGTCCCGCACGTTCAGCGGATCTGACGTCCCAGGATTTCTTTCTGTGGGGAAAGTTGAACGATATTTGCCATCTTGATTCACCGACAACGCCTGACAACATGCGTCAGCGCATTGTCAATGCATGTGCGAACATTACGGAAGGCGAACTACTCGCTGTTGAGAGGAATGTCGTTACACGTATTGCCAAATGCATTGAGGTAGACGGACATCATTTTGAGCATTTATTGCATTAATGTGGTATTTACAGGCAATCACGCTGTAACAGCATGCGTTCTCAGAAATGATAAGTTCACAAAGGTACATGTATCACATTGGAACAACCGAAATAAAATGTTCTGACGCACCTACGTTCTGTATTTTAATTTAAGAAAACCTACCTGTTACCAACTGTTCGTCTAAAATTGTGAGCCATATGTTTGTGACTATTACAGCGCCATCTATCACAAAGCGAAAAAAGTGGTCCAACTAAAACATTCATATTTCTTTGCGTACTACACGAATATGTAATAAAAATGGGGTTTCCTATTTAAAAAACGCAGTTGATATCCGTTTGACATATGGCAGCGCCATCTAGCGTGCCAAGGATAGCGCCATCTGGTTTCCCCCTTTAAGCTAGACGAGTTTCGTTTGACGCTTATTTCGTGACATATTTGTCCCGGTCACGATCAATGGACCACCACGTAGTGTTCTTTTTCACGTTTCATAGAGTTCGCAACATAAACGAATGATGACAGTCAGAAGTGGAAATAGTAATTCTGGCTCTGACAGGTCATTCACCAGATAGACGGGAGCAGTACAGTGACAAGGCTAACAAGAAAGTCAACAAAATACTCTTCCTCGTCTGTAATCAGTTAGAGCGCTTCATTCATGAGAGCGCTCGCTAGCGAGTCCACTCCTCAGGCGATAAAATACGTGAGCCAGTGTAGACGGAGAACTACACTCCTGGAAATTGAAATAAGAACACCGTGAATTCATTGTCCCAGGAAGGGGAAACTTTATTGACACATTCCTGGGGTCAGATACATCACATGATCACACTGACAGAACCACAGGCACATAGACACAGGCAACAGAGCATGCACAATGTCGGCACTAGTACAGTGTATATCCACCTTTCGCAGCAATGCAGGCTGCTATTCTCCCATGGAGACGATCGTAGAGATGCTGGATGTAGTCCTGTGGAACGGCTTGCCATGCCATTTCCACCTGGCGCCTCAGTTGGACCAGCGTTCGTGCTGGACGTGCAGACCGCGTGAGACGACGCTTCATCCAGTCCCAAACATGCTCAATGGGGGACAGATCCGGAGATCTTGCTGGCCAGGGTAGTTGACTTACACCTTCTAGAGCACGTTGGGTGGCACGGGATACATGCGGACGTGCATTGTCCTGTTGGAACAGCAAGTTCCCTTGCCGGTCTAGGAATGGTAGAACGATGGGTTCGATGACGGTTTGGATGTACCGTGCACTATTCAGTGTCCCCTCGACGATCACCAGTGGTGTACGGCCAGTGTAGGAGATCGCTCCCCACACCATGATGCCGGGTTTTGGCCCTGTGTGCCTCGGTCGTATGCAGTCCTGATTGTGGCGCTCACCTGCACGGCGCCAAACACGCATACGACCATCATTGGCACCAAGGCAGAAGCGACTCTCATCGCTAAAGACGACACGTCTCCATTCGTCCCTCCATTCACGCCTGCCGCGACACCACTGGAGGCGGGCTGCACGATGTTGGGGCGTGAGCGGAAGACGGCCTAACGGTGTGCGGGACCGTAGCCCAGCTTCATGGAGACGGTTGCGAATGGTCCTCGCCGATACCCCAGGAGCAACTGTGTCCCTAATTTGCTGGGAAGTGGCGGTGCGGTCCCCTACGGCACTGCGTAGGATCCTACGGTCTTGGCGTACATCCGTGCGTCGCTGCGGTCCGGTCCCAGGTCGACGGGCACGTGCACCTTCCGCCGACCACTGGCGACAACATCGATGTACTGTGGAGACCTCACGCCCCACGTGTTGAGCAATTCGGCGGTACGTCCACCCGGCCTCCCGCATGCCCACTATACGCCCTCGCTCAAAGTCCGTCAACTGCACATACGGTTCACGTCCACGCTGTCGCGGCATGCTACCAGTGTTAAAGACTGCGATGGAGCTCCGTATGCCACGGCAAACTGGCTGACACTGACGGCGGCGGTGCACAAATGCTGCGCAGCTAGCGCCATTCGACGGCCAACACCGCGGTTCCTGGTGTGTCCGCTGTGCCGTGCGTGTGATCATTGCTTGTACAGCCCTCTCGCAGTGTCCGGAGCAAGTATGGTGGGTCTGACACACCGGTGTCAATGTGTTCTTTTTTCCATTTCCAGGAGTGTATATACCTTAAGGTATTACTTATTCATTTATTTGCTATTTTCTTTTGGTCTGTCATCCATACAGTGGCGGCTGCTGTGTGAGAGCACAAGAACACGTGAACACGCTAACTTTCGACACCTTGCAGATTTATTGGTCATTTTTGGCGCTTGAATCTACCGCGCTACTGCTCCTCTAGACTCCACGAAACTTGGCATAACGGTCGCGAGCACACCTACAGTTGTGCACGTTTTAAGGACCTTTTGCGCATGCGCAGCTCGCAATGTGCACGGTTTACGATGTGCACAGCTAGCCCTTGCCACTCAACTAGAAGGTTACGTTAGTGTTATTAGGTGGTAGCACACTGTGGCAGACTTTTATCCCTGTTCGCTGGGCATAAATCCTGCTAAATGATAGCACATTCCCCAGATACGCCAATTGACTCACTATATTGTAAAATTAGATAGGACCTCAGTATATGTTAAAGTTGTACTCACAGTAAACCTATTTTGTGGGTTTCTGAATGAGTTATAGAACATTAAGTTATAAATTTTATAACACAGTAATCCATTTGAGGCGGTGAGAATCATAATGGCCTAAAGTACATCACCGTCGATTGTGAGATTGTCGCAATTATTCATGATTCAGGAATCTGTTGATCTTATAGTGAGACAGTTTTATTTGTCCTGTAGGCCCACATTGTATACATGAAAATTCACGACAAGCTGTATCACTGGTTTCTCTGATATTCACTTAAATGTGGAATCGACTGCGGTGTGCTTTGGGCCCTTATGGATCTCAGTGCCTCATTTGTATTCTAATCAAGTGACCATGTTGGTAGACATTACTACATGAGTTTAATCATTTCCACAAACGGCATCTTGTGTTTGGAGTTGGGTGCTTACTGTGCGGGAATCGGCTTTCGTGTGCAGTGTAAACATGAACTATGTTGAATCTATTTTAAATGCTAACCGAAAAGTAAAGCTGTGAGGCGGGTCGTGGACTTGCTTGGGTAGCTCAGTCGGTAGAACACTTGACTGCGAAAGGCAAAGGTCACGAGTTCGGGTATCGATCGGGCACACAGCTTTAATCTGCCAGGAAGTTTCGTATCAGCGCACACTCGGCTGCAGATTAAAATTCTCATTCTGGGAACATAAAAGTAAACTATCAGGAAAAGGTAGCCACAAAGGAACTATGGTCACCGAGAATAGATCCTTTGATATAGTGGAGAAAGCAAAGAAGCGTTATTACAAGCAGACATTTAACAAGGGAAGTGCACAGTGAGTACAAGTTGCTATGTGGGTGCAGCGTAAGAACATCTGATTTTCAGCCGAGGAGTAAATTCGTGAACTAATACATCTGTTAGGGATCTTATACATTTGTCCGAAAAAATGGAAAAGCACGGAAACTCCCACTTACACAAAAATGTGAAATGGAGAGTTGCGAAAGCTTACACATTATTTCGTTACTGTCCAAAACTGTACTTAATTATATGCAAAACAACAAAATTCCACAAAACAATTCTTTCTTCTGTCAGATAAGTTATGCATCTTATTATTATTATTATTACTGTTGTTATTATTATTGGCGATGGCCGTAGTTTTATAAACTTGTTGATAAACATAACTGTTCCACAGCAGATATTATTAATTTCACACTCCCAAATTTATCTGGATCTAAAAATTTGTGAACACCCAGAACGTATAATCACGAGCCGCTACTGTATGTACCTGTATATAAATGAAAAGACCGAATGTTGCACATGAATTGGCATGAATACAGCACATAACATTATCACGTAATTTCAAATGTGTTAGTAATAACTAAGACCGTATGGGTACCACAGGTGCGTTGCAGGATTGGTGTCGTTAGTAATGTTAGTGTCATAACTTGCCGTTAGGCGCTAGTAGCGGTACGGCGGCGTAACGGTTGAAACAAAAGCAGTACGGTGGATTGCAGTTAAAGGAAAGAAGGACGTTACTCGTAGAGCTGTTTTGGGAAAACCACAGCAATAGTGCCGCTTCTCTTCGCAAGTATCGATGCATTAACAGAATACAGAGAGGTACTCTTCCCGCATCGGGATTGCAGAACATGATTCGAGACTTTGAAATAACTGGCGATTTAGGGATTTCTCCTAGGAGAGACCGACCGTCAGTTGCGCCACATATTGTTGAAGAAGTTCGATCTTCAAGCATTGAGCAAGAGCTACGTTTGTAGCCTTGTAAGTAAATATGGCACCCAGTTAACAATGTTACCCTCTGATGTGGAAATTAAAATGTGTTTCTTTCAATTATTTATTCGTTACTTCTCTTCCGCATGTCCTTACAAATGTTTCGACAGAGTTTCACTATTCTACGATCACCCGTTTCTCACGGGAGCCCACTCAAGTAGCGGAAGTTCAATGATAACCACCCTGTACAAATCTCCGAAGTATAGGACACCAAGGAAACTGTATTGGACGCCAGACACGTCTTACTTTTTGTCAAGGACAAATGAAACATTTACTGAATTTGTCATTCAGGCCTACTTGTATTGTTTAATCTACTTTATTACTGAGTCTTTCTCCTGTGGTTATTTATTCACATCACTTTCAGGAGATTCAGTATGTCGGAATTCATTTATATCTGGTGGTTGTATTTTAAGTCATGCGTTACACTCGATACGGGTTTTGAAATTAAAACAAAATGCCCTAAGGAATGATACTGAATTAACTTACTGCAGCTGTTTGGACTGGTACACAGGAATGAACTAGACACTACCCAGCAGGCCATGCATCAGAGAAAATGAACACACTAGCAGTATTATACCATAAACGTTGTTGTCTGATGACTGCTATACCATAGTGGGATGTATCAACAGAAGTGTTCAATTACAAACCCATATGAGGTCAGCACGCAGCCACATGTCAGTCTTATGCTACAGTCAATGACAGTAGAATGCCGTCCATTCGGTTAAACATGGAACAGGAACTTTTGACTCTTATAACTACGTTAGTACGTTATTTGCTCACTGAAATTTTCAAATGAAACCAAAGTGAAAAAAATTGACACAAAATACTTAAATGCATTGGTATGCAAAAATTAAGTTCGAAAGCAATTTTCGCATGATGTGCCACTATCAAGTAACATAGCTTGATGAAACTTAGACCATATATAAAAAGAAAGTTTGCAGTATAGTACAAAAGGTAACCGAAAGAAATACTCAGTGAGACTAGCAGAAATGACACTTTTATTCAAAGGCAATAATTGGACTGAAGTCACTGCACTTTATAATGGTCCCTTGGATATTACAAATGACAGGAATGATTGTTAATAATTCGTGTAAACACTCAGGACAGCAGTGCAAGCAACAAAGTCCCATCTGACCACAAGGTTGGTAAGGAGTTCTTGTGGTAGGGCGTTCCATTCCTCCACCAGCGTGGTTGATGATGATGATGCTTGATTTGTGGGGCGCTCAACTGCGCGGTCATCAGCTCCTGTACGAAGTCCCAATTTTTACACAGTCCATTTTCTTTTCACAATCCAATCTAGTAACTCTCAGAAATGATGATGATGAAATGATGAGGACAACACAAGCACCCAGTCCATCATCATCATCATCATCTCAGCCTTTTCCCACGTCATCTGGGGTCGGCGTTGCTTTGCCGGATCCTTCTCTTCCATAAATGCCTATCCAGTGCTTCTTCTCTGAGCCATCCTTTGTCCCATAGGTTCCCTGCTACCTTGTCTTTCCATCTCAGTTTCGGTCTTCCAACAAACACCCAGTCCTGGGCAGAAAAGTCCGCCAACCGGCCGGGAATCGATCCCGGGACCCCACCAGCGCGGTTGACAACTGCTGGACTGCCGTTTGTGCATGTGGACGTGCTGCAACACGTTTCCCCACTACCCCCCCCACCCCCCCACCGCCACCTGCTCGATGGCATTTAAGTCAGTGGAAGCGGCAGGCCAGTCCATTCCCCGAATATCCTCTCTTTCCATAAGATCGTCCATCTGTGCTGTTCGAAGCGATCACACATTGTCAACCATATAAACGTAGTGAGAGCCAAACGTACCCACGAAAAGACGACAAGGGGAAGGAGAACAGTGTCACAATGACGGTGACTCTACTGTGTTCAAAGATTTGGATGTCTGTACGCCCGTGTAACATTATTCTTCCTCACACCATAATACCTGGATCACAAAAATGATCATATTCGAAAATGTTCCTGGGTGCATTATGTGTTCCCACCTCCCGCCGTAATCATTACTCATCAGACTGAATCTGGTCTCATCTCAGAAGAGCACGCAGCCCCAGCCCTCGTTGGTTGTCCCTATGCTCTTGTCACCATCGCAGACGCTGCCGACAATGTGTCAAAGGAACTCAACATACTGGTTACCGGACAGTGGGACTGCCCCAAGCTGGAGAGCGTGAGATATAGTGCCTTGCATTCCTGTTAACTGTTGTTGAAATTACACCCGCTGTTTGACATGGGTCGCACAACGTCGCGGCAATGTGCTGCTGTAGTTGACCATGGTCGACCATCTCCTCTCCTTTGGGCAGCAGTGCCTGTGATTCGGAATGCTCCCCATGCACATGAAACAGTGCTGTGAGTGATACCAAGCTCCTGGGCTACACTCGCCGTACTTCGTCCTTCTTTCAGTTTACCAATGAGTCTTTCCCATGTGAAGTGACCCAGATGTTGTCTCCCAGCCTTGTTGTGAGGAGGAACGGCACTACAGTGCACCACAACTCCTCACTGATTGACACACACTATTATCTTTTCCCGTTCCTTCAACTGCCTCATGTTGCGGACCAGCGGGACAGCGATATGCACATATACAGATAGCGTAGTATCACGTACACAAGGAGTAAAAGGGCAGTGTATTGGCTATGCTGTCAGTGTACTCAGGTGACTGATACAAAAAGGTTTCCAAATTGATTATGGCCGCACGACGGGGATTAACAGACTTTGAAAGCGGAATTGTAGTTGGAGCTAGACACATGTGACATTCCTTTTCGAAAATCTTTAGGGAAGTCCGTATTCTGAGATCCACAATGTGAAGAATGTTCCGACAGTACCAATTTTCAGGCATTACCTCTCACCACGGACAACACAGTCGCCAGCGGCCTTCACTTAACGACCGAGAGCAGCGGCATTTGCGCAGAGTTTGTAACGGGACACCCTCCTCTAGCATTATTTTTCCTCAACAGTAGTTGTCGATATCAGTATTATTTCTCGAATTTTGGACAGGTCAATATTATTTCAGCTGCTTTTCTGAAAACTTTCATATAATTTTACACACAATATGTTATATTTCAATCTAAAATTTATGGAAAGGAATTACTTTATTTTTCGATGTACAATCGTTAAGTACAGTTAAAATTATTTTTGTAGAAACATTTGAAATTACGATTTATTTGGCACACTTAAAATTTTTACAATTAATTACGCGATATTGTGCTGTTTATTATGTTAATTTATGGATTCGTTTGTGAAATAATAATCGAAATTAATAGAAATCCGTTTGTCAAGGAAAATTGCAAACCTTTTGGAATATTGTTATTTTCCCCGAATGAGGTAGTAGTAAGCATGCCTCTGATGTGCTTGAACGTATTTTTATATTTTGGGCGAATAATGTAATTTTGGCCATTTTAATGTGAAGACTCACAAAACTGTATGATGTACTAAAATGTGACAAAATTTATTAACGTAACAACAGAAATTCTGCAACAACAATTTTCAAATTTGTTTAGATCAGTTTAACCATGAGGACCTAAAAAGTGAGAATTTCAGCTTCAAGAATCAGACCCTCAGACAAGAAGAACTGGCGCCAACTCTACACGAGAAGCTAAGTAAACTGGAACGTTTATTGTAATCTTCGCTCCTTTCAAATTTTTCGTAAAAGAGTTTGCTTTTTGTGGACAATGACTGGAATTAGGAAGGAGAGGAAGATTACAAGTTGTCAGTACTAACAGACATGCAAGACTGCGTGAAATAATGGCAGAAATCAATGTGGGACGTACGGCGAGCGTATCCGTTCGGACAGTGCGGGGAAATCTAGCATTAATGGTGTATGGCAGCAGACGACCGACGCCAGTGCATTTGTTAACAGCACGATATCGCCAGCAGCGCGTCTCCTGGGTTCGTAACCATACCGGTTGGACCCTAGACGAATGGAAAACCGTGACCTACTTAGATGAGTCCTGATTTCAGTTGGTAAGAGCTGATGGTAGCGTTCGAGTGTGGCGCAGACCCCGCAGAGCCAAGGATCCAAGCGCTGTGTAAACCGGTGGAGCTGTATGCAAACGGAATGGACTGGGGTCCTGGTTATGCTCGGCTACTTGGAGACCAATAGCGGCCATTCATGGACTTTATGTTCCCAAAGAAAGATGGAATTTTTATGGATGAAAATGCACCGTGTCACTGGCCCACATTGTTCGCGACTTGATTGAAGAACATTGTGCACATTTAGAGCGAAAGATTTGGCCACCCAGATCGTCCGGCATGAATCTAATCGTTCATTTATAGGACATATTCGCAAGGTCAGTTCGTGCACAAAATCCTCCACCGGCGACACTTCCGCAGTTATGGACAGCTACACAGACAGCATGGCTCAATATTTCTGCAGGGGACTTCCAACGACTTGCTGAGACCATGCCACGTCGAGTTTCTGCAGTACGTTGGGCAATAGGAGGTCTGACACGATATTAGGAAGTATCTCATGACTTTTGTCATCTCAGCGTACTCTCGTTGATCTCACACCATGTGACGTCCAGCTCTATGTGCACGGCTGGTAGACCTCTGGCAACATGCTCCAACACTTTCATTCAGTGGCCGAGCGGTTCTAGGCGCTTCAGTCTGGCACCGCGCTACTGCTACGGTCGCAGGTTCGAATCCTGCCTCGAGCATGGATGTGTGTGATGTCCTTAGGTTAGTTAGGTTTAAGTAGTTCTAAGTCTAGGGGACTGATGACTTCAGATGTTAAGTCCCATAGTGCTCAGAGCCATTTTTTGAACTTTCATTAATTTCCACCGAGTTGTTAATATCTTACGGTACTTTGTCTCGTCCTTTTGCAGAGCAGTGTAATTCTTCATATTAAGTAAAACGTTAACCAAGTAAAACTTTATAACTTCAAATGTTTTACCACTCACAAATTTTACTGTGTTTCACACTCCAGTACTGCAATAATTTCTTTCAGTTTATTTAGCTGTTTACTTATAAACTATCCCCATTTGTCTTTCTCCTTGAATGGAGTTATGGATGTCATCTTCATAAAATCGTGTTGTACTCTTTAATCGAATGACAACAACCCATTCTACAGGGAGAGATGATTGGACCACAGCGCGCTTTTTACTCTGTGTAAAATTTTGAGATGTTTTACTCTTATTTATCTGATAAATTATAGACATTGAACCTGCGACTGCGGTTCAAATGTAGAATGCTTGGTATTCATACTGCGACAAGTCACTGTATAATACTTTTTAAAAGCAATTATTCTTCTATTAACTAGCTCTCGAACCACAAAACATTTATCTTCAGATGATTGATATTTACAGGCAATTCACTGTAAGTTAGATGTTTGTACAGAAGTTATTAAACCAAGTACTCGTAAATACTATGTTTTCCACCCTAGTATGTGGTGGATCTGTAGCCGGCCGCGGTGGTCTAGCGGTTCTGGCGCTGCAGTCCGGAACCGCGGGACTGCTACGGTCGCAGGTTCGAATCCTGCCTCGGGCATGGGTGTGTGTGATGTCCTTAGGTTAGTTAGGTTTAAGTAGTTCTAAGTTCTAGGGGACTTATGACCTAAGATGTTGAGTCCCATAGTGCTCAGAGCCATTTGAACCATTTTTGGTGGATCTGTGTTAAGTGGTATGCATCGAACTCCTGATTATCTAGAGTCCTCATTATTTGGCTTGCAGATTCTCCGTGCACGTTTCGGCAATTTAAAAATAAATAAATAAAAAATAAAGAAAATAAAAACTAAATGTTTTAGTTAGAACGAATATTTTAGTTTATAATACACTGTAATGCATGTGAATATTGTTTTATCACGCACACCGAGGTACTGAGATGCGTTGATTTGTTATTTGAGGATTTAGGACAAAAGTCGTTTGACAATAACGAAGCCGTCCGAGGTGGCCGAGCGGTTCTAGGCTCTACAGTCTGGAACCGAGCGACCGCTACGGTCGCAGGTTCGAATCCTGCCTCGGGCATGGACGTGTGTAATGTCCTTAAGGCCGGCCGGAGTGGCCGTGCGGTTCTAGGCGCTACAGTCTGGAGCCGAGCGACCGCTACAGTCGCAGGTTCGAATCCTGCCTCGGGCATGGATGTGTGTGATGTCCTTAGGTTAGTTAGGTTTAATTAGTTCTAAGTTCTAGGCGACTGATGACCTCAGAAGTTAAGTCGCATAGTGCTCAGAGCCATTTGAACCCATTTTTGATGTCCTTAGGTTAGTTAGGTTTAAGTAGTTCTAAGTTCTAGGGGACTGATGATCTCAGAAGTTAAGTCCCATAGTGCTCAGAGCCATTTGAACCATTTTTTCCCTATAACAATGTTTTGACTTTACGGAAAATGAGAACCATCAAAAATGGTTCAAATGGCTCTGAGCACTATGGGACTTAACATCGAGGTCATGAGTCCCTTAGAACTTAGAACTACTTAAACCTAACTAACCTAAGGACATCACACACATCCATGCCCGAGGCAGGACTCGAACCTGCGACCTAGCAGTCACGCGGTTCCGGACGGAAGAGCCTAGTACCGCTTGGTCACCGCGGCCGGCTGAGAACAATTGCCAGGAAAAAAATTGAATGAAGAACAGAAACGGGAGAAAATGGAAAGTGTATCCCGAAAATAAACTGAAACTAAGTGATACGAAATATAGTGTGTTTTAAGTGTAATTTTGAATATGGGTTGACAGTTTCTAACGGGTAGCGCTTAAGTAATACAGTGCGCTTTCAAATGTGACATGTAGCATACTTTGTAAATACAGTAAATGGCAGTTTCCAGTAAAAACGTGTATATTTTGTTTTCCGGTTATCCTTTCAGCCTCGGGTCCGTATTAACCTACACTGAATAGCCAAAACATTCCAACTACTGCCCACCGCGGCGTTGCGTGCCGCCTGGTGGCGTTGCGGCCACGTGACGCAGTAACAATGGTATGTAAGCAGAGCAGGGACGGACAGGGGCTCACCAACGAAGATATGGGCTGCAAGTGGGGAAACCCATTGAGATAAGTGACTGACAAAGAGCAGATTATTATTATGCAGAGCCTGTGAACGAATATCTCGAAAACGGCGTAGCTGGTCGACTGTTCACGTACTACTGTCGTGATGCGACTGCTACGGTCATAGGTTCGAATCCTGCCTCGGGCGTGGATGTGTGTGGTGTCCTTAGGTTAGTTAGGTTTAAGTAGTTCTAAGTTCTAGGGGACTGATGACCATAGCAGTTGAGTCCCATAGTGCTCAGAGCCAGCCACTACTGTCGTGAGCATCTCTGAAATGAGGTAGAACAGTGAAAGTACCACTAGGCGCTAATCGGCTGGACATCCACAATTCTTCACAGAACGTGGGGTCAGGAGGCTTGTATGCTCTGTAAAGTAGGAGAGATGGTGGTCTGTGGCATCTCTGCCGAAATGGTAGAATGCTGGTGCACTCACAAATGTTCTGCGGCACACCACTGATTGTACATGGTGCACTCACAAATGTTCTGCGGCACACCACTGATTGTACATGGTGCACTCACAAATGTTCTGCAGCACACCACTGATTGTACAGGGTGATTCAAAAAGAATACCACAACTTTAAAAATGTGTATTTAATGAAAGAAACATAATATAACCTTCTGTTATACATCATTACAAAGAGTATTTAAAAAGGTTTTTTTTCACTCAAAAACAAGTTCAGAGATGTTCAATACAGCCCCCTCCAGACACTCGAGCAATATCAACCCGATACTCCAACTCGTTCCACACTCTCTGTAGCATATCAGGCGTAACAGTTTGGATAGCTGCTGTTATTTCTCGTTTCAAATCATCAATGGTGGCTGGGAGAGGTGGCCGAAACACCATATCCTTAACATACCCCCATAAGAAAAAATCGCAGGGGGTAAGATCAGGGCTTCTTGGAGGCCAGTGATGAAGTGCTCTGTCACGGGCTGCCTGGCGGCCGATCCATCGCCTCAGGTAGTTGACGTTCAGGTTTATACCAACGTTTAATACACCACCTATCAGGAGGTTTAACACCATACTTCGTTCGAAATGCACGCTGAACAACTGTCGTCGATTCACTTCTGCCGTACTCAATAACACAAAAAGCTTTCTGTTGAGCGGTCGCCATCTTAGCATCAACTGACGCTGACGCCTAGTCAACAGCGCCTCAAGCGAACAAATGTACAACTAAATGAAACTTTATAGCTCCCTTAATTCGCCGACAGATAGTGCTTAGCTCTGCCTTTTGTCGTTGCAGAGTTTTAAATTCCTAAAGTTGTGGTATTCTTTTTGAATCACCCTGTACATGGTGCACTCACAAATGTTCTGCGGCACACCACTGATTGTACATTGTTGAACACGGAGCTCCGCAGCCGGCCACTCCTACTCGTTCACATGTTGACCCAACGATGTCGTCAGTTACGACTGCAGTGGGCAGGGAACCATCGGGATTCGACCATCGATCAGTGGAAACGTATCGGCTCTGCGAATTTACATTCTTGCTACACTAGGTCGCTGGTCGTGTGCGCAAACACCTTCATCGAGGTGAACGGCGGCTCGAAACGTGCAGCGCGCCACGGACACAGACAGGCTGGTGAGAACAGTATTATGCTATGGCAGACACTCTATTGCGCTTGTATGGGACCTGTGGTAGTAATCGAAGACTGATAGCTGCGAACGACCTACATCTCTTCATGCTTGATGTCTTCCCCGAAGGCGATGTCATCTTTCAGTAGTATAATGCTCCGTGTCTCGGAGCCAGAACCGTGCTACGGTGATTTAAGGAGCATCATAATGAACTCATGTTGATGTCTGGGCGACAAAATTCGCCTGATGTAAGTCCTATGCAACCCATCTGGGTCGTTATCGGGCGCCATCACTAGGTACGCCAATCAGAGACCCGTTATTTACGCTAATTATATGACCTGTACGTAGACATCTAATGCCATGTACCTCCATAAAGCTACCAACAAACTGTCGGATCCCTGATACACAGTACAAGTGATGTATTTCGTACCAGAGAGGGACAAACAGGTTATTAAGCAGGTGGTCATAATGTTTTCACTCATCAATGTAGATAAACGACACCATGCTGAGCTTACAGTTTCAGGAACTACACAACGTCACCGGATCGCAGCGATTACCTGTACCTGCTATAAAGTATGATGTGCCTGAAAATATCAACCATCTGAGAATGAGGCTTCAGTGACTCGAAAGTTAATGAATGGAAGATTAGATGGTTTTAGAAACCATTACAATGCGAATGGCCGATGAAGTAATTCAAAACATCCGCAGTTTTTACCCTTCTCAAGATGGTAACAGAAGATGGTTGCAGAAGCTGTTGCAAATGTTACAGTAACAAAATTGTAATGGCCATTTATAAAACTGAAGTAGAATTACATGTAATACGTTCATAATGTCTTCTGTAATTTTCTGCTAGTGTCTCAAATACAGGGAACGTGAATTTAATTCTCTGTATTTTGAACTTTTAAATCATAAACAAAATGCAGCCGGCCGAAGTGGCCGTGCGGTTAAAGGCGCTGCAGTCTGGAACCGCAAGACCGCTACGGTCGCAGGTTCGAATCCTGCCTCGGGCATGGATGTTTGTGATGTACTTAGGTTAGTTAGGTTTAACTAGTTCTAAGTTCTAGGGGACTAATGACCTCAGCAGTTGAGTCCCATAGTGCTCAGAGCCATTTTTGAACAAACTGCAAAAGGACTGATAAGGAACCGAATCTTTCCTCTATTGTTCAATCATTTAGCTAAACATCACGTTCCAAACTGCAGATATGTTGTTAAAGCGTTTAAATGACAGCAGAAAATAACAAACGAGCTTGTAGCAGCGGATGTGGCAGCTGTCAACATATCGCAGCCTACCTTAAACATTTCCAGGGCGTTTTTCCACCTGTAGGGCAATAACGTTGCAGTAGAGCGGGAGTGAGAGGAGGAGGAATCGATTCGGGTTGTTGGTAGGGTAGTAACTGGTGAATATGTTGTCGTGCGAGTGAAATTAATTCGCAGGAAACTTATATTATTAAATAATTTATCCCTTGCACAGGCAATGCGGTTTTCTTTTCCTACTTGCAGGAGAGGTCCGTGTCATGTAATTTTACTGTTAGTGGCCGTATTTTGCATGGAATAAACTAACTTCCCCCGATGCCGTTATTGAAGAAGGTAAATTTATCATTTAAAACGAGTATCAGAAGCTTATTACAGAGTTTAGCGCCGGCCGGAGTGGCCGAGCGGTTAAAGGCGCTACAGTCTGGAACCGCACGACCGCTACGGTCGCAGGTTCGAATCCTGCCTCGGGCATGGATGTGTGTGATGTCCTTAGGTTAGTTAGGTTTAAGTAGTTCTAAGTTCTAGGGGACTTATGACCACAGCAGTTGAGTCCCATAGTGCTCAGAGCCATTTGAACCAGAGTTTAGCAAAGGGGGAATCGCTGGAGTACCAGATCTATGTTTCATATTTTTACATTAGCACGTAACTGTGGGCAAAGGGTGCTCTGAACTTGAATGAAGAAATACAAAGCAGCACACACACACACACACATTATAGAGGAACCCTAGATACAGTTAATTGCCGAGCGGGGTAGCCGAGCGATTTAGGGTGCCTTGTGAAGGATCGCGCTGCTTCCCCCCATCGGAGGTTCGAGTCCTCCCTCGGGCATGGGTGTGTGTGTTGTCCTTAGCGTAAGTTAGTTTAAGTTAGATTAAGAAGTGTGTAAGCTTAGGGAGCGATGACCTCAGCAGTTTGGTCCCATAAGACCTTACCACAAATTTCCAAAATTTACAGATGATTGTTTTACTGCCAACTAGTCATCCAAGGAACCACGTGAAGAAAGGCCTAACCCAAGCGGAAATGCAATGTGCCACAAGGGAGAGTAACCACCGGACGACTCACCTCATGGGAGCTGTTCACACGTCGACGAACCGGCGAGGGAGACAGAGCGTGCAAAGTCACGTAACTCAACAAAGGGTTGCGATAAATTTAGACAAAAATGGAAGAGATAAACGGGATGCTGGTGGCTTTACAGGCATAAGTTTCGGATTTTCGCCGGCCGGAGTGGCCGAGCAGTTCTAGGCGCTACAGTCTGGAACCGCGCGTCCACTACGGTCGCAGGTTCGAATCCTGCCTCGGGCATGGATGTGTGTGATGTCCTTAGGTTAGTTAAATTTAAGTATTTCTAAGTTCTAGCGGACTGATGACCTCAGAAGTTAAGACCCATAGTGCTCAGAGCCATTTGAACCATTTTTTTCGCATTTTTCGTTGACCAAGGGCGCCAACACTTGCCTGCACGTACCAACATAAGCGTGGGTGACTGAAAGAACCGCCCACGATTCTTCCGTAGCCTAAGCCAATGCTGAGAATCCCCTATATTTGGCAAAACGTGACGAAGTAATGCCGAGGGCAGAGGAGTATTGTGTTCATGGCCCTCGGCGCCAGGCCGTAGGGAGTGTGGAGTATCCCTCCATCCAATGCTAAAAATTGGCGTCCTTTTTACCGGCCTGAAGCTTCGGAGGCAAATTTCCCGCCCTTACGTGCACCAATACTGTTCACTCAGATAAACGTTCTGTCAGTGTCGCACTTTCGCACTTCATACGATTACAGTAGAAGTGGGGGGGGGGGGGGGGGGGAGTTTAATGGAGTGCCTTGTTGCTCTTGCAATTTACAATTAATATCTTTAACTGACCAACTGCTCATTCACACCCGTTTTAGAAGCGAAGAGCCAACAACGTGCATCTTGTGTGAACGCACCGGCTAAACGCCAACTCGTATTAACCTTAGAAGCAGGCACGGCTATTGAAAATTCGTCGTCCGTCTTATGCCATGCAGAGTCGTCCAAGGCAATGCAACAATACTGCTCATGGTTGAAGGAGCGAGATCTAAAGAAAAAGCGAGACGACAGGAAATACACCAAAGCCTGAGGAAGCTGATCACCCAGAAAGAATGGCCCAAATGAATTCTTACTCAGAGGATGTATAAAAGTAGAACAGAGTATTAGCAGACCGCAGAGCGGAAATACACACTCTAATTAAAAGTGTCCGCACACCTATTAATACACTCCTGGAAACTGAAATAAGAACACCGTGAATTCGTTGTCCCAGGAAGGGGAAACTTTATTGACACATTCCTGGGGTCAGATACATCACATGATCACACTGACAGAACCACAGGCACGTAGACACAGGCAACAGAGCATGCACAATGTCGGCACTAGTACAGTGTATATCCACCTTTCGCAGCAATGCAGGCTGCTATTCTCCCATGGAGACGATCGTAGAGATGCTGGATGTAGTCCTGTGGAACGGCTTGCCATGCCATTTCCACCTGGCGCCTCAGTTGGACCAGCGTTCGTGCTGGACGTGCAGACCGCGTGAGACGACGCTTCATCCAGTCCCAAACATGCTCAATGGGGGACAGATCCGGAGATCTTGCTGGCCAGGGTAGTTGACTTACACCTTCTAGAGCACGTTGGGTGGCACGGGATACATGCGGACGTGCATTGTCCTGTTGGAACAGCAAGTTCCCTTGCCGGTCTAGGAATGGTAGAACGATGGGTTCGATGACGGTTTGGATGTACCGTGCACTATTCAGTGTCCCCTCGACGATCACCAGTGGTGTACGGCCAGTGTAGGAGATCGCTCCCCACACCATGATGCCGGGTGTTGGCCCTGTGTGCCTCGGTCGTATGCAGTCCTGATTGTGGCGCTCACCTGCACGGCGCCAAACACGCATACGACCATCATTGGCACCAAGGCAGAAGCGACTCTCATCGCTGAAGACGACACGTCTCCATTCGTGCCTCCATTCACGCCTGTCGCGACACCACTGGAGGCGGGCTGCACGATGTTGGGGCGTGAGCGGAAGACGGCCTAACGGTGTGCGGGACCGTAGCCCAGCTTCATGGAGACGGTTGCGAATGGTCCTCGCCGATACCCCAGGAGCAACAGTGTCCCTAATTTGCTGGGAAGTGGCGGTGCGGTCCCCTACGGCACTGCGTAGGATCCTACGGTCTTGGCGTGCGTCCGTGCGTCGCTGCGGTCCGGTCCCAGGTCGACGGGCACGTGCACCTTCCGCCGACCACTGGCGACAACATCGATGTACTGTGGAAACCTCACGCCCCACGTGTTGAGCAATTCGGCGGTACGTCCACCCGGCCTCCCGCATGCCCACTATACGCCCTCGCTCAAAGTCCGTCAACTGCACATACGGTTCACGTCCACGCTGTCGCGGCATGCTACCAGTGTTAAAGACTGCGATGGAGCTCCGTATGCCACGGCAAACTGGCTGACACTGACGGCGGCGGTGCACAAATGCTGCGCAGCTAGCGCCATTCGACGGCCAACACCGCGGTTCCTGGTGTGTCCGCTGTGCCGTGCGTGTGATCATTGCTTGTACAGCCCTCTCGCAGTGTCCGGAGCAAGTATGGTGGGTCTGACACACCGGTGTCAATGTGTTCTTTTTTCCATTTCCAGGAGTGTAGAAATTAAATGGGGTGTGCCCAACCTTCGCCTTTATGACTGCTTGAACTCTGTTGGAGACACATTCAATGAGGCGTTTGAATGTCTGTGGAGGTATAGCAACACATTTTTCCTCAAAAGCTGAAACCAGACACGGTAGTGGTGATGGGCGCTAGTAAGGTCTGGAGCGAAGTCGACGCTGTAACTCATCCCAAAAAGTGTTCCATAGGGCTGAAGTCGGGAATCTGGACAGGCCAGTCCATTTGAGGAATGTTATTGTCCTCATACCGTTGCCGCACAGATGATGTTTTATGACATGATGCATTGTCATGGTGATACGAACAGTAATCGTTTCTGAAGTGTTCCCCTGCTGTACAAAGTACACAATGCTCTGAAGTGTGTTCATATCCTTCTTTATTTAGCGATTTCGTAAGTGCAATAAGAGGACCACAAGCTAATCACGAAAAACACCTTCTTGTCATTACACCACTTCCTCTGTACTTCAGACTGCACAGGATAGCACGTAACGTTCTCCAAATATTCACCAAACTCAAACCCTTCAATCAGATTGTCACTGGGTATAGTGTAATTCATCACCCCAAATCACTTGTTTCCTCTCATCCACCATCCAGTGGCGTCGCTCTTTACTCCATTTCAAGCGTCACTTAGCACTTAGTACTGACTGCATAAATATGTTGCTTATGAGGAGTTGCTCGACCATTGCCGGCCGGAGTGGCCGTGCGGTTCTAGGCGCTACGGTCTGGAACCGAGCGACCGCTACGGTCGCAGATTCGAATCCTGCCTCGGGCATGGATGTGTGTGATGTCCTTAGGTTAGTTAGGTTTAATTAGTTCTAAGTTCTAGGCGACTGATGACCTCCGAAGTTAAGTCGCATAGTGCTCAGAGACATTTGAACCATTTTTTTTTTGCTCGACCATTGTATCATATTCTTTATACTAAGTTTTTGTTAGGTCGCTTTCCTGTCTGTCTGTCTGTCTGCTTGCAACAAATTTTACAGTTGACATTAAACTAACATCCAATGGGATACATACCTGAAATTTTAATCATAGCTCAGAACTGGATGGCAATGCAGTATTAACTCGCTTTTTTGTAGGTCTGTTTGGCTGGTGTCGGGCTGGGAGTGAAAGTGGGGGTGAAAGAGGGTGGTAACACCTGAAATAAAGGCTGCTCTACCGGACCCACGTCTGACGAGGGTAACACCGGAAAGCGTTCCAGGCAGTATGCGACCTGACGGGCACGGCTGAGCAGAGAGAGTTGGTAGAGGAGATGGATTTCATTTTCTTGTCAGTCTGTCTGTTCAGTACAGATTTAGCAGCTGATTGTAAACTAATTTCCACATGAGCCAGAGACTTTAAATCTTAAACATAGAACTGGATTGAAGTGCAATATAATGTCGCTTTCTTACGATTACTGGTAGCCTCTGTTTGAGTTCGGAACTGAAATAAACCTTAAGTTTACCGCTTCTCTCCCTTTCAATTTATCAGAACTCTTGAAATCGACTGAAAAATTTCACGCACACAGGACTAAAAACAAAAAAAAAATTGTTTGAATAACAATGAATTTTTAATATACCACGTTTTTAAATTGGACTAAAAAGTATAAAACAATTTCTTCTACACATATTCAGATTCCTAACACCATATACGCAGTTATGAAAATTTGTCATTGTCAGTTTTTAATAGCTATGAAATTTCTTGTAAGATTTAAAACGACAGTCATTGGGCGCATGCAATACATAACTGGTGCATCAGTAGTTCACTTTCCTACTATTACACTACTTACTAAGTGATATATGAACAGTTCATCTCCTTACTATTAGCTGTTGCGTGCACCCCACGTTTTTTGTTTTAAATCTTAGAAGTATGTTAATAAAAATTAAAAATCGTCACCCAGAAATTTTCAGGACTATCCGTATGGTATTTACTAATTTGTATGGGTCTAGGATAAATTATTTTATACTTTTCAGTCCAATTTAAAGACATGGTATATTAAAAATTCATTTTTACTTAAATAATTATGTTTCAAATGGCTCTGAGCACTATGGGACTTAACATCTCAGGTTATCAGTCCCCTAGAACTTAGAACTACTTAAACCTAATTAACCTAAGGACATCACACACATCCCTGCCCGAGGCAGGATTCGAACCTGCGGCCGTAGCGGTCAGGCGGCTCCAGACTGAAGTGCCTAGAACCGCACGGCCACACCGGCCGGCACTTAAATAATTAATAATTCTCTACTCAAAGTCATTGTGCTAACTGTACTGTTGGTAGCACTTTGGAAGGAGTGATTCCTTCCGCTTGTTTCATGCAATGCTTTACCACCACGCTTCGCTTTTCCGATGGTCTCTGTCCATCAATGCATGAGGTTTGCCAGATGTCGGCTTAGCTGTAGTTGTTCCACTTCACAATCAAATCAACAACAGTCGACCTGAGCAGCTTTAGCAGAGTTGAAATTTCCCTGATGGGTTTGTTACTTAGATAACATCCAATGACTAGTTCACATTCAAAGTCATTGAGCCTGACCCAGTCTGCCGTTACTGCCACTCTACTGACAACACAATGCTCCCCGCCCACTTTTATACTGACGGGTCTACTGCTTATGACGTCTAGTGGCCAGTTCTGCTTTACAAATGGGTGTTTGGATACTTCTGATCAGGCAGCGTATGATAACAGAAAAGTGTAGTAGCTGACTAGAACGATAGTATACATGTAAGTAGGAATGTAATGAGGATTCTGGATCAAATTTATACTTAAATGAGGTATTGATCTATACGATACAACTGGTGGCACAATCCAAGATCTGGAAAGTGCTATGCGTAGTGAGGCTTGTCTGCATCCAGGGGCAATTTTATCAGTGATATCATCATGCTTATTAGTGACAAACCACATCCCTTTCCTCATCCCCTCCCTGTATCCAATCTATCACAGTGAAATATTTAATAGGAAATGCCAAATTAAATATTCAGGATGGTGGAAATAACCAAATTGTGCTAGTGGTAAATTAAAAACCTTCTAACCTTACCTCCTGCCTCTGGCCTTGCAGCAGTGGTAACACCGGTTCCCATCAGATCACCGAAGTTAAGCACTGTCGGGCTAGGCTAGCACTTGGATGAGTATCCGGTCTGCCGAGCGCTGTTGGCAAGCGGGGTGAACTCAGCCCTTATGGGGCAAACTGAGGAGCTACTTGATTGAGAGGTAGCGGCTCCGGTCTCAGAAACTGACATGCGGCCGTGAGAGCAGTGTGCTGACCACATGATCCTCCATATCGGCATCCAGTGATGCCTGTGGGCTGAGGATGACTCGGCGGCCGGTCGGTACCGTTGGGCCTTCATGGCCTGTTCAGGAGGAAAGTTTTCCCTTACCTCTCCTCCTCCTCATCTCCAGCCCATCACAGTGGAGTATTAAATGAAAGTTTAAAAATGGTGTCAAGCTACAATCTGTTACAATTTAACTGCGGTAATACCGTGGACATGTCAGTTCACAACAACCACTGGAACTCCATATAAGCGTCAACTTGACACTCTTGGAATCCACGGCAGATCAGCTGGACGTGGCCTAGTGCAATGTGTGGTATGAGATGAGACAGCCACTAATAGAAGTCGTCGATTTCAATGTAAGACGAGGACCCATAGTCCAAAGTTTTTATTCCATTTTATTTTGTGATTTCCGCAATTTTATTGGTAGACATTTTAGCGTTTTAACCCCTTGAATAATATTTACAACCTGATCATAAGAACATTATCTCTTGAAACACGTTGTTGGGTTGTATGTAGAACAAAAATTATGGTTGAATGCTACCAATTGTTACTGTAATTTAAGGACTATTTGTTACAACTTTTGGTTGCTTTTCTCTCAGGGTTCCAAGCAGTCACTTTTCCAGATAGCCATCCAATGACGCACATAAATACACCTACATCTACATACATACTCCGCAAGCCACCATATGGTATATAATGGAGGGTATCTTTTACCACTACTTGTCATTGCCTTTTCTGTTCCACTCGTAAATAGAGTGTGGGAAAAACGACTGTCTATATGCCTCTACATGAGCTCTAATTTCTCTTTTCTTGCCTTTGAAGTCCTTACGCGAAATGTACGTTGTGGCAGTAAAGATGTTCTGCAGTCAGCTTCAAATGCTGGTTCTTTAAATTTTCTCAATAGCGTTTCGAGGAAAGAATGTTGTTTTCCTCCAGAGATTCCCATTTAATCTCCACAGTATACACGTGTTGGTTGATTCTAATGGTAATAAGTGTAGTTGCAGTGTGGCGCCTGTCGATGTTCAGCTGTCGGCACGTAGTCTGCTACTGCGGTCTGTCAGTTGTTCTCGCTGCCTTGTACACTTCACTAGTAACTTCACACTCGAGTTCTTTGCTGCTGCGCTCCAACTACCATTCATTAGCACACTTGTCTATTGTCTCACAATACTTCCTTTATCACTCGCATGTGAATACTTCACGAGTCCATTTAAACACTGCTGCTTTTTTTTATAAATTTTCTATATTTCCGAACTTCATTATTGTAATTCGCGGCCGATGCACCAATTGTGGCATGGCTGGGCTTTTGAGTATTGTCGTGTGCAGGCTGCAAATTAGAATTCACCAACCTCAGAACTGCGTCTGCTCGATGTCCCTCCACTCGGCAACGTAGAAACTTACAAGATGATGTAAAAGCAGCGTTGATAAGAACACCATCTAATATCTACAATTACTGAGGCAACGCAACTCTGGGAATGAAATAAAATCCTGTAGAAAAACTGTCATTAAAAAATTTATCGGGAGGTAAGAAAATAGATCGGCTTCTGGAAAATAATGTCCGAAATTTTCACACAAAAAGGTTTATTTTATCCATCTAGCCAAAGAAACGGTACTATTCAGTCCACATTTAAACTGTTGGCTATTTTCTTCACATTCACAATTCTTACACTCATTTCACATGCACAGCAGCCAGAAATCTGTACAAACCCGACCCGAATTAAACAACATTCTCACAGTCATTAATTTCACTACTAACATGAGTTATTACATTCAGTCCTTCTTGTGGATTTCTCAAAAAAGAAATTGCTCGCCAAAAAATGCTCATTGGTTGAATACTGCAACATTGCCACTCGGATACTATGAAGGCCAAATTTCACATGTGAATATCTGTCCAACTAAACAGTTCTAAAACTTCCTAACTTCACCAAAGTGTCCGTAACTACAACAACATTAGTCACGACACATATCAAACGCGAGGAACTCAATATTCCTTCATTTTACACATTATTTTGACTCGCACTAGCAACATGACAATCCACGTTCAAAGCTAGCGAGAGACTCCTTTCTTGTGGCCTCACTCCCAGTATAACTATCAGGTACCGAGCGGGAACCGTCTCAATTCTGATTGGCTAACCATATTCGCTGCCCATCAGAATGCTCGCTCACGATCATATGCCAAACCTGGCCTGCACCAATGCTTACATACAGACGCATCTACGCCATTCTGAGATACAAATATTAAAGTACTGTTTAATAAACGAAAACGAAAAGGCAATAAATCTGGAAATATTCTTTAGATACAGATAATATTCTAGCTGACTTTCTGGCTGCTCTGTTACAATAGCAATCACACCTAGACATACGTCATCAGCAAAGTGGGTAAATTCCCTATGAACATTTTCCCACGACAGGCTTGCGTAACTCTTGCGTGTTACTTAAGACGGTATATAATGCAACATTAAAATTTGACAAATGTTCCACGTACACACTCTCATTCACATACATATAGTCCCACAACAATCTTAGACACCAATAATAATTTTGTCTGATTTTTATATTACGAAAACGAAAAATAATTAAAGTTTTAATATGAATATCTCAATTAATTAACTCTGGAACCTGCAAGTTCTGTTTATGTTTCTAGATAATACTAAAGGATAAACTATTGTATTTTCTAACTGAATTTAGTTTCCTAAGTGTCGGTTTTTGACTTGTTTTAGCAATTTTTTAATCTCTGAAACTATGATAGTTATAAAGCTCAAATTTGGACACAATCTTCTCCAGAATGTCAAAAGGTAGTGTACCGATTTTGAAAATGATTGAGTAATATTTAATATCATTTATTTAGGTTCTTATAGGTGGTGAATGTACGCATCCAGTAAGAAACATTGGATAGCTTTCCCACGGCAGGTAGTGACAGATGCGCGTGTGACTCCACGTCAGGCCGGCAGATGTCAGCCTTCGAAGTTACATGCAGCTAGCTATCCTAAACTAACGTTCGCTCGGAACAAACTTGCGATGCTACATAGTGGCTCACCTCTGAATTGCTATGACGTCTTCCTTTAATCCCAAACACTCGAGCAGTATTCAAAGATGAGTCGGATTTGTGTTCTATACACAGTCTCTTTTATAGACGAGCTACACTTACCAAAATTGTCCCAATAAACGAAAGTCGACCATTCTGCTTCCCTACTACTGCCCTTATATGCTCCCTCCGTTTCACATCGCTTTGCAACGTTACGTCTAGACATTTAAACAAATTGACTTTGTCAAGCAGCACACTATAATGGGATTGTTTTTCCTACTCATGTGCATTAATTTTCTATTTTTCCACATTTAGATCAAACAGCCATTCATCACATCAACTAGGAAATTCCTCCTACATTCACTCAACGAAGACACGTTCCAGCACACCACAATGTCATCGTCCGCGGCTCGTGGTCTTGCGGTAGCGATCTCGCTTCCCGCACACGGGGTCCCGGGTTCGATTCCCGGCGGGGTCAGGGAGTTTCTCTGCCTCGAGATGACTGGATGTTGTGTGTCTTTCATCATCACTTCATCCTCATTCACTTGCAAGTCGCCGTAGTGGCGTTAAAGAACTTGTGGAGCGGCGGCCACCAATGCCATACGCTCATTCATACAGTGTAATCACCACACAACGGAAGATTGTCAGACTCTGTCTGTCAGACCGTTTCTGTGTATGGAGAATAAGAGCGGTCCTATTACGCCGGCCGGAGTGGCCGAGCGGTTCTAGGCGCTACAGTCTGGAACCGCGGGACCGCTATGGTCGCAGGTTCGAATCCTGCCTCGGGCATGGATGTGTGTGATGTTAGTTAGGTTTAAGTAGTTCTAAGTTCTATGGGACTGATGACCTCCGCAGTTAAGTCCCATAGTGCTCAGAGCCATTTTTGGTCCTATTACACTTCCCTGTCTCCAATAAACACTCACCGTCGAGGACTGGGTTATATTACAAAAGAAGTCTTTGAGTCACACTTATCTCGGAACCTGATCCATATGCTTGGACCTTCAGTCAGCAGTGCGGCACCACGTCAAATGCTTTCTAGAGACTTTCAAAAATGGTTCAAATGGCTCTGAGCACTATGGGACTCAACTGCTGAGGTCATTAGTCCCCTAGAACTTAGAACTAGTGAAACCTAACTAACCTAAAGACATCACAAACATCCATGCCCGAGGCAGGATTCGAACCTGCGACCGTAGCGGTCTTGCGGTTCCAGACTGCAGCGCCTTTAACCGCACGGCCACTTCGGCCGGCTAGAGACTTTCCTGTTTAACAATTATCACAGTCTATTATTTATACAAATACATGCTTGCTTTATACCAAGTTTATTTTTCACTGTAAGGAACTTGTCCATACATTATTAGAGTGTTAAAAACAACGATGCCGCTATCAGGATGCCTTAGAGGAGTCCGAAACTATAAGATTATAGTAGACTTGTAAATAATGGTGGGAAATTCAAGAAGGAGCGTTTCTCCAGACAAGTACGTACACACACACAAGGCATCGTTAAATTACACTAATATCCTGCACTTGTGCTGCCATCATCTCCACTGGGATAGGATTGGTGGAGATAATAACTTCTTTATTAAAACACTGTCACTTACGCTACGCCCTGCAGAGTCCTGTACTCCTCACCTGCCATCTGCTGACGGCGCTCTTACACAGGTTGGAATTCGTAACATGCCCAGAATAATCCGTCATGCTTGTCTGTGCCGCGGACCATACGTAGGAAACAACAACTATGGACAGTACATGTATGCAGTCTAATAAATTTTTTAATACCCTCATGCATACAGACCTTTTTGGCTGTAATAGGATCTTGATATCTCCTTGAAATGCTTCCCAGTATACCTCTTGCAGTCCAGTGCAGGAGAAATGCTACTTTTCTTTTTCTTTTTTACTTTGCTGCAGTATTTTGCAGAGACGAGTTTGGCGTAGTCAGACAGCTGAACTCCACTCTCAGACCTTTCGTTTCACTTATGACAGATGGTTGTCCCCTCCTAATGGTCTCTAGGTGCATTTTCTCTAGTGTTTTTGTATGTATCTGCAATTTCGTTTCTGCAATTTGTACCCGAAATTTTCCCAAACAAATGCTGTACATTGTGTCCTTAATGTGACGTCAACTATTGATGGAAAGCATCAGTTTCTTTCCACATTATGAGTATATCCTCCAGTTGGCTCAAAATAAAATGCAAAATTCATAGGAAGCCATCAATTTTGTAAATATGGAGTGAGTTTACCACCACAGGGAAATAATGGGGGATGAGCACTCTGTTGAACAATTACTAAACAGTGATAAAGCTGTTACAGCAAGAGAAATGCTGATGACACTAAGGAAATTGCATTTCAAAATCTAGAAGACGAAATTTGCTGTATATCTCGAAAAATTTAGTTTTAGTGGCGAGAACGTATCAGGAAAGGCAGATTAATAGTTCTTCAGAGTAATGATCAAATATGCCATGCTGATGCATCTTTAATTATACATTGCTTAGTATACCATCCACAGATCGGTATTATCACATACAACTGTGTTATCCCACAAGGTGGTAACATGTGCAGTGTCCCTTCTTGCACATATTTGCTTGGTTTTATCAACTAATATTCTAGATCTGAATGATTCTGATGTCATATTTATAGTGGGGCAGTGTATATGCCATTCATCTGTTGCAGGAACCTAGAAGTAATTTATTTAATAGGGATCAGCCTAAATCTCTTCGATACACTGCATCATATTTCTTAAGACATATGGAATAATAGTATTTGTGGGAACAGTAGCAGTTGTAGATGTTTTTTTTCCCCTTAATACTCATGGAATAACAAGATGCACAACAATGAGCAGTCCACCACACGCTGATACGATATATATATGTAGAAGTAGATGTATGGAAAAGTGGGTTCAGTATTTAGAGGTTTCCACCGTTGACAATATTACAAAGAACCATAAGATTACCGCGTTAATAATCCACAAGTATACAGGATCGTACTTGGAATTCCTAGGTTGAACCTGAAGAACAATTGTTGGTAATCCTCCATATTAACTCCAATTTCTCATTGTGGTCATTTCGCGAGATGTGTATGGGAAAGCATAATCGGTCATAAAGATTTTTTGTAAGGCTACTGGTGTTCAATCCTACTATAGCATCGTCTGTGAATTGTGTTGAGTTAAATCTAAACATGTAAGCTACAAGCCACTGCGTAGCTCAAGGCACAGGGTACATCGTAACAGCATAATCGATTACTGCCTACTCCACTCTCACACACTTATCAAGGAAAAAATGAGTGTCTATATGCCTCTATATATGTCCTAATCGCTTCTATCTTATTCTTATGATCCCTGTGTCAGATATACGATGGTAGTGGCATAATGGAATCACAGCCCTCATTGAATGTAGTTTCTTTAAATTCACACAGTAGAATTTTACAATAAATATGCCGTTCTTTTCGAATGAAATATATCCACATAATATGATCATAGCAGTGTTATAGTGTAACTCTTCAGGCTTTCCCGGCGAGATCTTGACATGTGGAATAATCGGGTCTACTGCCAGATGTTTCTGTCGCTCTGGCACAATATTTCAGCCACTTAACTCGTTGCCTTCTTCAGGTGCTACCTGAGACTGCCATATTGGAGGATCTTGTCCTCTCCGTGCACCTTCTTATGGCTATCTTACAACTATTTTGTGCAGGATTTACTGTTTAGCGTTGCCTGCTTATTCTGGGTTGTGCTTGTAGGATTTGGTCATCTTTATTTTCTGTCTATCTTGTGTGTGTGTGTGTTGTCTCTTCCCCGGTGCTCCCTCAGACGTCCGCGCCCGACTTGGTCGCTATCTGTGGCAGCTCTCTGAGGCCCGTCCTGTGAAAGGCGTTCCGTTCGCGGTCCGTGCCCGCCTGGTGCTGCTCCTGAGATTTTGGCCCTTCCCTGGTGCTCCCACAGACGTCCGCGCCCAGCTCGTCCACCATCTGTGGTCGTGGCAGCTGTCTGGGGCCGGACCAGCGTTTGGCGTTCCGTTCGTGGTCCGCGCCCGCTTGGCGCTGCTCCTGAGGTGTTGGCACTTCCCTGGTGCTCCGACGGACGTCCGCGCCCGCCTCGTCCGCCATCTGCAGTTGTGGCAGCTGTCTGAGGCCCGTCTCGCGTCAGGCGCTCCGTTCGCGGACCGCGCCCGCCTGGCGGTGCTCCTGAGGTGTTGGCACTTCCCTGGTGCTCCGACGGTCGTCCGCGCTCGGCTCGTCCATCATCTGCGGTCGTGGCGGCTGTCAGAGGCCCGTCGGGAGTTGCGTTCGCGGTTCCGCTGCCGCCTGGCGCTGCTCCTGCAGTGTTACTACTTCTTGAGGAGTTTCTTGATTCCTTTCGCTGGGCCCTGATAAGCTCCAGAGCCGGACTCCACGCCGAGCTGAGCTGGTAACCGCTGTCTCGGTTTTGTAGGTTGTCTGTGGCCTTGATCTCTATGGCCTCCTTTATGAAACTGTCCCAAACTTAGGAAAGGACAGTTATATTGTATCAACATATCTTGGAGTAGACGATGTGCATCTTGTTACTCCAAGGATCTTAAGAAAAGAGTGTCATTACATTAATGGATGTGCGAATGATCTGTTTATAAGCCTCCATTCCCATTTTGATCTGTTTGAAAAAGTGTAAGAATGTAATATATTCTTGTGGAAAGCCTTTATTAATTTGGATAAACATTTTCACATATTTTATGGAAAACGTCTTGATGTGAAAGGGGGACACAAGATACCTGAATTTAGTATAAATATTAATGGAGAGTGATCACACTGTAGGGAAGCAGCCTACGCACGCTATAATAAATTCACATCAGTATCCATTGTGTGCCAGCCAGTCTACTGTAACTAGCTCTGACGTCATAAATGTTGCGCAATACTTTAAAAATCAAGCAAATGACCTAAAACTTTTATAGCATGTCAGGAATAATGATAAATTAATGTGTGTTAAAAATCAGTTCTATAACTTTAACCGTTTCCGAAATTTGGACGTTTTTCTGCAAAAATAATTGGCGCAACAGAAAAGAGCTAGAGACTTCAAAATTTATATTTAGATTTATCTTTCATAATGACTTAATAAAAACTGTACTTTGGATTTCACAAATTAAGATTTTAATGGAAATTCATGATTTTGTTGTTTTCATCTCAATACTGAAGGAAGCAAGATAGATTAAGTAGGTTAGTAATTAAGGCTAGGATGTTTAGATTTAAATAGGTTGGAGGTCCGCTATGACTATGAAGATGTGTGAAGTTTCCTTTGAATACCTATAAAATTATAGCGATAGCGGATCTCAAAAGGGACAGTTCAGAGCTCATCTGCTGCGTGCAGTGCAATTAAATTAATTCTCTCGCCCAGAATACTTAAGTTAGCCACGTCAAAATTTTATTATCAATACTTACCTGCGTGCTGAATGCACAGTTAAATTAAGAGCTTATTCGGCCATCAGCAAGAGAAGCTATAATTTATTATGTAACTTGAAGTGGTGCGTTACTAGCCCAGCGGCTAGTCGGGACAGCCGATTTGATCAGGCGTTCCCTCAGCCGTCCGCACCGCGGCTTTATATAAAAGAGCGCTGCGCGAGGAAGCAAGGCCCCAGTTCTCTCCAGACGCTGAATGACACGCCATCTGTGTCGGCTGTCGCGCCGCATCGGTATCACTGCGAAGAACAGCCTCGGGTGCCGTATTCAGTTACTAGAGATGCGCGGAAACATGAAATCATTTCAAGTGACTTTCATTATCTAGCTTCAGTTTGCGTATTGTCGTATTTTCACGTGCCGTCGCGGGACAGACATTCTACCAATTATTTAGCGTGGCGTTTGATGAAATACTCTCATCAAATTATGGCGAGCATTCTTATTAACATCTAATTTGGACATTTATAGTTGCATCAGCGCATTGGACTCTGAACTGCTCTGTTAGTAGGTTGAAAGGATACTTGTATTTTACCCGTGAATATCAGAATATACTCAACTATTTTGGAAAATCGTGTTTGATTATAAATTCCGGACAATCTCCTGATTCCTCAGAGCTACAAGCTGCAGCTATGATAGATTTCTCAGGTGAAGTGGGCACTAGGAACTCTTTTTACAAGCTTCACGTTTTCGTTAAGTCACTTTCTGGGGGCCTATCAAGTAAATAGAGAGCCAGTGTTGAGAACGGCGAAAGACAGCTTTAACAATATTCTAATAGCCAGAAGCTGATCCAACATGCAAACATTTTGTACTGCAACCACATATTTCCAATTCTTACTCGCCGCCCCACATATGGTGCATCGGCCGGGAAATACACTGAAGTGAAAGTGATTTTTAACTATTCGGATTCGCGAGTGAAATGCGACACGCAGCTGAGTAATAGAACAGTGAAAGTGTTACGTGTGCATGTGGACGACGCAATTGGATTAACAACGCATCTGGATTTACAGAGCTGGCACTGAGTCTAGCGGTGCTGCTGGCATCGCGAGTAGCCAGTTTCGCCGCACCGCAGTCGTCAGCCGCAGCAGCCGGAGCCGAGCCTGTTGTTACGGGCCACGCAAACACTCATCAGCCTTCGGAGTGCCGTCTGCAGTTCAACGTGCCACGTCGCATCAGTAATCCTGGTACGCCGCGCCGACAACGTCGTGCAGAAGGAACTAAGTTAAGTGGAAAGCTGTTAAAAATTTTACTATCCTGCACTAAAAGACTGTCGGCGATGGAACCGCCAAAAGAAACTGAGTTTAAACTTAAATTGGAACCTATGTCTGTTGAGGGAACTGTAAATTCAGACAACGTTTCAAGTACAAACATGCATGAAAGTAGTAATGTTAAAGTGAAATATGAAGTATTGTCTCCTGACAGTAGTGTGGGAAGGGGCAATGAGTCAATAATAGAGACCCCTGTAGTAAAGAAGAAAGTAGAAATTGTAAATTTATTGGATGATAGTTTCTCTGATGAATTAAAAATGAAACAGTCATCAGAGATTGTAGAGTTTAAACAGGAGAAGTTAGATATAACTGATCAATCTGAAGTTTCATTTAGTTTTGATGATTTTGGTATTGGAGCTAGTTTTTCGTCACCTGAGTGTGATAAAAAGTCAGCTAGTGGGCAACCAAAAGATGCTGGGGCTGTTGATTTAAATGTTATATTACAAGCAATAGCTGCCAGTAATGCAAAAATGTCAGCCAGTAATGCAAAAATGACAGCTGAATTAAAATCTGAAATAACTGAGGTCAAAAGCAGTCATGCAGAAATGTCAGCTAGAATGAATGCTGAATTAAAGTCTGAGATTGTAGCCAGCCAAACTAATTTTAATAAGCGATTGGAGGAAATGGACAATACCTTCAAGGCTGGTTGTAATAAATTGAAAGAGGATCTAGACAGTTTGAATTATAAAATTGATTACAATCATGAGGATATTAAGAAAAAGGTTGCTCAACAGTTTTCTGAAATGTATAAAACAGTAAAATCCGAAGTTGCTGAGGTTCGCAAAGACTTCCAAATGGAAGATGCGAAGCTGGAGCACAAGTTAACAAAAAAGATCGAGACGGAATCTGAACTGTGCTCAGATAGATTTAAAGATGTTAATATAAAGGTAAACATATGTCAAGCAGACGTAGATGCAATCAAAACTAATACTACTCATATTGTACAAAGAGTAGATAATGTGGAAATGAAAGTAGAAAATATCAGTACTAACATTGCTAACCTTGAGAGTAAAGTAGCTTCAGTAACTTCTGGTAATGGTAGTATACAACAAAGTGTAGCTGCAAACGCCGCTTTTATCGGGTGTCGGCAGTTCTTGCGGTTCGATCCAGATAAAAATATCCACCCGCTAGATTTCTGGAACGATTTTGAAGATGTGATTCCACCAACTTGGTCTGAACGAGAGAAAATCTCATTTATTAGAAGCCATTTGGCAGGTGACGCCATGCGTTGGTCAGCTGATGTTATGTTGAAGTGTAAAACATTAGCGGAATTTAAAACAGCTTTTATTAATGAGTATTGGTCTAGCAATAAGCAAAATGAAGTGTTGAGAGAATTTTGGAGTGGAAAACGCTTCAATGCAGGCAAGGAATCCATTAAAGAGTTTGCTAGGTCATGGATCTCACGTTTGTCACATTTGGACGAAAAGCTGAAACCTGAAATGATTATACTAGGTCTTGAAGCCAAACTGCCATGGTATTGGCAAACTAGAATTATATCTGCCCCTAGAGATAATCTGGATCGTTTCATTGAGTATTTGGAACGTGTAGAACGTGTTGCTGCCAATGAGGAGCAAGCACGTAATAACAGAAATGCCAATAACAATAATAGTAATTTTAGGAACGAGCAAAATGGCAATGTAAACATCAGAACAGTAGGTGTTCGCCCTCCTAAGAGAGGTAGGAATTGGGGAAATAATTATCAGAACCAACAATGGCGTCCAAATGACAGTAATTTTGTTCCAAACAGAAATATGCATGTAAACAACAGTACGGGAAGTAATGCTATGCCAGTTAACTATAATGAAAATAAAGGAAACAGCAGTAGGCCGAGGCAGGAAAACTAGTTCCCGTCTATGAGGACACTGGCGCTCACCAGGCGGCTACTTTTCCTAAGCCAGTAGTTAAGGGAATTGGTAAGACAGATCAGAATACTCAAACTGACTATGTGGATGAAGAATCGGTAGCACCTAAGGATACAACAGAAATATTAGATCACTCACAGTATTTGATAGATACCGTGTTAGAGACGCTTTCTAAGTGGGAAGAGAAAGAGAAGGCGCAGCTGTGTAATGATAGGGAAGAGCTACAAAATATTGAATTGTCAGGTGAAGAAGCAGAAGAAATTCATGCTTATATTTACCATGAAGATGATGTGCTCTTATCTAAAGTGCCTGTGCAGGATGTTGATAATGTACTAATAGATTTAGGACAGGAGATAAGTGGGAATGTAGAGGGTAGGCTGTTGGGGGTCGATGAACCCGGTAGCTGTGACCGGTTGTCATTTGAGAAGGAAACCGACGATAATGGTGAAAGTTGTTTAGCTGTAACTAGTGTTATGCCCGGTCTGGAGGCGCAGAATAGCTCAGACTACAGTAATTTGGGTCATGTTCAGCAAACTAAATGTAATGAAGTCGTGCGGTGTTTCGATTTAAAATTAATAGACCGACTGGAAAAGGCAGCTGAAAATGTAATTCAGGAAACCCCTACACACTGTGACCTAAATGTAATGAAGACAGATGTCGATCACTTTAGTGAGAGACGAATCCAAAAGGAACTATTAGATGAATTTGAGAAACCACCTGTACAACTTAGAATAAGCCACCCTATAATAATAGTGAATATGTTGGGTATCAATGTACGTTGTCTCTTAGACAGTGGAAGTGAGGTGAGTGCAATATCTCAGTCCTTCTTTGATGCATTACCGGGTAAAGACAGGCTTACAGTAATGAGGGTATCAGGACTAAGAATAATTGGTGCTACTGGCAAGGTGTCAAAAACGGTAAAGCAAGAAGCTTTGCTGCCCTTTAACATTAATGGTAATTTAATTGATCATCCATGTTTAATTGTAAACAATCTCAGTATTGAGGTTTTAATTGGCATAGATTTCTTGTCAAAATATCAGAGTGTTGTTGACTTTGAAAGAAGCCAGTTAAAAATGGTCTTGCCGATAACCGGAGTAATTACAGTCCCTTTTAGTGATAAACATGTAGTAACTGATGATGTAACTTGGGAGCTGCCTATACGAGTTCTGAAAAATAGGAGGTATTGGGACGAAAGTGTTAATCTTAGTACAAGTAAGCTGAACACAGAAGAAGAAGAAGCAATTATTTTGGGCAAAATAGATGCTAAATTGCAGGAAATCGATAAAATTTCCGCCAATCAGAAGGAAGAACTGAGACTGGTTCTAAAAAGGCATCATAAAGTATTTTCAGATCGACGTGGCGTGTTCATAGGCAGCCAATGAATGCTGTAGGGAGGAGGTTGTTCTGTAACCTCTACACAGTGTGGCAGCTGTGCAGTCCCAGCTGTGTGAGATCTTCTTTCCCATTTCAGGTCTCACTCACTCTTCATCTTTCCTATCCACAAAAATTTCGGCTCCTTCTTTCCATTACGAAAATTTTCTGAAGCCAGCATTCAACTAATGAATGCTGTAGGGAGGAGGTTGTTCTGTAACCTCTACACAGTGTGGCAGCTGTGCAGTCCCAGCTGTGTGAGATCTTCTTTCCCTTTCAGGTCTCACTCAATCTTCATCTTTCCTGTCCACAAAAATTTCGACCTCTTCTTTAAAACAAAATTTTCTGTTATGGCTATCAAGCCATGAATTATGTAACCATTCTATCCACCGATTAGTGAAACAAAATACCTAATATGACAAACCTAATAGTGACAAACAATAGAGAAGTATGACGTAAATTAAGATACAAATGTATTTGAGTAACAATTATGTATAGAAGCTTGGTAATATTGTAAGTACAAGTGTTGTTTTATTGGAAATGGTCCCATAATAGTAATTTAAAAGGAAGTACAAATTCATGTACAAGCAGGATCTGAAGTGGTAGTGAAACCTAGTGTATGCATTAGAGCTAACTGAGAAATAGTAAAAGAGATTGCTTAGTGTTAGGAAAAATATGCAGATAAGTTGTAAGATTAAACTCACCTGGTGTAGCAAGGAAAGGCAGTGTAATAGATTTGAGCAGTGTTTGTGGTTGAGACGTGAAGGACACGTCCCTGAAGTATTTATAAGGTTGGAGCTGGCCATTATTTTGGTGTAGTGTGTGACAGGATACACCTACACGTATTGAGGTTATGAGTTGGAGGCGTGAATGCGACCGTAGGTACCCTTATGTTAGATGAGACAGAGCAGCTCATGGTGTCCTATAGGTTTAAGGAAATTAGCATTACGCACGTCCATAATTACTTGATGCATTTTAGTGGTAGGTCTGAGAGAGACTACCTGTGGTTTCAGCGTCCGATCGAGTGGAAATGGATTGCCACGTGAGCAAACTGATCAGCTGCAATACACTAAAGATATGAAATAAATGTGCTATCCTATGCTTTAAATATTAATAGAGTGAGTATTACTTAAGTAATACACTAAGCAAAGTAAATTAAGTAATATAATGGCAGTAGTAAAACATTATTTTAGCTCAGCATAAATACACTTCAAAGTAAGTAACTACACTATTGCAGATGTGGAACTGACACAACAGCAGAGGACCAATAATTGGATTTAGTAATCAACTAAACGTAGTGTGTTTTGAACACTCAGAACTGTACTATTACCAAAAGTTACTCACATGTACAAAGAAGCTAAGAAAACAACTACTAATCAAATATACTCATACTATCTCTAAGATTAAGGTAATCAAAAATGAGTCAGCTAAGTGAATAAAATACAAATGTGTCAGTGAATGTACCGAGCATTGGTTCAGTATTCCGGCCCAGAAATAATAAATTCAGATTAAATATGATTTATGATTGTATGCCAGGAGCATAAATTTTCTCTAGTACATGACTAAAGGCGTTTTGAACCATTTGTTTAACGATTTTTATGACAATTAAGTAACCATGAGAGCAATATTGAAAAGGTTCTGTTAACTTTGTTCCAGTAACATACTGAAGGATAACATGTATATATCCCCATTTCATTGTGACCCACCCATAGATATTAAGTGAACAGAGTCTGAGGCACTCTTTTTGTTTGTTCTACAGGACAAACCAGATAATGGCAGCCCGGTAGCTGCGTGAAAGCGTGGAGTGACTTGGACACAACTCACAGTGACCCCTCCCCTTTCCCCATGTAATTTAGAGAGAACGTGAAGGACGCACACCATAGCAACTTCCCCTCCTCTACCCTTGTGAATGGAAGTGTAGGACGCCAGCCAAAGCGGCTACAACCACGTGTGTAAAAATTATGTGTGAACTTTTCTTTCAGGTATAGAAAAGACTGCTAAGAGATAATCATCTGTTTATGTATCATGTTATTTTCTTTGAATTTGTGTACGTAAAAATGTATTTAATGTATCTAAGATTTTCATAATTTTTCAATTTGTATGTGTTTGTTTGTCTAAGGCAATATGTATGCCAAAATATTTCGTTGACTTTGCTTAAAATTTTGAGTAATGACATTGTTTTAAAAGGCAGTGAACATGCCCACAATTGAAATAATTAATGTAGGTAATCAGTTTTCTTTTAATGTTTCTACATGTTTACATTTCAATTTTGAATGTTCATAGGAAGTTAAACTGTACTCTTGCTTCCCTTTTTGTAATTAAATTTTTTTTTCATTCATTAACATTCATAAAAAAAAAATTAAGTAGAGGGTGATGTAGGGAAGCAGCCTACTCACGCTATAATAAATTCACATCAGTATCCATTGTGTGCCAGCCAGTCTACTGTAACTAGCTCTGACGTCATAAATGTTGCGCAATACTTTAAAAATCAAGCAAATGACCTAAAACTTTTATAGCATGTCAGGAATAATGATAAATTAATGTGTGTTAAAAATCAGTTCGATAACTTTAACCGTTTCCAAAATTTGGACGTTTTTCTGCAAAAATAATTGGCGCAACAGAAAAGAGCTAGAGACTTCAAAATTTATATTTAGATTTATCTTTCATAATGATTTAATAAAAACTGTACTTTGGATTTCACAAATTAAGTTTTTAATGGAAATTCATGATTTTGTGGTTTTCGTCTCAATACTGAAGGAAGCAAGATAGATTAAGTAGGTTAGTAATTAAGGCTAGGATGTTTAGATTTAAATAGGTTGGAGGTCCGCTATGACTATGAAGATGTGTGAAGTTTCCTTTGAATACCTATAAAATTATAGCGTTAGCGGATCTCAAAAGGGACAGTTCAGAGCTCATCTGCTGCGTGCAGTGCAATTAAATTAATTCTCTCGCCCAGAATACTTAAGTTAGCCACGTCAAAATTTTATTATCAATACTTACCTGCGTGCTGAATGCACAGTTAAATTAAGAGCTTATTCGGCCATCAGCAAGAGAAGCTATAATTTATTATGTAACTTGAAGTGGTGCGTTACTAGCCCAGCGGCTAGTCGGGACAGCCGATTTGATCAGGCGTTCCCTCAGCCGTCCGCACCGCGGCTTTATATAAAAGAGCGCTGCGCGAGGAAGCAAGGCCCCAGTTCTCTCCAGACGCTGAATGACACGCCATCTGTGTCGGCTGTCGCGCCGCATCGGTATCACTGCGAAGAACAGCCTCGGGTGCCGTATTCAGTTACTAGAGATGCGCGGAAACATGAAATCATTTCAAGTGACTTTCATTATCTAGCTTCAGTTTGCGTATTGTCGTATTTTCACGTGCCGTCGCGGGACAGACATTCTACCAATTATTTAGCGTGGCGTTTGATGAAATACTCTCATCAAATTATGGCGAGCATTCTTATTAACATCTAATTTGGACATTTATAGTTGCATCAGCGCATTGGACTCTGAACTGCTCTGTTAGTAGGTTGAAAGGATACTTGTATTTTACCCGTGAATATCAGAATATACTCAACTATTTTGGAAAATCGTGTTTGATTATAAATTCCGGACAATCTCCTGATTCCTCAGAGCTACAAGCTGCAGCTATGATAGATTTCTCAGGTGAAGTGGGCACTAGGAACTCTTTTTACAAGCTTCACGTTTTCGTTAAGTCACTTTCTGGGGGCCTATCAAGTAAATAGAGAGCCAGTGTTGAGAACGGCGAAAGACAGCTTTAACAATATTCTAATAGCCAGAAGCTGATCCAACATGCAAACATTTTGTACTGCAACCACATATTTCCAATTCTTACTCGCCGCCCCACAACACATTGGTGGACTCGACGAAAATTATGAGGCAAAAGTGTTTATGACATTAGGGAATGTTTGAAAAAACTACTTAAACTTAACTAACCTAAGGACATCACACACATCCATGCCCGAGGCAGGATTTGAACCTGCGACTGTAGCAGTCTCGCGGTTCCAGACTGTAGCGCCTAGAACTGCTCGGCCAGGGAATGTTTGAAAGGTATGTTTCTAGACCCCCATTCCCATTTGGATCAACTTAGGAAAGGACAGTTATATTGTATCATCATACCTTGGAGTAGACGATGTACGTCTTGTTACTCCAAGGATCTTAAGAAAAGAGTGTCATAAGTTGCTACTGTTCTTAGAAATTATGTTATACGACAGGACTTAAGAAAAGGAAGCCATGCATAGAATAGATTTAAGCCTGTAACTATGCATGGAATTACCTATTTAAGTGTAATTCATGTGAAAAACTTTGCCATGAAGAAAAACCATAAACCACTACTCAGTGAAGCCGATGTCTAAGCATGGATCACAAATTACTTGGTACATGGGAAAAATCTGGATGCAAATGATATGGGCATTTACTGTATGTATTAGTAGAGACAGCAAAGGACTTGGAAGAGCAGTTGAACGGAATGGATACTGTCTTGAATGGAGGATATGAGATGAACATCAACAAAAGCAAAACGAGGATAATGGAATGTAGTCGAAATAAGTCGTGAGATGCTGAGGGAATTACATTAGGAAATGAGACACTTAAAGCAGTAAAGGAGTTTTGCTATTTGGGGAGCAAAATAACTGATGATGGTCGAAGTAGAGAAGACATAAAATGTAGACTGGCAATGGCAAGGAATGCGTTTCTGAAGAAGAGAAATTTGTTAACATCGAGTATAGATTTAAGTGTCAGGAAGTCATTTCTGAAAGTATATGTATGGAGTGTAGCCATGTATGGAAGTGAAACATAGACGATAAATAGTTTGGACAAGAAGAGAATAGAAGCTTTTGAAATGTGGTGTTACAGACGAATGCTGAAGATTAGATGGGTGTATCACGTAACTAATGAGGAAGTATTGAATAGGATTGGGGAGAAGAGAAGTTTGTGGCACAACTTGACTAGAAGAAGGGATCGGTTGGCAGGACATGTTCTGAGGCATCAAGGGATCACCAATTTAGTATTGGAGGGCATCGTGGAGGGTAAAAATCGTAGAGGGAGACCAAGAGATGAATACACTAAGCAGATTCAGAAGGATGTAGGTGGTGATAGGTACTGGGAGATGAAGAGGCTTGTACAGGATAGAGTAGCATGGAGGGCTGCATCAAACCAGTCTCAGGACTGAAGACCACAACAACAACAACAACAACAACATTAGTAGAGTATGACCACATATTGGTGTACTTTTTGAAAATGATGGGTTTGGTGGGAACTGTTACATTAATGGATGTGCGAATGATCTGTTTAAAAGCCTCCATTCCCATTTTGATCTGTTTGAAAAAGTGTAAGGATGACCTCAATTACTGGTAGGCATAGTGTATATAGTCTCTCTACGGGAAATTTGTTACGTTTTCTGAATGTTGCAGTAATAAATCGTAATAAAGCTACTGTGGCGTATAGCAATACACATAATACACACTGGACATGCGAGGCATATAAGACAAATGGATGTTCTGCATTAAAGATACGCTGTTACACACCCTATGGTGATCTCAGAGAAAAAAGCTGTATAAACAGATATACACTGAAGGATTTAGCTACATTTTGACATTTTGTTAAAGGGAGACATCAGATATTGAATTCAGTGACTACCGTAGCACAATACTGTCGAAAAATCTAACACAAGACCCAAAGAAATCCAGGTCGTATGCAAAGGCTGTTACTGGACAAAAGCCACATTATCGCCCCAATTAATCTTCGTACCTCTGAAAAGATGAGTGAAATAGATATTAGTGCCAGTGGCGTAGAGAAACAGCTGAAATTGTTCAAAATGAACAAAGGTCCAAGGCCCAATGGAATCCCTATCAGATTCTGTTCCCAATTTGCGGCCGAGTTAGCCTCTCTGTTAACTATAAAAAAAAAATAATAAAAAAACAGTCCCAAAGTACTGGAAGAAAGCACAGGTAACATCTGTCTACAAGATGGGTAGCAAAAGTGATCTGCATAACTACCGTCCAATATCCTTGACATCCATTTGTTGTAGAATCTTGGAACACATTTTGAGCTGAAACGTAATGATGTGTCTCGAACAGAACAATATACTCCATGAGGTATCGCATGATATTTGTGACTGGATTGAGGATTTCTTGATAGGGAGGACGCAGCATGTTATCTTGGATGTAGAGTTATCGAGATATGTAGAAATACTTTCGGCTTCCTTCCTGTTCACATTGTATGTTAATTACCTTGCGGATAATAGTAACAGTCACCTCAGACTTCTGACAGATGATGAAGTTATCTACAGTGAAGTACGGCCTGAACGAAGCTGCACAAATATTCTGTCAGACATTGACAAAATTCCAAAGTGGAGCAAAGATGTGAATGTAATAATAATGAGTAACAGTCGGAATCCATAAACTCACAAATATCTGGGTGTAACACTTTGCGGGGAAATGAAATGGAATATTCACATAGGCTCAGTAGTGTGCAAAGCAGATAGCAGATTTCGGTTTATTGGTAGATTACTAGGGAAATGCAGTTCATCTGCAAAGGAGATTGCTTGCAAACCACTTATGCGATCCATCCTAGAACATTGCCCAAGTGCGTGCGACTCAACACAAACCAAGTAGGACTAGCAGGCATGTTGGACATATACAGAGAAGGGTAGCACGAATGGTCGCAACTTTATTTAACTGACGGGATAGCGTCACCAAGATGTTGAAGAAACTGAACTGGATGACTCTTGAAAACAGACCAAAATTATCTGGAGAAAGTACCAAGTTTGAAGAACTGGCTTTAAATGATGACTCTAGTAATATACTCCAATCCCCTAGATATCGCTCCCGTAGGGGTCGTAAGGACAACATTACGTTAATTACAGCACACACAGAGACATCTAAACAATCGCTCTTCCCACACTCCTTATGCAAATGGAATGTAAAAACTGCAACAGTGGGATGTGCCCTCTGCCATGCACTTCATAGTGGTTTACAGAGTATAGATTAAGACGTAAATGTAGCACTGCTATCATTCTGCAATTTGTCTACTAGGTTAATATGAAAACAACAAAAGTTGACTGGTGTGGAAGTACACTTTCCAGGTGATTACAAAATATCAATATTTACTTTAAATAGCAATTGAAAGTTACTACATGTTGGTATACTCTTATAAAATAGCATGTTATACAATGTTTACCCCAGAGGCAGCACAAGCAGGGCCAAGAGAAGGACATAGACTTAAATCAGCTGGGTCCTCCTCTAATAAACCATTAATCAGCTCTGGTAAGAATACCACACATCAATGCCCAAGACGAGGACAGATAATATTAGTAGTTTGCTACATCTCCTAAGTGTTTCACAGTCTTTGGTTTGCTCTTCCACGTGATCTACACACTGTTGTATGGGAGGTGATAGCACTTCTTGCAGCACATGGCCAGAGTGCGCCCAATGCTTTTGGCAGAGAGAAAACCTGACAAGGCGAATCACAATCATAAAAAAATACATGCTGTAGGTATCACATTACTGTGTGATGATGTAATATAAGTGTCACTTTAACGTATATACATCGCTAAACTTCTTCTCTAAGTATGTGCTTTACGTTAGGAAGAAAGCGAGTAAGACTGGAGATCGCTGTTTACCTATATGACTATAACACATATACATCAGTAGATTTCCTTCCTAAATAAATGCTTTGGGTTATCGTAATATGAGTATGATCACAGATCACTGATTGTGTTATGTGATTGATTAGTTGTGACCAGCACAGCAGCCGCAACAGTATAAATGATACGGTGGATAATGTCGGTATCTTCATGTGGTTGCAGAGCTAATGTAAAATGATTATCTAATAAAACTCGTAGGAGAATCTTAAAATCTTAACTATACGCAGTTCATCATCTAAGAAAGAAGCAGCTTAGAAAATACCTGTTTGATTTATTGCTGTGTCCCAGAAACGCTTCGCAAAAAGAACCACAATTAGGAATTGCAGATAATATGGAGGTTTACTGACATTCATTCTTCAGATTCAGTCTACAAATCCCAAGTATGGTCCTGTATACATGTGGGTTACGAATGTAGCAATTTCAATCTTTTGTACAATATTGTCAAGTAATGGAGACCTTGAAGTATTGAATCCAGTTCAACACCCATCTACATCTACATATATATTGTATCAGTATGTGGTGTACTGTTGTGCATCTTGTTCTCCCATGAGTATTAAGGAAAAGCGCCTTGAAGTGCTGCTGTTCCCACAGATACTATTATTCAACAGGTCTTAAGAAAAATGATGTAATGTATTGAATAGATTTAGGCAGGTATCTATTAAAGAAATTACTTCCAGGTTCCTCCAACAGATGAATGACATATACGCTATTGCACTATAAATATGACATCAGAGTCATTCATATTCCGAATATTAGTTAATAAAGTGAAGAAAATATGTGCAAGAAGGGACACTGCACATTTTATCATCTTGTGAGTCGATACAGTTGAATGAAATAATATCTATCTGTGGATGCTACAGTTAGCAATGTAAAATTAAGGATGCTTCAGCATGGTATATTTGATCACTGATCTGGAGAGTTATTAATCTGCCTTTTCCCATGTATTCGCGCCATTAAAACTATATTCTTCGATATACACAGCACATTTCGTCTTCCTGATTTTAAAATGCAATTAGCTTACTGCATCAGCAATCCTCTTTCTGTAATAGTCACATCACAATTGGGCAATTTTTTTAACAGTGTCTCGTCCCCCATTATTTTTCTGCAATGGTAAACTCCTTCCAGAACTACAAAATCGACTGGCTCATACGACTTTTGCCTGACAATGACAGCATTTTATTTTGAGATGAGTGGAGAGTATATTCTTAATGGGGAAACAAACTGATGCTTTTCATCAACTGTGGACATCACATTGAAGGCACAGTGAGTAGTATTTGTCTGGGCCGAATCCGGCTGCAAATTGCAAAAACAAAATTGCAAATATACACCGAAGCATGAGAGAAAATGCATCTAAGATCTTTTGAGAGGTGAAAGCCATCTCTCATAATTGGAACGAAATTTCCGAAATCAAACTGCAATTGTCTGACTAGGGCAATCTCATCTCTGCAAGACACTGTGTCAAGATAAAAAGAAAAAAAAAAGTTTATCCTATATAAAACTGAGAGATGAATGCTGGAAGTCGTTCAAGGAGATATTAAAATCCTATTACAGCCGAAAAAACAGTCTTCATGCATAAAGGTATACATAAAAGTTCTTAGGCAGCCTACACACACCCTCCACAGCTGTCATTTCCTACATACGTCGTCATCTCTGATGCATAGGCACCTAGCTAAGCATCATGCTGTGTGTGGTCTGAGTTCTCACCTGTACACACATATGTGTGGTCATCTAGTCCACACGTGGCTGCTGATGCCCATAGCATCTAGAGCTCAGTCGGCAGATGGTGGGTGAGGTGGACAGGATCCTGCGAGTGCAGTGTGTGTGAGAATGTTTTAATAAAGGCGTTACTGCCCCATACTATCGTATCCCAGTGATGATGGTAGCAGCACAAACGTTTGGATAACAGTGCAGTTCAAGGATGTCATATGTGTGTGTGTGTGTGCATGTTCCTCTGTAGCATTGCCCCTGCTCGGATTTCTCGCTGTTTCTTGAAGTTTTCTATAATTTTACAGTGTCAGACTCCTCTGACCCTGGAATCAGTATTTTTAACACACTAATAATGCAGGGACAAGTTCCTTACGTTGAAATGTAGACTTGGTGTGTTGCAGGTGTGTATTTGTTTAAATAATACTCTGTGATAACTGCTAACCTTAACAGTCTGGTGTTTATGTTCTATCTGGACAGCAATCTTGAAAGGTATGTGTTTGGAACACTGGAATAAATAAGTCCAAAACTGTAAAAAATCTATAAATATGTAACAAACTGTAATTTGACACAGTTTTTACTGCGACTGGCTGGAGACAAGGGGGATAGAAGGGAAGGGGATATGGTTTTTAATTTTCTGTTGGCACAATTGGGCTATTTCTGCAATCTTGAATTTTGTTTTGTTTTGTTTTGGTGTTTCTTTGTTAATATATCGCTGTGATTGGTTGGTGACAAGATGAGGACATTGACATGTCAATTATTGCGTGTGTTCAAATGTGTGTGAATTCCTAATGGACCAAACTACTGAGGTCATCGGTCCCTGTCTATTATTAACTGTGGAGTTATCACCAAAGGTTTAATACTGTAATTGTGGCAAGGCACGGCATATTTATATGGACTGTGTTAAGACAGATTAACCTGACAATTTTATATGTGCTCTACATTTGTATGGCTCTTACATGATGGAAATGTATGGTTGATCAGTTGATGTACAATGTTTTTCTGCTTGAAAATGATTGTAACAATCGAAACTGGTAGAGAATAAACATAAAATTCTGCTAATGTTGGCACAAATATGTCTTTTCCTAATTATTTGACAGCTGTAGACATTCACCTACGAAAATTGCTATCAGCAATGATTTTTTTGATTGACTGTTTCATTTTTATTACTTTTTTGTGATTGTTTGGAGATAGGGGTTGGGGAGAGTGGGGGGAAAAGTCCATTGTTTCTCACTGACAGAGACGATGATGTCACCGATAAGATCTTGGAGTACGACATCAGTGGTATAGCATACTTCGATACCTGATTTATGTGCACATTTGATCCAGAATCCTTATTACATTCCGACTCATGTATGCGTAACAGCGTCCATTTGTTCTCTACTTTGTCACTACAAATGTTAGTTTTACGTCAAACTCGGTAGCGAAGAGTCGTGAAATGAAATATAAATATGAGAACAAGTGACAGTATGTACCGTCGATATCAAAGAGTGCAATATAAGCATGTGACTCAGTTTGAATGGGCAAGAATAATACGTCTCTGGGGAACAGATTTTTTTCATACGTGACATTTTGATCACACAGGACATGCTCCTAGGACAGATATGCCTGTCTGAGAAACATGACAGAGAAGCATCACGTGCACATACTGGTGCACGGGATGACCGCCCTTTCGTTTGTCGCGAATGAGGTGGTCGGGGCTCAGAAAGTGCCCTAGAATCCCTGTCTGGCTATACAGATCTAGTTTTTCCGTGATTTCTCAAAATCACTTAAGCATAATACCGGAATGGCTCCTCTTAAAGGGCACACTTGTTTTTCTTTCTCATCCTTCGCCAATTGGAGCTTGTGCTCCATTTCTAATGACCTCTTCGTCGATGAGACGTTGAATCCTAATTTACCGAAGACATGACGTGCTTCAGCTACAACCGTATCTGAAATTAGTTCTGCCATGTAAACGATTGATAATTGCTGCCAAAAGCAGAAGTAACTATGATAACAATGTCTTTCAAACTTGTGCTATTGTTGATTCGTATCGTCGCGTCTAAAAATTGTTACAGAACTGTGTAAAATACAGCTTCATATTTGTCTCCGTTAAATATTTCTTGTCAGTCGCTCAAACTGTTATTTGACAAAGTAATCCGCTCATTTACTTTTCAAATTTCTGGCATCTCAATTCCACACTCATAAAATATTTTGATAGAAAGTTGTTATTGCATTTTCCAGCTGTTTTAGAAATCGATTTTCAGTATTCGTTTACATAAAGAGTTTCATAAAATATTTCCTATGGCCTTATACAGTACTTTTGTGTTAAAAAACTGTTCCTATTCGTCGAGTACTTGTAAATTATTCTTTTTCTGCCTTGACATTCACTGAACTGTTATTCGACATGTACTTCAGTAAATCCTGAAACACTTCAAGAGCATATGTTTCATACAAAAATTCCGGCCCTGTCCCGTAATGTATGTGCTCTCTTCTGTAATATGTGGCAACCGACTATTTTATTTTCTTAATGAGTATACACTGATCAGCCAGAACATTGTGACCACCGACCTACTGTCAACATAAACCCGTCCAGGCGACGGTAGCGTCAAGTGGCGAGGAATGACTGCTAGTCAGATACAAGCACGGTGCATGAGTATCAGTGAACGTGCTGTCCATGTAGAATGAGGAAGGTGTGCAATCTATCTGGATTTGACCGATGGCAGATTGTGATGGCCTAGCATTACGGAAACTGCACGATGTCGGACGTCGTAGGCTCCGTAGACTGGTAAAACAAGACAGGCGGCGAACTGTGGCGGAACTAGCATCAGACTTTAATGTTGGGCAGAGTAGAAGTGTGTCGAACACACAGTGGATCGAACACTCTTACCTATGTGCCTCCGCAGCTGACGACCCATGTATTACCAGTGTTAACACCATGACATCGGCGACTACGACTGAAACGGACACTTGACCATCGGCACTGGACGTTGGCACAGGGGCGGAGCGTTGCATGGTCTGATGAATTCCGACATCTTCTTCATCATGCCGATGGGAGGGCGCGAATCCGTCGTCTTCCAGGGAAACAGCTCCTTGACACCTGTACTGCAGGACGGCGAGAAGCTGGCGGCGGCTCCATAATGCTCTGGGGAACATTCATGTGGTCATCCCTGGGTTCAGTGAAGTTCGACAAAGTGTAAGAAGGCTGTTTAGGTTTTTATGTTGGTAACGCCAGGTAACGCTGTATATGAAAATCACTGACTGCTGTATGAAGTCTGTGGCTGGTTTGCATTGTTGGAATATTTGCTATTGTAGTGTTGGGCAGTTGGATGTGAACAGCGCGTAGCGCAATTGGAGGTGAGCCGGCAGCAGTGGTGGATGTGGGGAGAGAGATGGCAGAGTTTTGAGAGCGGATAATCTGGACGTGTGTCCATCAGAAAGAGTAAATTTGTAATATTGGATATCATGAACTGATATATATATATATATATATATATATATATATATATATATGATTACTTTTGAACATTATTAAGGTAAATACATTGTTATCTATCAAAATCTTTCATTTGCTAACTATCGCCGGCCGCAGTGGTCTAGCGGTTCTAGGCGAGCAGTCCGGAACCGCGCGTCTGCTACGGTCGCAGGTTCGAATCCTGCCTCGGGCATGGATGTGTGTGATGTCCTTAGGTTAGTTAGGTTTAGATAGTTCTAAGTTCTAGGGGACTCATGACCACAGATTTTAAGTCCCATAGTGCTCAGAGCCATTTGAACCATTTTGCTAACTATGCCTATCAGTAGTTAGTGCCTTCAGTAGTTAGAATCTTTTATTCAGCTGGCAGCATTGGCGCACGCTGTATTGCAGTAGTTTGAGTAACGAAGATTTTTGTGAGGTAAGTGATTCATGAAAGGTATTATTTTGTAGGGATTATTGAAAGTCAGACTGCGTTGCGCTAAAAAAATATTGTGTCAGTTTAGTGATGATCAGAATAAGTAAAGAGAGAAATGTCTGAGTAATTTCAGTTTTGCTCAGCACAGTAATTCACAAATTTTTCCAAGGGGATGTTTCTAAAGTACCATGACGACCAAGGAGTACCGTACACTGGTTGCAGACATCGTACGTATCTTCTTGAGGATCATATTTCCTGATGGCAGTGGTATTTTTCAACAAGGTAAAGTGCAGTGTCACGACAGGGAGAGGGTGAAGGAGGAGATGGACAGGTACAGGGTGAAGGATGAGATGGACAGGGAGAGGGTGAAGGAAGAGGTGGACAGGGAGAGGGTGAAGGAGGAGATGGACAGGGAGAGGGTGAAGGAGGAGATGGACAGGGAGAGGGTGAAGGAGGAGATGGACAGGGAGAGGCTGAAGGAAGAGGTGGACAGGGAGAGGGTGAAGGAGGAGATGGACAGGGAGAGGGTGAAGGAGGAAATGGGCAGGGAGAGGGTGAAGGAGGAGATGGACAGGGAGAGGGTGAAGGAAGAGGTGGACAGGGAGAGGGTGAAGGAGGAGATGGACAGGGAGAGGGTGAAGGAGGAGATGGACAGGGAGAGGGTGAAGGAGGAGATGGACAGGGAGAGGGTGAAGGAAGAGGTGGACAGGGAGAGGGTGAAGGAGTAGATGGACAGGGAGAGGGTGAAGGAGGAGATGGACAGGGAGAGGCTGAAGGAAGAGGTGGACAGGGAGAGGGTGAAGGAGGAGATGGACAGGGAGAGGGTGAAGGAGGAGATGGACAGGGAGAGGGTGAAGGAGGAGATGGACAGGGAGAGGGTGAAGGAGGAGATGGGCAGGGAGAGGGTGAAGGAGGAGAGGGACAGGGAGAGGAGGAAGGAGAAGATAAACTAACAGAAGAATAGAATAAAGACATACCTGGGAAATTCCGGCTACTCGACTAGTATTAACACAATTTATGATTTAGGATACTTTGGCACTACAGTATGTGGCTGGGGCGCTCTAGAATTACCATAAATTACTGATGTCATCACATTTTGCGGAAGCACTCTAACGTATGAGCGTTATCTTACAGGAGTATGACACTATAGGATTATAGCAAACTTGTAAACAATGGTGCAAAACTCAGAACCCACTGCTAACTGTACACTGTAAACAAGTAGCAACACCTGTGACATTAGACAGGAATGGTATGCACTTTCTTTTAAATGCAAACTGAAAAATGACACTTTAGTTCAAAAACAAGGTGAGAATGGAGACACATGTCATCGTCTCCAGTGATAATGTGGGATTCTGTAGATTTCCAGATCAGAGTCACTCGTCACCAGGTTCTGGCTCCCCCAGCCACTGCCTCACTGCAGCCTCCGGACGCGGTCGCTCGCTATTCGCAAGATGTCTATGAGTATCGTGTACATATATCATAATAGCTTCTCGTCGGTGAATTACCGGCACACACCTCCCACCCATGACTGGCATGCCTTAACTCTTGTACATCATACGTCTTGGCCACCAGCAATGCTCGACCGTCACCTGCACAACTAACAGATGAGAGGGAGTGAGATGGAGACTAGTCTATCTCTTTGTCGCACCTGAGACGGCTAACTACCATGACAACAGTCCCGCCTCCAGTCACGATAAGACCAAGTAGCTGTATCCTGTCAAAGTAGCCAGCAGAGGAGAATGCAGACTATATTGACTGCTGTGATAACTCTTATTACTTGTGTTCCTACTTCCTGAGAATATTTCCAGTGCCGGCCCTAGTGGCCGAGTGGTTCTAGGCGCTTCAGTCTGGAACCGCGCGACCGCTACTGTCGCAGGTTCGAATCCTGCCTCGGGCATGGATGTGTGTGTCGTCCTTAGGTTAGTTAGATTTGAGTAGTTCTACGTTCTAGGGGACTGATGACCTCAGATGTTAAGTCCCATAGTGCTCAGAGCCATTTGAACCATTTGGGCCAATATTTCCAGTAATGAGTTGATATTAAAATCATCACAGCACACGTGAAATATCACTATTCCTTCCTTGTTATTTTCTTAAAACTCATTCCATAGCTACAAATTCGTAGGTACCTATAATTTCTACATGACAGTGAAGATCCGCTATAGATTCTTTATAAAAAACAATGGGAGTGTTCTTGTCTTGGATGCTGAATCGCTTTGACGTCCGTATACTTTATTTTGACGTCCGTATACATACATACATAAATAAATGTTTTGCGTCACCTCGGTTCCGAGAGTTCCGGAACCTGTACAGAAAATTTGAATAGAGATCAACATAAACATCATTTCCGCCCTTTTTATTGCTCATGAAAACCACACATTGCATGTTGTACCACCATATAACGAGACCTTGTAACGTGCGCGTGGGGCACACAATACTCGTTAAAGCCTGTACTATGGTAACTGAGCGGGGTTCACCCTATGAGAAAGGATTTTTGTATAGATATCGACCGCGTGTACCTGAATGGTGGCAAATCAGACTTACACCCACTCTGTAATAACAATGATCCGTCAAGTAAGTTCAAAATGCAATTACACGTCAAGATGGACCAAAAGCAACACTGAAGATGCTACCAATTTAATAATAATACGGTCGCCAGCCTAATTAGGCATTAACTGAGTTTCTTCCCTGTACAAGTTGGTGTATATGCATGCAAAACAACTCGTACTAACACTGCATAATATAGCAGAATTTTAGAACCAGAAAATCTATTGAACTGATAGTTTCACGTTCTGTACTGATATGGAAAAACCATGAGTACATAACACTACGCTACAATGTATACTACAAAACTTTATACTGTCTATTAATCTGATTAAAATCGGGCATAGGTTACCCTAGAAATAGCACTTTCGAGCCACACACAAAATGTCAATTTTGATAAAGATAAAACACTGATAAATATTGGCTTTTATATTGACTTTAACTTTTGCTGGTCAAACCAATTTAGAACACTTCAGAATTCAAATGAATAAAAAGGGGGGGTGGGGTGTTCCTGAAACTGTTATGATCACTGTATTAAAAAAATTGATTACTGAATTTATTAAGCGTTCAAGATTTCCAGCATATAAGTTACTACTCATTTCATCTTATTTACTGCGCATTTAAATACCTTTATATCCGTCTCGAAATAATTAAATTTCATTACTATATCAATATTAAAGTTATCTTTCAACTTCGTTAGACCTTCGTTATTCATTTACTGGTTCATTAACAAAACAGTTCTTTGAACACCATTCTAACATAACTAGGTCTGCAAGTAATTATTATTAACACAAAATTTAATTTTTCATTTCGGGACACTCGGATTGCACAACATTTGGAAAGGACCCTGTCTAGGTTAGTTGTGAGGATAATTAAATGAGGGGAAGTTCTGGTAAAATTTAGGTTATTATTGAACAGTTCACTCTATGGTCCATACGAATACAGTACTAAAAGTTTCAAACTGCTTGTATCGATGCGGCGGTTGGCGAGCGGCGAGATGGCGAGGCACAGAGCACACATACAACCACAGCTATGGCTCTTGACGTATCGGCACTTTAATTCTTCTTAGCGTCGCAATACTTTTCCATTTAGTGCCCATGGAATTTTGCCATGCTGTGTGGGCGTTGGAACAGCATACCCGAGGCTCAGTGAAACTACGTCTTCCAGGAGAGCCTCCTCGCTCCAGAAGGTGTTGCTCAGACCAATGCCAAACTCCCTACCACTCTTGCTGAGCCCGTTGTGCCGTGCAGTGCCCGCGGCATTTTCCAGTGCTCGCCTGCCGTCCACCTTTTACTACTCCCTGGCAGGCCGGGTATTCACCCGAGGTTTTGCATTCTACATATCCCAACACATTGCCTGCGTATGGACCAGACGCACAGTTACAATTTTAAACATCTTACAACAGTTCCAAAATTTGTTACATTTTAATTCTATCACAATATTGCTTGACATTTGACATAAACATTAATATTCACATTGAAACTTGTTTACATTTTTCTTAACACAATGACATGAAACGAAAAAGAAATGAAATCAGAACATCAGTTACATTAGTTTATCGAAAAATCAGATGGAAAAAAAATTTACTTATATGTACAACAGTACAGCGTCGTTGTTGTTACAACCTTTAGAGGCGGTGGTCCAGATTCCTGTACACACCGGTGCTTCTAATACCAAGTAGCACGTCCTCTTGCACTGATGCATGCCTGTATTCGTCGGGGCATACTGCACTATCGGTCGGAGGATGGCATTCACGTATCGTACAACTGTTACGGCGCCTTCCATGACCACCAGCGGTGTACGTCGGTCCCACATAATGCCACCCTAAAACAGCAGCGAACTTCCACCATGCTGCACTCGCTGGTTAGTGTGTCTAAGGCGTTCAACCTGACAGGTTTGCCTCCAAACACGTCTCCGACGATTGTCTGCTTGAATGCATATGCGACACTCATCGGTGAAGAGAACGTGATGCCAATCCTGAGCGGTCCATTTGGCATGTTGTTGGGTCCATCTGTACTGCGCTGCAGGGTGTCGTGGTTGCAAAGATGGACCTCGCCATGGATGTCGGGAGTGAAGTTGCGCATCATGCAGCCTATTTCGCACAGTTTGAGTCGTAACACGACGTCCTGTGGCTCCACGAAAAGCATTACTCAACATGGTGGCGTTGCTGTCAGGGTTCCTCCGAGCCATAATCCGTAGGTAGCGGTCATCCACTACAGTAGTAATCCTTGAGCGGTCTGAGCGAGGCATGTCATCGACAGTTCCTGTCTCTCTGTATCTCCACCATGTCCGAACAACATCGCTTTGGTCACCCCGAGACGCCTGGACACTTCCCTTGTTGAGAGCCCTACCTGGCACAAAGTAACAATGCAGACGCGATCGAACTGCAGTATTGCATGGCTGAACTACAGACAACACGAGCCGTGTACCTCGTTCCTGGTGGAATGACTGCAAATGATCGGCTGTCGGACCCCCTCCGTCTAATAGGCGCTGCTTATGCATGGTTTTTTACCTCTTTGGGCAGGTTTAGTGACATCTCTGAACAGTGAAAGGGACTGTGTCTGGTATACACTATCCACAGTCAATATCTATCTTCAGGAGTTCTGGGAACCGGGGTGATGGAAAATCTTTTTTCATGTGTGTATTTTAAACTTTATCCTTTTACAGAGACCTGTAACAATGTAGAAAGCTACTGTTTGGTGTATGGCTCTCTCAATCGCACTACACTGCTGACAGTATGGATGATTTGTCAGCTTTATTTTTTAGCAGTGTGGTACTGTTGGAATTAAATCATTTATAACCATTTATGTTGAGAGGTGGCATGGGCCCTCTCATATTTCTATCTTACGATTTTCCTCTCTAATTGCATGCAGTGAAAAGTTGCTATTCCTTCACACACGGACTTCCCACACAGCGTCTCTCGTCACCCAGGTGGTCCAGTGACAGGCGGGCTCTGCTGATCTTGAAAGGGTAAGCCGACGGGTGTGAGGGAGTCGAGTGAATGCTTTCCAGGCGCCGACATTGTCAAAAGACACGCCCCTGCGGGGCCTGAAGTAGCGGCTGGGCTAGAGGTTCCGTTACTTCGCAGAAACTTAGCGAAAACACTTCCTGGCGGGCTACCAGCGAGGCGTGGGAATGACTTGTGTTCCCAAGCAGCCTTGGCGCGCAAATTCCCGCGTTTTCTGCCGTATAGTAACTGTGATTGGCTTGCTCAGGGCATAGCTCCGTGACGTAGCAAAATCGGCGCAGAAATTGGCGCCAAGAATCTCCATTGGTGGAATGGTAGTGCTCCGGCAATAGAGTGGAATTTTCCGCCGGTTTTCGAGTTGCTGATTGGAACGGTTAACCACGGCCACTGTCGTGGGGGCGGGAATGTTCTGTGTTCGGTTTGTACGGGTGCTCTTGTGGGGAGTCGGCTCTCGCCTTTCGGTCGGAGTAGGTTACAAGACTGAGCCCTCGCCGCTCTGGACAGCCGGCCTTCCGTTGGCTGTCTAATATACTTTTATTTAATTGTAACTGTTTGACGAAGTTGCTGAAGTTTCGACTTCAACGTAACTTTCCGAGTACAGTTGGCAATTGAGTGTTCTGCGTACAAGCGGCCTATGTTGTCTGTCTTGAGCAGTTTTGGCTAAAGTTGACTGTATCGGAGTTACAGTGTGACTTCGCTTGATAAAATCAATCACTGTACCGTCAGTGATTGTGTGGCGAGCCTTCTTCGTCTCCCTCAGAGGCGCATTTGTATTGCTAGGAAGTCTTTAGTCTGGAACAACCAGACCAGGATAATTAGTTTCGGGCTATACTCGCGACATTATCATCACCACGACGGGACGTTGAAGCAACCAGCCATCGCCTCCGGTACGCCAGATCGTGTTCTTGCAGTTAAGAAGACAGTTTGGTAATGTATGTCCGCAGCACCGGCAGATAGGGATTTTCCTAGGTGATAATCAGAGCTAAGCAGAGCGCGCCTGTTCGTCTTTCTCTAACTTTGTTCTGTCTTGGGTGTTCATTGTCTGAATTCTCACTACTGTAGCAGCAATTAATGTTGGGTTGGCTGTGTGTCTCTCTTAAGACTTGAGTTGCAAGGAATTGGCTCCACATACCACTTCGTCATAAATGTCACAATCTAGTTTAGGGACAACTTCACCTTCACAGCATTTATTTGAGTATCCAATTTGAGCCAATGTGATGTATTGTAAATGTTTCATATGTTTTTGTTTATTATTTTGAGTTATAATAAATCATATTGTTATTTTGGACAGAACTTTCATTCTGTTAATCGGTAGAGCAACCCTATCATTTCTCACTACGTTAATGAAACTTTCCTTTATTTAATTTATTTATCAAATGAAATTATTGCAGGTGCCAAACTCTTTTCTACTCCACTGGCAGGGTCGATTACAGTCAGTTCGCGTTTCTTTAATCCATGTGCAACAGCAAAAGTCGGAGTTAGAATAGGGGGGGCTTAGAGCATCATTTACATATGTAGATTCTAGAAGCTTTTAGTATTAAATACACTGCTAGCCCCGGCACCTCGCAATGTTGCTGAGCATGCCCATACCGTCTTCCAGTTTAAGCCTTTGTGTTTAATCTGGTGTGGAGTTTTCTTCTGAATGTTACTGATTATTGTCTTTGTCATATAAAATCTTTCGTTAGGAATCTTCTGTAATACACATATTACAGTTTGTAAGGCCCGAGATATAGTTGCTGGCATCTGTTTGTAACTTACATTTTGTGTCACGATGCCCCATTCAGTCTTTAGTAAATCCGACCAACTTACAGTCAGTTTCAGTGTATCTATTAGATTTTTCGCAACAAGGGCTGACTATCTTGCCTCACAATCTATTAATCCCAAGACACGTTCTGTAGGAGGTTTCATCACCTGATCCCTGGCTACACAAAGCAACATACCTTTCCAAATGAACCAACCTATGTGTTTCTTTTTTTGCGCTGTATATTTTCTATCAGTGGGTATGACTTGCGCAACGTACAACATTTTGGATGGAGCCAGTGCATCGACGCGTCAATCCTTTTAATGGTATTCAATTTCTTTGTATTATTTACTATCAGAGCACCTCTTACTTTTTCTATCATTTCCTTGGAACCGACGTCAATTAGACTGTGTATGTCTTTCCAAGGTTTCACACCCATCACTTCCATTTCAACACATTTGGTAAAGGGATGCAACGCGGGATATGCGCTTTCATTGCCCCACAAAAGCTAGGCGGCCCCGCTGCATCCTTGTAAACATCCGTCATGCCCAACATTTTTACAATATCTTGGGGTTTCGTAAGTATTACCGTAAAATTATTGGTGGCAGTGGGAGGTGCTCATACTTTTGAGTGCTTACAGAATGTCATGATGTCGTTAATTTATAGTAACTCAGCAGCGCCCCAGTCTCACACTGAAATTTCAGAGTATTTTACAGCATAAATTATTTTTTAAGGGCCATATATTCGCCGTTGACTGTACAGATTACACTGAGATTACAAAAGTCATGGGACAGCGATACGCACATGTACAGCTGGGTAGTATCGTATTCACAAGTTACAAAAGGGCTGTGCATTGGCGAAGCTGTCTTTTGTGCTCAGGTGATTCATGTAAAAAGGTGTCTGACGTGATTATGGCCACACTCCGGGAATCAAAGGACTTTGAACGCAGAATGATAGTTGCTGCTAGACACGTGGGAAATTCCATTTCGGAAATCGTGAGGGAATTCAATATTCCGAGATTCACAATGTTAAGAGTGAGTCGAGAATGCCATATTTCAGCCATTACATTTCACCACGGACAAAGCAGAGGCCACCGGCCTTCACTTAACGCCTTACAAGGCTAGGCAACAACGTTTGGAACGCGGATTTCCTGCAAACTTCGTACACTCGTAGTACTCCATGAGGACAACGAAATGTGTAAGCAGTAGCGCGTACTTTTCAAGCGTTATTGAGAAAATAGCAAGATAATTTCAGTCAGCCAGCACAGTAGCTCAGCGTGCTCGGTCAGAAGGTAAGCTACCCTCTGTAATAAAAAAAAAAACTGAGTGAACGGATCAACGAACACACTAAACGGCTGTCATCGGACGTCCGCAACGAACAAATCAACGAACAATGTAGAAGAAAAATGAGATTTAGAAAAAAATGGTTAGCGTTCAAGCCCCGTAATCGACGGGTCGCTGGATGGAGTCCCGTTCGTCAGTTTTTTTTTTTTTTGTAATTTTCAACACAGTCATTTTCTTTACTATTTATCTTGCTATTGATATAATGGGAAAAATACGTGTAATCGGATGAAGCTTTATTAAATTTACAATGTTAATTGGCAATCTACAAATTTTTACTATCGCAAATAATATAATATTCATAACTATCGACTAGTAAACAACCAAATGCATAAAGTGATACTGAAAATGTATGCTTGTCCGTATCTTCAAAATTGTTGTATTTAATCGAAAGAGAACGAGAAATTGCTTCTCGTGAAGACGCTATTAAAATACACTCGATACTGCATGACCAATCATCAGCGCCGATATTTAAGGAAATACTGCGTTATGCATAGTTTGCCTCCAAATTATCGGCTGAAAGAGAGGTTTCTGAAAATGTTAACAAGGTTTGTTTTTCCACGAAAAATCTCAAAAGACATTGCGTATGCGGAAACATAGCATTTATTCCAAGCAGCTGGTACCGTTTAACTTTATGTTTTCCATGTTTTTACGAAAAATACCATCCTGCAACTTGTACTCGTAATGTCGAAAGCGACGATTAATAGTACATTTTTCGAAAGCCGTCTGTGCCGGTCAAAACTTGGTGGTAACAAGCCGTTTCGGGCTCCTTCCAGGTATAAATAATTTCTCAAATCACGGACAAGCATACATTTTCAGTATCACTTTATGCGTTCGGTCGTTTACTAGTCGATAGTTGTGAATATTATATTATTTGCGATGATAAAAATTTTTAGACTGCCAAATAACATTGTAAATTTAATAAGAGTTCATCCGATTACACGTACTTTTTCCATTATATTAGTTGTAATATAAATAGTAAAGGAATAGACTGTGTTGAAAATAAAAAAAAAGAAACAAACTCACGAACGGCTCTCGATCCAGCGATTACGGGGCTTGAACGCTAACCACTTTTTTTTTTAATTGTTCTCATTTCGTTCGATTTTGTTCGATGCATTTGTTCGGTGCGGATGTCCCATGAGACCCGTTCAAGTTCAGTGTTGAGCCGTTGACTCAGTTTTTTATTACAGAGGGCAGTTAACCCTCTTACCGAACACTGGGCTACCGTGCCGGCTCCACTCGGCTGCCGCCGCTTCAAGGTAAAAGTGGCCACTCACAGGTACATACACTCCTGGAAATGGAAAAAAGAACACATTGACACCGGTGTGTCAGACCCACCATACTTGCTCCGGACACTGCGAGAGGGCTGTACAAGCAATGATCACACGCACGGCACAGCGGACACACCAGCAACCGCGGTGTTGGCCGTCGAATGGCGCTAGCTGCGCAGCATTTGTGCACCGCCGCCGTCAGTGTCAGCCAGTTTGCCGTGGCATACGGAGCTCCATCGCAGTCTTTAACACTGGTAGCATGCCGCGACAGCGTGGACGTGAACCGTATGTGCAGTTGACGGACTTTGAGCGAGGGCGTATAGTGGGCATGCGGGAGGCCGGGTGGACGTACCGCCGAATTGCTCAACACGTGGGGCGTGAGGTCTCCACAGTACATCGATGTTGTCGCCAGTGGTCGGCGGAAGGTGCACGTGCCCGTAGACCTAGGACCGGACCGCAGCGACGCACGGATGCACGCCAAGACCGTAGGATCCTACGCAGTGCTGTAGGGGACCGCACCGCCACTTCCCAGCAAATTAGGGACACTGTTGCTCCTGGGGTATCGGCGAGGACCATTCGCAACCGTCTCCATGACGCTGGGCTACGGTCCCGCACACCGTTAGGCCGTCTTCCGCTCACGCCCCAACATCGTGCAGCCCGCCTCCAGTGGTGTCGCGACAGGCGTGAATGGAGGGACGAATGGAGACGTGTCGTCTTCAGCGATGAGAGTCGCTTCTGCCTTGGTGCCAATGATGGTCGTATGCGTGTTTGGCGCCGTGCAGGTGAGCGCCACAATCAGGACTGCATACGACCGAGGCACACAGGGCCAACACCCGGCATCATGGTGTGGGGAGCGATCTCCTACACTGGCCGTACACTACTGGTGATCGTCGAGGGGACACTGAATAGTGCACGGTACATCCAAACTGTCATCGAACCCATCGTTCTACCATTCCTAGACCGGCAAGGGAACTTGCTGTTCCAACAGGACAATGCACGTCCGCATGTATCCCGTGCCACCCAACGTGCTCTAGAAGGTGTAAGTCAACTACCCTGGCCAGCAAGATCTCCGGATCTGTCCCCCATTGAGCATGTTTGGGACTGGATGAAGCGTCGTCTCACGCGGTCTGCACGTCCAGCACGAACGCTGGTCCAACTGAGGCGCCAGGTGGAAATGGCATGGCAAGCCGTTCCACAGCATCTCTACGATCGTCTCCATGGGAGAATAGCAGCCTGCATTGCTGCAAAAGGTGGATATACACTGTACTAGTGCCGACATTGTGCATGCTCTGTTGCCTGTGTCTATGTGCCTGTGGTTCTGTCAGTGTGATCATGTGATGTATCTGACCCCAGGAATGTGTCAATAAAGTTTCCCCTTCCTGGGACAATGAATTCACGGTGTTCTTATTTCAATTTCCAGGAGTGTATTTGAGGACCGAAACTATCTTCCGATTTTTTCAATAACGCTTGAGAAGTACGCGCTACTGCTTACACATTTTGTTGTCCTAATGGAGTAATACGATTGCACGAAGTTTGCAGTAAATCCGCGTTCCAAACGTCGTGGCCTCCCCTTGTGAGAGCAGCAGCTTATGCGCAGAGAGTTCAGTGCTAATGCGCATGCAACAGTGCGAGAAATAACCTCGGAAATGATTGTGGGACGTACGACAAACGTATCCGTTAGGACAGTGCGGCGAAATGTGGCGTTGATGCGCTATTGCAGCAGACGACCCACGCAAGAGCTTTCGCTAAGAGCACATCACCTGCAGTTCCTGTCATGGGCGCGTAACGATATCGGTAGAACCACAGACGACTAGAAAATCGTAGCTTCATCAGATGAGTTCCGATTGCAGATGGTAAGATCTGATGGTAGGGTTCGAGTGTGGTGCAGATCCCACGAAGTGGGTCCTCTGGTCCAACTGAACCAATCATTGACTGGAAATGGTTATGATCGGCTACTTGTAGCCATTCGTGGACTTCATGTTTCCATGACAATGCGCCATGTCAACAGGCTGCAACTGTTCTGGACGCTTCGAGCAAATGATTTGGCCTCCCAGATCGCCCGACATCTATCCTATCGAACATTCATGGGACACATCCAAGAGATCAATTCGTGCACAGAATCCTACACCGGCAACACTTTCTCTATTATGGATGGCTCTGGAGGCAGCATGGCTCAGTCTTTCTGCAGGGGACTTGAGTCCATGATACGTGGAGTTGCCGCACAATGTCGAGCAAAAGGAAGTCGGACACGATATTATGGGGTATCCCTTGACTTTTGTCACCTCAGTGTATTTATTTCACAATTGCAGTTTCGACCGTAAAGCCATTATCAAGTGCTACTGCAAAATATTTTCTTTCGACATATGTCAGACTTCACAGTCTCTCAACATGTATATATTTCATCGCCAGAACACTGTAAGAACACAGCAGCATTGAGCGAGCACGGAACTTTGTACATCCATAATTGCAGTTGTGAAATAAATAATCTCTACAGCCAATAGCGAATAGGATGTCCTTTAAAAACTTCTACGTGAGTGTGAATCACAACCACGATAAATTAATCAGTCATAAATTATGTTAATACTAGCAAAAGCTGGGCGACGTTGTTATGCCTGTGTATATTTATTTACCTCTGCATATATAAAAAGGTCATTAAATTATAGTAACCTATCAGCACCTCAGTCACACACTGTAATGTCGAAGTGTCTTACCTCATAAATAAAGGTAATATTTACCGCCATTTTAAGTAGATAACTGTGCTGGTGATGATCCTTACCGTCCCGCCAGAGATTCGAGTCCTTCCTCGGGTATGAGCGTGTCTCTTGTTCTTAGCATAAGTTACATTAAGTTAGTTTAAGTAGTGTATAAGTGTAGGGAGCGATGACCTCAGCAGTTTGGTTCCTTAGGAATTCACACACTTTTTGAACATTTTTGATGATCCCTTCACCACGGTACACAAAACGCAAATGAAGAAACTCACAGAATTGGACGGTAATAAAAGGGAGGAGGAGGCATTGGTTTAACTCTTTCTACGGGCCTAGAGCGAGAAGGGGAAGGGGGATGGCCTTGTCTTAGATTATTATTAGAGCTAGACCCGGCACAGTGGATGGGTAACCTACATTTTCCCCCCATTTTTACGTCACGCAGTAGCCCGAGAGGCATGGGGGGGGGGGGGCACGTAATACGTGCCATGTTACATATTGACCTTGAGTGTATCACACACAAGTGCTCCAGAGGCGTAGGCGGGGTATCAGGTTGCACTGTGCCTTGAACCTGGCTGTTGAACACCGACAGATATCCTATTGTAACTCTTCAGGCTTTCCCGGCGATCTAATGACATCTTGGGTTGTCGGGTGTTCTGCCGGATATCAGCGTCGTACTTGCACGATATGTCGGTCACGTAGCTCGTAACCTTCATCAGGTGCGACCTGAGACTGCTCCTCGAGTGGACCTGGTCCAGTATTTATGCCTATGGCCTTCCCCCTCCACCAACGGCTGCAGGCGCTTCCTCTGTGGTCCGCGCCCATTCCCTGCGACCTGCTGGAGCGTTGCTGCTCCGTTTTCCGTCCGCTGCGGTTCTAGGTGTTCCTGCGGTCCGCGCCCACCAACCCCGCTCCTGGGGGTTTCATCTACGGTCTGGGGTACCAAGCGTTCCCCCTGCGGTCCGCGCCCGCTCACCACGACCTGTTGGAGCGTTGTCGCTCCGTTTTTCGTCCACTGCGGCTCTGGATGTTCCCTCTGCGGTCCGCGCCCACCAGTCCCACTTCTGGGTGTTCCATCTTCGGTCTGGTGCTCCTGGCAGTCCGTCAGGGGCTCGTTTTCCATCTCCATGTCTCTGGTTCTTCTGTTTGTGCAGTGTTGCAGCTGGCCCCGTTGCTCCTTTAACAATTCCGGAGTCGGATCCCAGGCTCTGCTTAGCTGGTACCCTGTGTCACGGTTCATAAGATCGTCAGCCATTTTAATTTCTATCGATTCTCTTATAACACTGTCCCAGAATCTGGGTGTTTGTGCTAGAATCCTGGTATCCTCATACTTCATGGCATGATGTAGTTCTAGACAGTGTTCAGCAATGGCTGGCTTAGTCACCTGTCTTAATCTAGTGTGCCTCTGATGTTCTTTGCACCTGATCTCCACAGTTCTTGTCGTCTGGCCAATGTAGGACCTGCCACATTGACAAGGTATATTGTAAATCCCTGGTTTTCGTAACCCCAGGTCGTCTTTGACACTCCCCAGCAGTCCCCCAATCTTGTTGGATGGACAGAAAACACACTTGATATTGTGTTTACGGAGGATCCTACTGATTCTGGCAGAAATAGAGCCAGCATAGGGCAGATATGCCACCTTCTTTGTTTCATCTTGGTCTTCTTCAGGAACCTGTGGTATGGTGGGTGTTTGGAGTGCCCTCTCAATTTGTCTGTCCGTGTATCCATTCTTGGAGAAAACTGTTTTGAGACGTTCTATCTCTATAGGTAGATTCTCTTGGTCTGACAGGGCATGTGCTCTGTGGACCAAAGTCTTCAGAACCCCATTCTTCTGTGCAGGGTGGTGACAGCTGCTGGCCTGCAGATATAAATCAGTGTGTGTTGGTTTTCGGTACACACTGTGGCCAATTGATCCGTCTGCTTTCCTCTGGACTAGTACATCCAGAAATGGCAGCTGGCCATTCTTCTCCAGTTCCATGGTGAACTTGATATTAGGGTGGCATGAGTTAAGATGTTCAAGAAACTCATTGAGCCTGTCCATCCCATGTGGCCAGATCACGAAGGTGTCATCCACATACCTAAAGAAGCATGTGGGTTTAAATGTGGCTGTCTCCAATGCCCTTTCCTCAAAACTCTCCATCAACATGTTGGCAACCACAGGGGACAGTGGGCTGCCCATAGCTACACCTTCAGTTTGCTCGTAATATTGGTTTCTGTACAGGAAATACGTGGATGTCAGTGTATGACTGAACAGGTCCAACAGAGCACCGTCAAATTTCTCTGCAATCAGTTCTAGTGAGTCCTTCAGTGGGACCCTGGTGAACAGCGATACCACATCAAAACTGACCATGATGTCCGAATCTGTGATGTGCAGTTGCTTGAGGCGTTGCAGGAAATCTTCTGAGTTGCGGATATGGTGAATACATTTGCCCACATATGGAGACAGGAGACCTTTCAAGTACTTGGCTGTTGTGTACGTAGGTGCCCCAATAATACTGACAATTGGACGTAGGGGCACGCCCTCCTCGTGTATTTTAGGCAGACCATACAGTCTAGGTGCTAGGTGGCACTGGCGCTTTTTCCCGTAGTTGTCTGATGATCTTATCAGGCATCCCTGTTTCCTTCAAGAGAGCACTAGTCTTCTTGGCCACCTTGTCCGTGGGGTCACACGCCAGAATTCTGTATGCAGGGTCCTCCAGAAGTTGGCGTACTTTCTCATCATAATCCACCCGCTGCAAGATGACAGTGGAGTTCCCTTTGTCTGCTGGCAGTACCACAATGCTGTTGTCTTCCCGGAGTTTCTTGAGTGCAAGCCTCTCCTCGGTTGTGATGTTCGATTTCGGCGGCCTGGCCTTGGTGAGGGCCCTGCAGGTCTCTCGGCGGACTTCCTCTGCCACATTAGGTGGAAGTGTGGCTGCAACTTGCTCTACTGCACTGACGAAACCTGAAATGGGTACATTTCTAGGGGCCGTAGCAAAGTTGAGACCCTTGCTGAGTACCTTTAAGGTTGTATCATCAAACTGTATGCCACTCAGATTCGTCACAGTGTGTGTCTCTTCCATCTGCTGTGCTTTCTTACTCATGCGGTCAAACTTTGCAGATTGGCAAGATGAGGCATTCCTTCTAGCACACTCAGCTAAAGACCAGGAGGCACGGTCTACCCAATCCCAATCTTCTCTTGTTAAGGAGGCTGCCATGTACAGATGAATGTGTAACAGCTCCCTGGCCACAACATCTAACCTGTGGCGCATATCTCGAATCCTCTCTCTCACCAGTGCCATGCTGGCTCTGCGTTTTATCTTGTTCGCCGCTCTGGAGTTGATGTGATGTTTAATTCTGGCAAATACTGGTACCACTTCTCCATCTCGACACCTCAGCAAAAAACTGAGAGAACTCAGCATCTTGCAGGAGGACCTGGTTCATGCACCCATGCTGCCTGCTGTTCATAGGCGACGATGATGCTGTTGGTTTGTGAGGTGCTTAACATCGTGGTCATCAGCGCCTGTAAAGTTCCCAATCTTGCCATTTCCAGTCTCGGCACTTCCCGAATGATGATGGGATGATGAGGACGACACAAACACCCATCCTCGGGCGGAGTAACTCTCCGACCTGGCCGGGAAGCGAACCCGAGACCTTTGATCCAGAGGCAGCAACGCTAGCCACTAGACCACTAGCTGCGGACTTCGTAGGCGACGAAGACTGGAATTTGCACTCCAGTACCGCAACTGGAAGTTCGTTGCGTGGCGACCGGTGGCCTCTTTAGATGGTTCAAATGGCTCTGAGCACTATGGGACTTAACATCTGAGGTCATCAGTCCCCTAGAACTTAGAACTACTTAAACCTAACTAACCTAAGGACATCAGACACATCCATGCCCGAGACAGGATTCGAACCTGTGACCGTAGCGGTCGCGCGGTTCCAGACTGAAGCGCCTAGAACCGCTCGGCCACAGCGGCCGGCTCCTATTTAGATGAATTACGTTTTATGCTCCGTCAGGCAGATAGTAGTTGGCGTGTACCTCTGTACATCTGAAAGCTAACACCCTTCAGCAATAGTTGAAAGGGGGATGTTTTTGTGGCATTCCCTTGGTGATCTTGTCATTCGGGAAGGCAGAATGGATCAACACAAGTACGTATCTATACTTAGGGATAGCGCACCTGGCCACGACATTGGAGTCAGCATGACTTCACGTCACTGTCGGTACCTTCCCAAACCTCATTGAATACACAACAAGTCTGGCAACGATTCGTGCTGCAAAAGGTGGTTATTCAGCCTTCTGACAGGGGATCACATTACTGTGGCTGGACGGTGTATATTGTAGCATACATCGCATGTAAACTCAAATTTGATATGAGTTTTTGCTTGAAATGCACACCAAACACCTGACTGACACTAAAGTTGTTGTATCACGGTTTCTTTACATACTAGTACATGTTAGAGGAGAAAAGATGATACGCATGGAAATATGGAAAAAAATACAGGCAAACGTTAGTAGGTGGATTCAAATCATTTGCTGTCACATGCTCTTCGTTAAGAAAGGTTCATAAACAAAAAATGACTTGTTTTAACGAATTCATAATTATTTCACGCGGCACACTGAAATAACGAAACACATATACCCTTCATGATGGAATATGTACAGGAATTATATACCTAAAAATCTGAAACACATACGGTCGATGGGCTTTCACTCACAAAATATATAACAATACTTATACTAAAATACGATGGTTGTCCAGAAAGTAAGTTCCGATCAGTCGCTAAATGGAAACCACAGTGAAAAAGCAGAAACATTTTATTGGCAAGAGTTAGCTACACTTTCCAGGTACTTCTCTACATAGTCGCCGCCCCGACTTAGACATTTGTCGGAGCGTTATACCAAATTTCCAACACCGTCGTCATAGAAGGCAGCCGCCTGTGCTTTACGATAATTCTCTACGCTGGTCTATAGCGCGTAGCCTACGCCCAAGTGTTGTCTTCGTATTCAGCGTTTCATGCGAACAGAAATGATACTCAGGACGAGCCAATTAGGGGTATGTTGTGAGTGATCGAACACTTCCCATCGAAATGGCTGCAGGAGCGTCTTCACTGCCCCCTGCAGAGTGCTGCTGAGAATTGCCATGGAGAAGGAAGTGTGTGGCAGCTGTGTTAGGTGGGCTGCATTCATTAAGGCGCAGCCATTCAGCGGGAGACATCATAGCTCTAGGCACCTTTGCTCGCTCACAGTGCGCTCACAACTGAAAAGAGTGTCTTGATGCGATCGACGGTCATTCTAGAGACACTACCCAACACATCTGTGCAAAGCTTCATCGAGTGTTCACTGTGGTGTCCATTTCGCGACCAATCGGAACTTACTTTCTGGACAACCCTCGTATACATGTACACATATCCCTGGTTTATATCGTATGTTTTTGTGTATTTATTTATTTATATTATTATGCGTTAATTTTTGTATTTGCAATCCATACAGTCTTGGTAAAAAAATACGGCAAGGAGAAATGTACATTTGGATGCTACAACACAGGTCCCTGCTTTCTTACTCCATCTAAATTAGTAACAGATAGATCATAATTCTATAACTGTATCTCTATAAAACGAAAAGATGCGTGCAAGAACGTAGAAACAGAAAGTACAGGTATGACAAAGGAAGACACCTATAAGTTACAGGCAAAAATTTTGTAGGATGATGTGAAGCAGGCGGTGTGGTCAGGTGCGCAACGGCGGCGACGTGCTAACAGCAGTGCTAAGCCCTCTAATTGTACAGCCGCTGCCGCTGCCGCTGCCATGCAGGTCGTCCATAAAGAGAGCAACTCCATGACAGTTTTCTCACCATACTGTCGACGGATAGCTCTCTTCACAGTCCGCCTTGCGTATCTCTTCTTCTTCTCCTGTAGCTCTTCTAGGCAGCAGCTGTAGTGCTCCAATATTAACAGGCTTATTTTAGAGGTCGAAACATAATTTACAGTACCTGATATTCTTCTCTGTAGATGGGATCACAAACGTGCGTGACTGTACTGGGGTTCACATTGGACTTTCCGAATTGGAATCCTGGTGACAAAAGAGATTCATCAAAGTTGAGAAAAGCGTTGTGTACACTTCATGCTCAGATAATCAACTTCTCGTCTGAATTTCCTCGAATACACCCGATAATCTTAAACCTCTCTTAGAATTAATGAGCAAACCTCAAATGCCTGTTCAATACCTTCCAACCCTAGACCACTTCTTAGCTTATACGAATTCATGCTCCCACCCCCTTACCCCCACCCTCCATGCACTAACACACAATCCCATCCACCGACACGCACAAGAAGTCGTATCTACTGGAACTTTAATAGTCTTCCTCTTCACAGCCCAAAACTGTATCCCGTCCTAGCACCCCACTCCGCACTTGCCAACCCCATTACCAGAATCCAGTCTTTGCACCTTCCGCTACCAGCTCCCACCTTTTGCTTGCAATCGTCTTCCACCGGGCACGAGATCTCCTCCTTCCCCCTCCCCTCCCCATGCAAACACCTTTTAGACGTAGTGTTCATTACACTTATCTACGTTTACGACCCACAGAAGAAACCATCATGTGGAAGCGAAATTCAGCGACTATTCGCAGGAAGCATCACCACAACTATTTTATAAGAAATTTAATCAACATTTATCATATATAATAGCATTATACATTCATCATTTTACCTGTTTTGGCTGTAAAAATGGATTTATTGTTTAAAAGTAACGAAGCAGAAGAGGTTTTCGTGATTTCTCTAAATAGTTTAAGACAAACATCGGGATTGTTCCTTCGATAGGACAAGACCGACTTCCTTCTCCCTCCTTCCACAATTCGAACTTGTGTTGCATCTCTAATGACCACGACGACGATGGTACGTTGCTTGCCAACCACATTCTGCCCATCGTGTAGGAGAAATCAAGTCATCACTATAGGGAAAGTAAATACACTGTCTGTCTGTCATTGTCTTGGATTAATTTTTTAAGTTTTCCATAGCCTTTTTGTAGTGAGAGCATTTTACACTGACGTACACGATGCATCTGCCGGCTAGGGACGACAGTTTAAGCTCAGCAATCTTCTTAACGATGTTGCAAAGAGGTCGCTAAAGTGTCAGCACATTGTTTCATGCTCTCCCTTCACATCCATTCTTCTCAACAACACAAAACACCACCCTGGACTCAATGCGCTGAGCTACGAGGGTTGCCCAGAAAGTAATGCACCATATTTTTTTTCTCAGCCGAAAACAATGCTACGAATGCGAAACGTTATGTATGTATTATTTGAAGTCTTCTGAGTGAGCGCGCTAAGTTTCCGTCACTTCCAACAAATATCGTAGCTGTAGGACAGTTTCAAAATGGCATCTGTAGGTGATGTACGTTACAAGCAACGTGCCGTCATTTAATTTCCCACTGCAGAGAGTGAAAATACGGGGAATATTCACAAACGCTTGTGCAAAGTCCATGGAGCATCTGCTGTTGACAGAAGTACAGTTAGTCGCTGGGCACGGTGGGTGAGGTAGTCAGAAGACGGTTTGGCGGAGCTTCAGGATTTGCAGCGTTCGGGGAGACCATCCACCGCTGTCACACCTGACACACCTGACCTAGCCCCCTGGGACTTCCACTTGTTTGAGCCATTAAAGGATGCCATTCGTGGAAGACATTTTGAGAACGATGAGGAGGCAAACACCGTAATTTCGTGTGTGTAATTCTTATTATGTTCAATGAAGAATAGTTGAAGAAAAAATGCGGTGCATTACTATCTGGGCAGCCCTCGTATATACGACGGTTACCCTTAAACCACAAATTCCACATTGTGCGTAAAGTAATGCTAATGCACGTGCTGAAAATAATCTTCCCAATTGGGGCGCGATTAGGAGACTCTATGACTACCCAGGAAGGCAGAATCTTAATACCAGGACCTTCAGTTGTCCTGTGATACACCAGAGAGCGCATACATTAGCAGATAGGGGCAGAATTTTGTCTGTAGTAAATGCTCTTGAAGGGTTTTAGGAATTACTGAAGTTCAATATTTCGAACTACACTTCATGACATATGAAATCAGAAAAAAATAATTTACTAGTACTCTACAAATAGTAGAAAATGCTTAGAAACAAAGTACTAGACAAAGTCTGAGTAACTAATCAAATGAAACATTTTAAGTTAAGGAAACCTCTTAAGCACCGAAAATCTATTTCGAAATCAGCTGGAAATTGAAACTATAATTTTCTATCAAAGTAACTTATGAGTGTGGAATTGGGACGTTATAAATATGAAAATCAATGCGGGACAAACTTTGTGAAACAATGTGAAACATGGGACAGTAAGATTTAACTCAGAGAAATATGAATTTGCATTTCACACAGTTCTGTGATGATTTGTAGGAACAGTGCTACATGTTTGGAGAGATTGCTATGAAAGTTTCCACTTAGTCTGACAACATTTATCAGTCGCCCAGGAGACAAAACTGTAGGACGTTTTCTGGAAGGAAGATTAGGATTTAATGCGACGAGATCATTAAAGAAAGAGTCGAAAATCGGCAAAGTGCTTTTCAAAGGCATTTTCCTAGCATTGTCCTTAATCTATTTAGGGAAACCATGGGCCACCTAAATCTGAATGACCAGATGAGGATTTGAACTCTGCTCTTCCAATAAATGTCTAATAACATTTTCACACTCGGAAGAGACCGAGTGAAACGAAACCTTCTTCTGGGTGCCTTCTCAAAACGGATTCCATCACCAATTGCCTATTGGCAGGTCATACTCGCTGCATTCGTAGTATTTGATGAACTCATTGTGCTCTCTGGGTTATGAAAAAGGTGAACTGGTTACGGAACGAGGCCAGCCATGGTTGGGCATGGGTTTGGCGAACTCAGATTCACGCTGAATCCTAACTGACTAGTAGTGTATATTCCGAAGACTGATTTGCCCACAGCATTTAAATGATACTTCGAACACAAACAAATTTTTGCGCATCAAAGTCTCGTCACTTTTCAGATTTCGTAGGCACTATTTGGAGAAGTGTAACCGATTTTGAAAGACATTACCACACAGTTGTAGATGAACGAAATGTCGGAAGGATGAATGGCGTGGGAAAGTGGCACTCGCGGCGGACTCCTTTGGTTGCTCTCACACGCACATTCAAGATGCCTCATAGTGACATGTACATTGTGTATTACCGCTGCTAAAGTCTTAGTTGTATTTCTTTCATTATTTTATGTTATTTTTCATAGGCGTATTTTATTCTCCATGCTTCCCGCTACTTTCATTTTTTAAAATAATGTTTAAAAATGGAGATTTCGAGGACTTGGAACGTCTAGAATAACTTCCAGCATAAAACCGCACCGCTGCTCTGATAATTTGGTGATAATTGCCTCAAACGAAAACCAGATCCCCTTTTACAACTGTCGTATACATTGTGAAAGTATGAACAGATTAACGAGCAAGTTGTCTACATTCTGCTACAGTAGAACACTGGCTGATGGGCTTCAAGCGGACAGGTAAATACACGAACCGTCCCCGAGTTAAGTGTTTGTTTACATCTGGTAGGGAACAGTCGTTTGACGGATCTCTTACCCTGACGGCAGAAAATGATTTTCGGTTCTGCAATCATGTTACTACTTGATCCAGTTTCACACATACTGTATCATGTCTTCGAAGTTCCCTCACAGAAAGGTATATAGTTGCATTTAAAAAAAGGTGTCATATTTTAGCAGCTATAAACGTTCAGAATTACTTGCGTAAGTCAGAAAATTCTCCACACTGTCCAGTATAAAACCTCACCTCGATATACTTACTCGATCTGAATGTATGTGGGTTGGTCTGTCTTACCTGCTTCACCTTGTATGATGCTCCTGGTGCAGTCATGGGCTTTCTTAATATAGAATAAGACCCTCTCAAGGTGTTGTTTGTGTAGGAAGACTTAATTCAGCAGGATGAAATTATCTTGGGTGGTTTGGCATCTCCCGAATACCACACCGGAAGAGGATAAATAATTTTCAGAACTTCAGAACACAGACAAGACAACGGTTAACAGTTCAATGAAAAGTTGTCCCCTTATAAATTATTAAGGCGTTGCTACAATAGCTGCAAGGGATCATATTAGCCGTCCATGGTTGTAGGAAGGGGTATTAAAATTGCTTCCCTGCATCAGTCTTATAATGACCATCGACCCAAATTCTGTTGAAAGGCGCATGGAAGGTTTCGTTTGATCGTAAGCTGAGATGCTGTCGGATGCTATTCTGAATCTTATCTGATCCATGTGAATTATAGTGATCCACTGAAAGAGAAAGCGCTATTTCCAGTTCCAAGATTGCGGATCGATGTTGTAGTCGTCAGTAGTGTTCAGCATAAAATAGAGCCTCTTCTTCCCTGGTGCTTGAAGACGCAGCCCGAATGTGACACATTGGCAAGCTAAGATGGTTCAAATGGTTCTGAGCACTATGGGACTCAACTGCTGAGGTCATTAGTCCCCTAGAACTTAGAACTAGTTAAACCTAACTAACCTAAGGACATCACAAACATCCATGCCCGAGGCAGGATTCGAACCTGCAACCGTAGCGGTCTTGCGGTTCCAGACTGCAGCGCCTTTAACCGCACGGCCACTTCGGCCGGCGGCAAGCTAAGCTGCTGATTTGGAAAATATGTTCTATCATTGTCTGGACTACATTTCTGAAGTGGAAATTAGGATATCATTATTTAGTTTAGCAGTGAGTGGACATGTTCGTCCTCTCCCAGAAATCCCCCTCATTGATTGCCATGCTTTAGTTAAGGAAGTGAAACGATTTATATGACTCTAGAGCAGGCCACAACATCAGTTTGCTCTCCTTGAAGATCTTTCTGGCTTTAGCCCCTTGCTATCAAAAATGCTTCTAGAGTTTCTGCAATTGGACTGATTTTGAATCTGCGCAGCGCCGCTCAAATGGTTCAAATGGCTCCGAGCACTATGAGACTCAACATCTTAGGTCATAAGTCCCCTAGAACTTAGAACTACTTAAACCTAACTAACCTAAGGACATCACACACACCCATGCCCGAGGCAGGATTCGAACCTGCGACCGTAGCAGTCCCGCGGTTCCGGACTGCAGCGCCAGAACCGCACGGCCACCGAGGCCGGCGCGCAGCGCCGCTTTCCTGTCCCTCAACGTAAAATGACTTTCGCTGTTCCATCTCTGAACAGGCTGTCTTCTAAAACAAGAGGCAGATTTAGGAATACATCAGCGGCTTTGTGGCTGACCTCTGTCACATAGTCCACTCACTGCTGGACGTTGTCAACGGCATTCTATGGCTGTACAGCGCCCAGTTAGCTTTACTAGGCACCAGTTTCTGCGTACGTCTTTCGGATACTGCTCTCTGTGCTGGGTGGATTAAGGTAAGGAAGTGGCCACTAGAATGTAATTCATTCACCACTTTCCACAAAGCAACCATAGGATCGGGTGGTAAGCAAATTTGAGGTCATGGAGAAGATCCCAATACTGCACTGAAATGTGTCATTTTAGTCGTATTTAAAAGGCAAAAGTCTTCTATTAGAAGCAGGTCCAAAACTCGACCCTAGAGGGAGAAGTTGGAGGAGCATCGAAGAACATTGTGTGCACTGTCGTACCCAAGTAAGAAAAATGGCAAATGGAGTTCCTGAATAAGGTTTGTGAGGACGCTATTACTGACGTGTTAGTGAGGCGGCAGGTGGACACAAAGCTCTGTTTTGTGGAGTATGAATCGATATGGCTACAGATTGTAGGCGAGTGCTAAGGTTGATGTAAGAGGACGGGTATGAATCACTGAAAAACACAGGAACTCGACCCTTTGACTTTTCACTGCTGAGGTCGTCCTTCATATAAATCTTGTATCCCCTCAGTTCAAGGGAATCAGACGGCTTAATGCGTGTCTCTTGTAGACTTCACTGGCGTGCTTGGACTGTACTAGGACCTTAGCTTCTCTATGTGAATCCTGTAACATTTCAAATTGCACTGGTCTTTTAGAGAGGCTGTCTTCCCCTTCTCCCTCACCTCCACAAGTGTACTCCGTCTTCAGGCCACAAGTGGCCCATCGGAACCATCTGACCGCCGTGTCATCCTCAGCTGAGGATGCGGATAGGAGGGGCGTGGAGTCAGCACACCGCTCTCCCGATCGTTATGACGGTTTTCTTTGACCGGAGCCGCTACTATTCGGTTGAGTAGCTCCTCAGTTGGCATCACGAGGCTGAGTGCACCCCAAAAAATGACGGCCCGGATGGTCACCCATCCAAGTGCCGGCCACGCCCGACAGCTCTTAACTTTGGTGATCTAACGGGAACCGGTGTACCCACTGCGGCAACGCCATTGCCCTACAAAAATGGGTTCAACAATAATAAATGATGATGAAATGGAATACAGACAAACTGAACATCCCTGATGAAGTAAAAAAATACCAAGTAACACTAAGCAGAAAGTTGAGCAATGAAGAGACCACAGTAGGAGTAGATGAAAGGTGGAACAGGTTCGAAAAAGCCATTAAGGATGCTGCAGAGGAAATAATAGGCATAAGAAGGAACAGAAGAACCCAGGAGTGGTTTGATGAAGATTGCAGGTCAGCAATAGAGGAAAAGAACAGGGCCAGAACAAAAGTGCTACAGAGAGAAACCAGAAATAATGTGGAACAATATAGAGAATTAAGGAGAAGAGCTAACAGACTGTGCAAGAGAAAGAAAAGAGAGTGGAATAAGAAGAAATTTCAAGAACTAGAAGAACTAAAGGAACAGAGTGAAATAAGAAAGTTCTATCATGCCATAGGCAAAATGAAGAATAGATTCCAACCAAAAACAACGGCCTGTTCCAGTAAAGATGGGAAAATGATAAGGGAGGAAGAACAGATAGTGGGAAGATGGGCAGAGTATTTCAAAGACACACTAAGCACCAGCCTAGAAGATGAAGAGACAGCTGCACAGGAGGGAAGAGTGGAGCTGGAAGTAGACAATGAAACCAATGAGGCAAGAAAGCCAACACTACAAGAGGTCTCTCAGGCTGTGTACAAGTCAAAAAACAATCGAGCCCCTGGGGAAGACAGCATAATTGCTGAATTAATAAAAACTGGTGGTGAGGCTGTAATAAAGGAACTGCACACATTAATATCAGATATATGGGAAACAGAAACTATGCCAGATAATTGGAAAATTGGAATAATAGTCCCCATTTATAAGAAAGGGGACAGAACAGCATGTGAAAACTATAGAGGTGTAACACTCCTAAGTACAGCTTATAAGATCTTCACAAGTATATTAAACGAAAGAATACAAAAGTGTGCAGAAGGCATACTAGGGGAATATCAGTGTGGCTTTCGACCAGGCAGAGGAACAACTGATCAAATATTTGTGATAAGGCAAATGATGGAAAAGTTCTATGAATATGATATAGATCTGCATTTCTTATTCATCGATTTCAAACAAGCCTTTGACAGCATAAATCGGCAAGAACTATACAGAGTACTGAAAGAAGTTGGTATATGTGCTAAATTAATAAGACTAATCAGAATGACAATGACAGAGACAAGAGCAAAAGTAAAGGTCCTTAGCAGAACAAGTGATAGCTTTGACTTTAATAAAGGTGTGAAGCAAGGGGATAGTCTCTCCACTGTCCTATTCAACATAGCCCTGCATAGTGCAGTAAATAAAATCAACAAAAGAGGCACCATATTTATGAAAACTAGCCAGATATGTGCATACGCTGATGACATTGCTATAGTAGGAAGAAATACCAATACACTCCTAGAAACATACCGGGCAATGGAAACAGAAGCCTTAAAAATTGGCCTCATAGTAAATGAAAACAAAACAAAATATATGGTAATGTCACAATCTGAGGCCAGAAGAACCCCTAAAAACCTAAACATCAATGGGAAATGCTTCAAAGGAGTGGCCTCTTTTAACTACTTGGGAGCCCTAATAACAAATGATAACAGTATTGGAAAGGCTATAAGGGAAAGAATACAAGCAGGAAACAGAGCTTACTTTGCAAATATGCAGCTTTTCAAAAATAGCCTTGTTACAAGAAAAACTAAACTGCTAATATATAATTCCCTAGTCCGCCCAGTTATCACATACAGCTCAGAGGTATGGACGTTGACAGAACACGATAAAAATGCTCTAAGAAGCATTGAGCGGAAAATACTACGCAAAATCTATGGGCCAATAAGGGAGGAAGAAGGCTGGAGAATACGCTACAATGCCGAATTACAAGAGTTAATACAAGGCAGGGACATAGTAAAATTTGTGAAATCACAGCGAATACGATGGCTAGGACACTTGGAGAGAATGGCAGAGGATCGAACTCCAAAGAAAATGATGAAAGGTATGATCCATTCAGTTAGGCGAAAAGGGAGACCTAGAAGAAGATGGATCGACGAGGTAATAATGGATCTTACCAGTATGGGAGTCCGGGGGTGGAAAAGACAGCAAATAACCGAGAAGTGTGGAGGAAGATTGTTGAAGAAGCCAAGGCTCACCAAGGGCTGTAGAGCTACTGAAGAAGAAGAATAATAAATGGGCGTGTTACTATTCCCTCTACTATCATACTTTGTTCATGTATATAGGTAGATTTTAGTTTTCTGGTCTTTGTTTCTTTAAGCCTTCTACATCCAACTTGTATCTATACCCCGCAAGCTACCTTAGATTTCAAGGCGAAAACTACTTCCTGCACAACTAATCATTTCCCCTTTTCTATTTCAGTCAAGAATTGTACGAGGGAAGATCGATTATCCGTAAGCCGCCGTTTGAGCTGTAATTTCTCTATCTTTCCCGTCGCGGTTGTGTACAAGATGTATTTTGGGGAAGTAATAAATGGCAAGAGCTTTCCTGGAACGTAGGCTCTCGGAATTGCAACAGTAGACCGCTCTGTAATGCAGAATACCTCTCATATGGTGTCTGTCACTGGCGATGGATGCTCATCTTCCAGACCACCCGGCGATTACTAAACGAAGCCGTGACGAAACGCGCTGCTGTTCTTTGGGTCTTCTCTATTTGCTGTATTAATCCTATCTAGCAAGGGTCTCAGGCTGACGACGAATATTCCTGAATTGGTTGAACGAGTGTTTTGTGAAAAATGTCTTTCGGAAATCATATTTCCTTGTAGATCTTCCAATGAATCTCAGCCTGGCATCTCCTTGCATCAAGCGTTGGCCATCTTCAGGTCTTGCTGCATTTCTGGCGTTACCACTTTCCTTATCTGCGACAGGATCGTCCCCGAATAGCCTTATACACAGCTTCTGTCACAGCAGAGAATATACACTGACGGCCCAGATCAGTCCAAGCAGCGACACCTGCAAAAATGTGTAAATCATGTGAATCTAGAGTAAGGGCGGAAATCACGCTACAGGATATTTGTGATACGGCATATGGCTCAAGCTGAGACATACGTGAGAAGTTCAAAACGCAATGAATAATTGGTTTTATGAAATTACATTAAAACGCATTTCATTCAGTGAAATGAGTGTGTTGTAGAATAAGGTGATTCAGCTATAATATTGTGGCACATTTAAATAACAACTGTTTCAAAGACATAACGTAAGATGCTATCTCAGTAACTACTTGAAAATGAAAATTTAAATTCAGAGCAGGAGAAAGTAACTGAATTTTTATATTTTTAATAACAATTTCTTCAAAAATATAACGTAAAATCTTATTTTGGTAACTACTCGTAAAGAAAATTTAAATTCAGAGCAGAAGATAGCAATTGAATTTTTGCAGTGATTTTGGTAAATATTTAACAACTAGTCTAAAGTAATAGTAACAATACTACTACTGCTACTAATAATAATGATAATATCTAAAACTGGAATATTTAACGTTTGTGAGGTAAAGTGGCCCAGATGAAGCAACTATAAACACGCGAAAAATTAAATTTTGCGTTATAGTTAACACTTATTATAAAAATGTCTCTTCAGAATAGAGTATATTTATGTTAATTGAATACATTGTTTCAAAGAAATATTGTGTCCGCAGCTCGTGGTCGTGCGGTAGCGTTCTCGCTTCCCGCGCCCGGGTTCCCGGGTTCGATTCTCGGCGGGGTCAGGGATTTTCTCTGCCTCGTGATGACTGGGTGTTGTGTGATGTCCTTAGGTTAGTTAGGTTTAAGTAGTTCTAAGTTCTATGGGACTGATGACCATAGATGTTAAGTCCCATAGTGCTCAGAGCCAAAGAAATATTGTACTGGTTCTATTCACGATCTCACGTGGCAGGTAATGACTATGAGAACTGATAATTGGAAGAAAAATTTCAGCTCATACTTACGTCAACATTGATACAATTAAATGCGGAACTCCAGCTCTATTGAAAACGTATGGGAGGAAACTGATTCTGCTCATTTTGCGGAAACCATTCAGGTATCATGGGAAACCAGGATGGCCTTACGTGGATTTTAGCCCTCAATCGATAAAAAGGTGTCGCGGGAGGTGAAAATGGAAAACAGAGTTTACGTTAGGATAACTGGGACAGATTATGGGAGAAACTGTTTTTGAAGAAGTACATTCTAATGAACGTTAATTATGACAGCAGGCCAAAGAAGCTAAAAACTTTGTTCCTATAACTCCAAAAAGAAAGGAAAAACTGCAACGATAGTAACTGTAATAATTAAAATATTGGAAACTGATGAGTCTTTCATGCTCGTCTGGTCAGTCTCTACATACCACACTCAAGAGAGTCGAACAAGTCGCTTTTATGCTGTACTTACACCTGATTATGTTAAAGGAGCCGCTATGTACAACTTATGATAGGCATCACTTCTACATGACTATCTTCAGTTCACACTTAAGTGCCTGGCAGAGGCTTCACCGAACCACTTTCAAAATATTTCCCTCCGTTCAACTCTCGAATAGCTCCTCGAAAAAACGAATACTTAAATATCTCTGAGTGAGATCTGATCAACAAAATATTTTCTCATTCGGAGGAGAAAGTTGGAGATTGAAATTTCGTGAAAAGATCTCGCTGCATCGCAAAACGCCTTTGTTTTGATGATTACCACGCCAACTCACGTATTACGTTCCTGGCATTCTCTCCCATATATCGCGATAGTACAAAACGAGCCGCCCTTCTTTCAACATTTTCAATGTCCTCCGTCAATCCTATCCGGTAAGCATCCCCTGCCGCACTGCAGTACTCTAGCAGAGGACGGACAAGCGTAGCGTTAGCAGTCTCTTCAGTTTATACATTATATTTTATAGAAGTAAATAGGGACGTATGTATTCCAATAACGTTATACATTATATATCACATATTACCACCACGTGATGTTGTTGGGCATAATCTAGCAAGAGGCGTAAACTTCTATGTGTGAAGCTTAGGACATCTTAAAGCGAAAAAAGGGCTGTGAAACGAGCAAATGTGTTGAGCTGCGAAACTTAGCTACTTCCCCATTTGCTATTTGAAGCGTCTTTATTACTCTGTAAAATATTTGATTTGAAATGTCAAATTTTAAATAAAGTGGAGTTTTAGGAACATTCAAGTTCTTGATATAAGACTACATACACGCAAATGTGTAGTAGTAAACTATTGTATGGTGTACAGTTTTCATATATGAAGGGCTTATTTCAATAGTGGTACAAGTCCATTTTTGTTCATTTTGAGATACCGAGTCCTAAAGTTAAATGAACTTTGAAAAATCTGCAGTTGAGATACCAGAAATATTCAAGCATATGGCTTCTTGCTAGAGAGGAACCTTTCTATTTGTTTGTTTGGATCATTAATTTCAGAAGCATTATAAGCAGAAAAGTGGAGGTAATGGACTTGTATCACTATTGAAATAAGCCCTTCATATCTAAGTATAAGAAACGAACTGAATGTACAAAGTAACTTATAATCGACTTTATATTGGAGGTCATAATCAACTAATTCGTGAGAAAAGGTTGTACCACCATATGCTAAATATTTAGACAGTTAAATACAAAGTATGGGTACCAGAATTTTAGCAACTAGATGCAATAGTTCAGTTTTAATGTTTTGTATGTGGGGCTTCAAAAGCCGCAACCTAATCTGTAATGTTGTTTTCTTGCTTTATAACTCAAATGTGTATAATACCATGGCTCGAACTCGGATTTGTGTATCCCGGAGACAATCGTCTTACCAACTGTGCTTCCCATGTGCTGTTCAAAGCTCGACTCAGAAGATTCAGTCCAGCTGGAAATCTCTTACAACTCGAGTCACAGACACTCTCCCGAATACGCTGCTGAATTAGTATCTCTCCGAAAAGGGATTTAATAGACTATAGCTTTTTCAAATCTTATTGTTGTTTCTAAGTAGAATCTGTCACGATGTGACGGAATATCCGCTTTCTGAACATTGCTGACAGATTAAAACAGTATGCCGAAACGGGATTCTAACCTATCGCGGGCAATATTTTTACTAGCTGAGATATCATACTTTCCAAACTATACAGTGACTCTTTTGGGCACTTTTCAGAATTTGCACCTGTGGAAGAAAGGATATCACGAAGAATAACAAGAGCCAAATCTTTTCCAGACTGAATCTTTCAGTCTACACCATAGTGCAAATTTAATCTGCCTGGAAGTTCGATTGCAGAGTGCATTCCATCACAGATTGAAATTACCATTCAAGGCAGTGTCCCTGTGTGACACTCAAGCATAGCTAGGGAGAAACTAAACATAACAAGGAGTAACCGGTTGTTTGACGTGAACATGTCATCTCTCGACAGTTAGGACGCATGGGAACAAGTTATGCTGATGGCTGTGGAGACGAGTAATGTATGTTTATTGCAGTCGTACCCGAGGACGCAATCAGTAAGCTGGAGGCTTGCGTTAGAAATAGATGATTTCTTGTGTTCAGTCACTTGTACGGACGTGTAGATTGTACATGCACGCTACAATTCAGACTCATTACGCCATTTACAACGAAATTGCAAATATTTGGAACTTTACAAATTGTTTGTGCAGTCATCAGATAATTGCGAATATTTTCTGTAGGTTTAAAAATTTCGAGATTTTTGATAAATCTGATAGACGCGAAATTCACACCTGAATTCATTCAACAAAAACACCTTCTGTAACAATGGGTTTCATTCGCCTACCAGTTATCTCGCTAAGTGTATCGAGGGCCGAGTTGCACTTATGCACTCAGCTCTTTTACCGAGTTCTCGCTTCGAAACCTACTGCGAAGCCCCTGTTGCCTTCTCTAGCACTATTTCATCTCGGTGTTTCGCGTATTGGACGAAACCATTTTTTTTTCATCTACATGGTTACTCTGCAAATCACATTGAAGTGCCCGGCAGAGGGTCTCGTATCTAATCTAAGATGAACTGTAAGAAACGCACGAAAGGTCGAGCGACTCGATACGAGACCAAAATAATGGTTTCGTCCAATGCCGGAAGCACGGAGTTGACATAGCGCTAGAGAAGGCAACGGGGACTTCGCAGTAAGTTTTTAAGCGAGGACTCGGTAAAAGAGATGAGTGCGTACGTGCAACTCGCCCCACGACACACTTAGCGAGATAACTGGTAGGCGAATGAAACCTATTTTTACAGAAGTTTTTTTTGTTTAATGAATTCGGATGTGAATTTCACATCTGTGAGATTATATTCTGAGCATGTATTAATAACGTTAGTGGGGAACAAAGTCACACCTTTTTTAGAATATAAAAGACAGTCGAAAGCTTTATAACTGCATGAAATATGAAAAGATATTGTCAAGACTTTTCACAATGATTTCAGTTTAGTTATTGTATAGAATGTCTCTGAAGTCTGTCAAAATTTCGTAAAAAAACTTCTGGACACTCGTCAGATTTTTCAGCAAAGGAAGCACTGTACGTCATGATCCTGTGGCGTGTCTAATTGGAAACCTTGAAGCGTGGCCGAAATGATAACTTTGGTCGTGATTATCCTACACATCTACATTTTTTTTTTAAATTCTTTAGTGACCAACTGGGATCACATAACAATTTCAGTTTGTCTACTTTCCCTGTTCGTTCCTTTTTTTTAGTACTCCATCCTCTCCCCAAGTTAGCTTTTTCTTTCTCCTGCCTCTGTTGTTCCCGTTTTTTTCTTCTCTGGTAGCCTTATAAATTGGTATTCATCGTTCTTGAAGAATTCTACCTGTTGATTTTGATTTTTTGATGTTTCTTTCCAGTGCTTTTTTTATCTGTGATTAAGGCTGTCATTCTCTTTTTCCAAATATACAGAAATATTTGTATTATTAACTTTTCGTCTTTCATTCGACAGAGAGTTCCTAGGAAAGTGTAATCTTCGATTTGCCATTACCTCCGATGTTTCGTATATATTTGGATAGATGTATTTATTGCTTTTCATTTTCAAACACTTTTTTGTTTGTGCTGCACGAATTACCATTCTAATAGTCCGACATTCAGGTACATTTACTCCATCCAACTTGTTATGCACTAGTGATTATGTAAACATTTCGGCCTTACCACTGTAGTGCAATATTTTAGTTTTATGTTTCTAGAAACATTCTCCGCGTTGTAAACGTTCTTAATTAAACAGTATGCTATTTTCATATTGTTAATGCTCTTTGTTACCAATCTTTCCAACCCATTTTGTTCCACGGTCTCTCCAATATACTTAATTTATCTGATTAATCGTATGGTGATTTTATACAATATACAGTTCATAAAAGGCAAATGATTTTATACAATATACATATAATATTAGACAAGATTAAACCTTAAAGTCCGTGTTTTTCAACCAGTTAATTAAGATGGGTGTGAGAGTGAATAAGTAATCGGGAATTCCGGGATATGAATGAAGTGGACAGCGTTGGACTACATGTTCAATTGTCTACTCTTCTTGATTACACTCATACATTGGTGAACTGATCCATCTGTCATTTGTCATCTCATTGTATACACACATACATAAGTTGAATAAAAAGGGTTAGTAAATTTTAGTATCTTGGACATATAGGTGATATACAATATGTCCAAGATACTAAAATTTACTAATTTGTATATCACCTATATGTCCAAGATACTAAAATTTACTAACCCTGTTTATTCAACTTATGTATGTGGGTATACAATGAGATGACAAAAATGATGGGATGGCGATATGCGCATATACAGATGGCAGTAGTATCGCGTGCACAAGATATAAATGGGCATTGGCGAAGCTGTCATTTGCACCAACGTGTTTCATGTGAAATGATTTCTGACGTGATTGTGACCGCACGACGGGGATTAACAGATTTTGAACGCGGAATGGTAGCTGAAGCTAGACGCATGTGATATTCCATTTCGGAAATTGTTAGAGAATTCAATATTCCGAAAGCCACAGTGTCAGACGTGTGCCGGGAATATCAAATTTCAGGCATTACCTCTCACCACGGACAACGCAGAAGCCGACGGCATTCACTTAACGACCGAGAGCAGCAGCGTTTGCGTCGAGTTCTCTGTGCTAACAAATATGTAACACTGCATGAAATAACCGCAGAAGTCAATGTGGGACGTACGACGACTGTATTCGTTAGCGAAATTTGGCCTTAAGGGGCTATGGCAGCAGTCGGACCGCCGCGATTGCCTTGCTAACAGCACGACATCGCTTGCAGCGCCTCTCATGGGCTAGTGGCCATATTTGTTGGACCCTAGATGACTGGAAAACCGTGGCATGGCCAGATGAATTCCGATTTCAGTTGGTAAGAGCTGATGGCAGGGTTCGAGTGTGGGGCAGACCCCACGGAGCCATGGACCCAAGTTGTGAGCAAAGCACTGTGCAACTTGATGGTTGCTCCATAATATGGGCTGTATTTACATGGAATGGATTGGGTGCTCTGGTCCAACTGAACAGGTCATTGACTGGAAAAGGTTATGTACGGCTACTTGGAGACCATTTGTAGCCAATCAACGATGGAATTTTTATGAAAGACAGTACTCCCTGTCACTGGGCCACAATTGTTAGCTATTGGTTTGAAGAACATTCTTGACAATTCGAGCAAATGATTTGGCCACCCAGATCGCACGACATGATCCCATCGAACATTTATGGCACATAATTGTGCATAAAATCCTGCACCAGCAATCTGCCGTCCTGTAGTGTCTCAACGGAGACGGATTCAGGTGCCACACAGATCACCAACTCGAGCTCGTCGAACATGGTGGGATATTTCCGGTAGACTGTGTCTTCCAATTTGCCCAACAAAAAGTAGTCACATGAGGTCAAATCGGGCGAATAGGAAGGCCTCATCTCCCTGCGAGAGTAAATTTGCAATGATCCAAAGCAATGAGCCTATTTCTCAAGCATTCACCACGAAAGCGAAACACCTGTTTGGTGTGATGTGGTCTGGCCCGGTCTTGCATGAACATCTCGGTGCCTGGTCGGCCCTCCAACGCCCTCCAATGACGAACTGTTCCAAAATTGCAATGTAACGTTCACTAGTGATCGTTTCTCGCATGAAAAAATGCTAATAATGCCTGTGGTGCATATCGCAACCCAAACAGTAACTTAGGGAGAATACAGTTTCGCTTCACACAGATGGGGATTTTCGGAACCCTAAACTCGCCAGTTTTGTTTCTTCACGACCTCATTCAGGTGGAAGTGTGCTTCATCTTTGAACCAGATTCAACCAAACGCAAATCCTTTATTATCAGTCATTGTGAGAACCTGGTTGGCAAGTCAGCACTCTGTTGCATAGCTCGTACATGTATGGCCTGGTGGCTTTGGATATTGAATGGAACATGTATAGGCATTTGTCTCAGTATTTTCTGCGTGCTGGAAGGATTCAAACCAGTCTCGGCTACAATTATTATGACGGATTTGCTTGGATATTGCTGAATAATTCTATAAAACTTGGCGATATTTTCAGGAATAACTACAGTCAGCCTGGGGCCAATATTCGCCTCTAGCTCATCAGCCACGCTGCCTGTCAGTTGAAATTTGGCAAAGAGCTTGCAAATTTTCGCATCGGGTCCTTTTGGAACATTAAATCGTGTCTTAGGAGTACGTCTTGCCTTATGACTGTGTTCTAAGTTGTGTTATTCCAGTACCAGAAAAACACATTGTTCAATGGAATATATGATTTCAACCTCTTCCTTCGGTACGCTACCTTCTTTTCACATTTAAGCAGTGGAACTGATCGCTCTGAGCTGTGACGCCTTACTTATAGAAACTTCTTTACAGCGCCATCTGTTAGCAGCTGTTAGAATTATTTCGAAACGTCTGCATAAAATTCTAACAGCTTTCACAATAAACATACCGTTTTTTGCACTCGTCTATCGATCTTAGTTTTCGAGATGTTTACTTTTGAAATCAGGGATACTTTTACTGGACACCTCGTAAGCGTTGGTTGACGTTAACTCCTTCCGTATTCCGTCCCAGAATTATTGGGTTAATATGGTGATTTTCCCACTCAAAATAAACGACCCTTATAATTTTTCCTAAAGTTCAGCTACACGATAAAGGTGATAACTGATCCCCCTGTCTTACGCCAGTTTTTATTACAACTAGCTTTCATGTTTATCCCGTAATGTTTACTTTGTTAGAGTGTCACAAATATGGTTTACTAATTTAGTTCTAAAATAAAATTCCCTAACAATTCTGCTTATTTTCTTCTGTCTATTGAGTCAACAGCTTTCTTGAAATCAATGAAAGGATTTAGAGTTTAGTTGAAAGAAAAGTAGTTTGAAGCTTTACTAAGGTAACGCGTGGTTTATGGGAACCAGTGACGTCAGGAACAGCGCAGAATGTTACTGTGATACTGCCCAGTTGTCATTTATGATACTTGCAGAATCAAGAACGCAACTGGATCTGTCGCGCGAATAACTAACTGGTTGCAGCGAACACACTTAAATACAACGGTTGTTCATTATCACTGTACTAAGGGCTGCTGTCGTTTACTGATTTAGCCACCTCCCGCGCGTATTGTGCAGTCGTATTTTACTCCACCGATTTATTAGCAAATGGTAAGAAAAATATTTTTTACATAACTGTCTACTTATCATATAAAAAAACCTAAAATTAATGAAAAAATGAACAATATCTAATCACTAAGCTAAATAAATAAATTTTAGAAGAAGTTATGAAATATGTATCCACTAGTTAACGTACTGTATGTATCTGAAGTAGAAAAAAATAACAGTTTTCTTCACTCGTATAAGAAATTTGTTTCCTTTCTTAGCAGAAGCAAACCTTTAGCCAATAGACGCGAACTGTAGCATCGTCAAGTATGGCACGTAGCTCTTACTGGCTTGGTGCACGTTGCTCCATCAGAAATGTTGCCTTTCCACTTAACACGACAGCTGGGCTGTGCTTCTCGTTTGCTCTTTGGCACAACTTGCAGCATTTGGCGAGCCCCGATAGAAACCGTAAGGCGTGCCGGTCGTGAAATTAGTATGTAAGGCAGGAAGGGAGAACTACTTAACGTTCGCTAACGTGACCGCTGGAAAAGACTCTCAAATGTACAATGTACTCAGGCGAGCTGCTCTCTCACGGTCCAATGCATATGAAGTGAGTTTCACCCACACCACCTCCCCTCTCCCCCCCCCTCCCCCATCACCTTCTCACCCATTTAACACCCGGAGGGATCTTTAGCATCCCGTTGATGTCACGAGACGGAGAGTTATCTCAGCTGGAGAACTATGAGAGGACTCGGCTGCACTCTGCTGCAACTACACCGAAGTAATTTGAGAAAAGCATTAAAACCGTAAAGCTAAGTACTCGGACAAGCATTTGAATCCTGCTTCTCCGGTATACGAATCCAGTACCTTAACCACTGCGTCACTTCACTCGGTTTTTTCGAGCGAGACAGAAGGCTTGCGGATTTACTGCGGTTAGCACAGGAGACATCAATATTCACTGAGTAGAGAATCAGCACCAAGGTCTGTCTACCAGATCTACAGACATAATGAAATCTAGTCTGTTATGCTGATGGTTCATTAACATTCATCATTTGCAAACTGCTGTGAAGCGTTGTACCAGTTATTAAGGCTTTTTCCCGTCCCATTCACGTAGCGCGGGAAGAATGATTGTTTAAATGCCTCCCGTGCGTGCTGTAATCAATCTAATCTTGTCCTCGCGATACTTAAGGGAGCGATACGACGGGGGTTGTAGTATATTCCTAGAGTCCTAAATTAAAATCGGTTCTTGAAATTTCGTAACGAGGTTTTCTTGGGATATTTTACATCTATCTTCAAGAGTCTGCCAATTTAATTTCTTCAAGCATCTCTGTGATAGAAGAGATTGAAAAAAATCAGCCAACCAGTTGGCAAAACAACTGCCCCTTGACATAAGTTTCGATATTTCTAAAAATATTTTATTCAGAAGGAGTTAACCTTGTTACATAAGATGGTGGTAAATGACATTATCTGAAGCCGAGCGGCTCTTGTCATTTAATGTAATTTACCACCATGTGATGTAATAAGGTCCACTCCTTCTGTAGAAGATATTTTTAGAAATATCGAAACCTAGGTCAAGGGCTAATAAACTTTTGTGTTGCAACTGGTGGGCTGATTTTTTCAACCTCTTCAGATTTATACAGTTGCTGATTCGCAGCCATGTTTAAGATTTTGGTCTCTGTGATACCTCCCACGGATCGAACAACCATGTAACTATTCGTGCTGCCCTTCTCTGTATACATTCAATATCCCCTGTTAATTGACTCTGGTCCCAAACACTTGAGCTGTATTCTTGGACGAGTAGCGTGAGCGATTTGTAAGCAATCTCATTTGTTGACTGACAGCATTGCCCCAGTATTGTACTAATAAACCGAAGAGTACCACCTACTTCAGCCACGACTGAGCCTATCTGATCATTCCACTTCATATACCTGAATCAACTGCAAGAAGTCTGAGGTTGCTATTAATATTGTCCACAAGGTCGTTGAGATACAGCACGAACTGTAAGAGTCCCAACACACTTCCTTGAGGCACACACGAAATTACTTCTCTATCTATTGATGGCCCTCCATCCAAGATAACTTCATGCGTCTTCCCTACCAAAAAAACCTCAATCCAGTCACAAGCTTCGCTTGATGCCCCATACTATCGTACGTTTGATCATAAGCGTAGGTCTGGTGCTGAGTCAAATGCTTTTTGGGAATCAAGAAATACTGCATCTTCTGAGTCCACTGATCCAAAGCTCTCACCACGTAATGCGACAATCGATGTTTTCGGATTCCAGGCTGGTCGACATGGAGGTCATTCTGTTCGAAATATCTCATGATGTTTGAGGTCAAGATATGTTCTAAAATTCTACGTGGTTTGATACATTTGAAATATAAATAAACTGTGAAACGAAATTTTCAACAAATTTTCAAAGCAACTGAGGCATTCTTTTAATGATACTAGATGACTGACTGAGTTCCTATTATACTTCTTCGAGTAAATGGGTCACAGTGACAAAATATTTCAGTTCTGAATTGCGATATCGAAAACGAAATAATTATTGCGATTCTTAGTACAATTGCAGAAGAATCTTTTGACAGTCAGCAGTTGGCTGGCCGTATTGCCTATTCATGAGACAGCCGTAGAACAACTTGAGAAGGGCACCCTAGAGTAATCCACTTTTCTTTTAAGGATAGGCTGTGTGTCCGTAAAATCATATTTTAAAAAAAAAGTAGGTTTGACCGTACTGTTGAGAAACAGAAACACCACTCCACACAAACAACATAACAAACAGCAGTAACGACGAAGATATTAATGATAAAAGTTTTCGTGGCGACAAGAAGCCCAGGTTTTGACAGTGATCGAACTTGGGAGCAGAGAAGATGTGTAGCGAAGGAATGAATCTGTAAACAAGTGACGTGTGACAGAAGAGGCGCGAAGTGGAGAAAGGAGCACGGGCTCTTTCAGCCGTGCGGTCAGACGTGACCGGGGCATTAGTTGGCGCTTTGCACAGCAGTGGGCGCTGCCAACACCACGGGGCAAACACGGCGGCCGCGGGGTTCAGCACATGTTACGGCGGTCCAACGCGCAACCTACACTTCACCGAACAAATTTGTTTGAGGGAAATTTTGTCTCCTGACTTTAACGGCGTTGTTTTCAAAGAGTGGGAAGAAGAATTTTATGCGTTACATCCATCAAATAATTCCTCTTTCAACAGAAAAATTCTTAGAAAAATTGATTTGAAATGTGGTTCATTTATCATTAGATATTCGAAGGCGGAGTATGGAGTTCACAATTTTTTGATTTTGTTAAAGAGTTCGCTTAATTTTTAAAAAAGAAATTTCCATCTTTAAAATATGTGATCTCCAGAGATTATATGAAGGGCTTATTTCAATAGTGGTACAAGTCCATTTTTGTTCATTCTGAGATACAGAGTCCTAAAGTTAAATGAGCGCTGAAAAATCTGCAGTTGAGATACCTACAATATTCAAATATATATACTTGAATATTTCAGTTGTCTCAGCTGCAGATTTTTCAGCGCTCATTTAACTTTAGGACTCTGTATCAGCCGGCTGGGGTGGCCGAGCGGTACTAGGAGATACACTCGGGAACCGCGCGACCGCGACGGTCGCAGGTTCGAATCCTGCCTCGGGCATGGATGTGTGTGATGTCCTTAGGTTAGTTAGGTTTAAGTAGTTCTAAGTTCTAGGGGACTGATGACCTCAGATGTTAAGTCCCATAGTGCTCAGAGCCATTTGAACCATTTTACCTGTAGGGTTACCAAAGCGTTTAACAGCCATTTGAATACGCACACTCTACGGCAGTTAAATATTGTTACAGTACTAGCTGCGTGAACGTTTTTTGTAAAGTAGATGCAGTCATCAACACATTATCGGTAATTACATTAAGTGTAATTTACATGGTTGCATTACAAGGGAAACTGAATGATGTACATGAAATGTGTGTGTGTGTGTGAGAGAGAGAGAGAGAGAGAGAGAGAGAGAGAGAGAGAGAGAGAGAGAGTAGATCATTTAATATATTTCCAATTTTAACACCCTAGTGTAGACATGATATTAACATCTGCTTGTACATATATGTAGTATCCATGTTGAGGGACGCACTGTATATTGTGACTGGGGAGTAGAAGTGTACGGTGTGCAATAGTATCATTTGCTTCCTTTCATGCTCCATTGAGAATGCTCCTCAGGAAGCATAATTACTTGTACAGTTGTGTAGAAGCCGTCGCGTTCTCTGCTTTATTACCGTGGTCGATATGCGTAACACAGCCTTACGAATTTCTTATTTGAATATAGATTCTCGAAATTTGAAGAGAGTGTGTTTTTTGGGTGCATAGACTGTTTATATGGAATTTTTCGTTGGATTTTAGTGACAATTTCACAACGATCAAACAAAGCATGGTGAATTTTTAACAATTTTTCTGGACAATTTCTGTCTCAGTCATTATTGACAAGGCCTATCAAGATTGAGCCCATCCAGTAATATGTTAGCAAACTAAGTAGTGAATGATATACCTTCGTTCAGTTCTTCCACTGAATAATTATCAGACTTTACAAGTAGTACTATGTTTACGTGGTCGTTGCATTTCAGTTCGATCTGGATTGACAACTATAAATATCGGAGTGACTCGCATGCGCAACAAAAGATAACATTAAGTGTCACACACCAGTTAATACATATTACGTTGATTTTTACAAGTCATTCTAAATTCATTTCTATACAACAGTGTCCTCAACAAACAGTTGCAGATCACTATCGACATAATCTTCCAGCAACTTATATCGAACTAGGTTGTAGAGTGATTAAGATATAGGATTTATATTCGGAAAAAGGCAATTCCAAAATCCATCCACCCTTCCATATTTCGGTTTGCTGGGATTGCTGGTGAACCGAGCCGGTTCCTTCGACAGGATGATTGTCGGATCCTCCTCCTGTTCTTGATACCGTCAGTTATCACATCAATATCGACGGTACGTTAATCTCAGACAGTCCTTCAACATTGGTTTTCTATGTGTAGAGCAGCCCCATCACATTTTCCCCAAATAATTTTCGCATCAGAGAACATTTTCCCTGATAACGACCTACCGTCTCGCTGCCAGAATAGCGCAACGCCCAGAGTTGCTTTCCGCTAATGGGTGCACAGGTGACTGTGTAGTTGCTCTCCTGCCGGGGGAGACTTCATCTCCAAGATTAACTGCTTCAGACACGCTCCTTGTAGCAGTAGAAAAAACAGACCAATGGTCTCTGCGTTGTGGTAACATCTGAACTCTGTGAAATATCATCAAGTCAAGCCGATGTGGCTCATGCATCTAATTAGGCAGACGAGTTATCACTGATTGCTTTATTTAAAAGCAGCTGGGGCAATTTTTAAAAATAGAGTGCTTGCTATTTAGTATTAAATTGTTCTCATGTTTGTGAATATAAGTGTTCCCTATTTGATCTGGAGAACACATGTGGCAATATGATTACATTCGTTAGAAATTTGTTTAAATGAATTCATCAGTGTCTATATAGGAATTATGCTTATTTTGCAGGCAGTGATTAACAGGCGGTGATCTAGATGCACTGCGAGAATGATGAACTGAATCTACGTCTAGTAAACGGAACAGCCTTCTGTGGACATACTGTAGAAGCCCCTGCAGCGTGTAGGGTGCTATCAGCTAGTCACATCCGTTGCATTACATTTGTTGGTTTCTCGAAAACACTTACTTTAAGTGACGTGTAGACCCTGAGCCCTCTCATTTTTTAGAAGTGAGTTTCCGAGAAATCGAAGGATTTGTGTTTTCGATCCGCCGTAACTAATGGTTCAAATGGCTCTGAGCACTATGGGACTTAACATCTTAGGTCATCAGTCCCCTGGAACTTAGAACTACTTAAACCTAAATAACCTAAGGACATCACACACATCCATGCCCGAGGCAGGATTCGAACCTGCGACCGTAGCAGTCCCGCGGTTCCGGACTGCAGCGCCTAGAACCGCACGGCCACCGCGGCCGGCCCGCCGTAACACATGCAGGGTGTATTCTTAGTGAACTTTCAGGTATGTTGACGGTCACATGTACCAATCTGAGAAAAATCAACAACTGTACGGAAGTGTCTGAGTCATAGGTTGCAAAGGAAAATGTGTTATAGGGTAAGTACTGGATAACGCGAGCCCATGAATCCTTTGTACGCTGGAATAAATTGATTTATTATATACATAGCGCATCTTGCTCGTGAACATTTGCATCAGAGTTTTCCTGAGAGGTGTTTACGAATGGGACGTCCTGTATATTAATTGGCTTTCACGTTGGACTTAGTGTGGGAGCAAAAGTTTCTGCCTCGTCTAGAAATGCCGTTCAACAGTTCATTTAATACTATTGGAGAATACAAACAAAATTCGTCATATGATAGGATATCGTGAATGGAGAAGAGAGAGCTGAGGTCTTTTATTGATTACTATTTATTTAATACGGAATTTTATTGGCGGATCAGGAGGGAATTTCTTTTGTGAGGTGACGTTGCTCCTACGGTGTCCTGGGTCGCTAAAGGCACAGAGGGCTCATGAAATTTGTTGCGTACATACTGTAAAGTAAGAACTACAGAGATAAAGTGTACAGCGAACAGACCATCAAGAAAATCATGACCACAAATAACAAGAGTGATAGAGTAGAGGAGGGGAAAAGAAGTACGCACCACTCTTCTGCCGCATGTGCTGCGAGACCCTGACCGGGGGGGGGGGGGGGGGGATACTTCGTTGCGAGGACATTTTACGGATCTGTTGTTGCAACGACAAAATTAGTGACCTGTTGGGGCCCACAAAAGATGCCTGCGATACGTTGCACTTGCAGGAAGTTCATGAGGTCAGCTGTGAGTCCGGAGGAGGCGGAGCTACCTATCACCGCAGTATGAGACAAATATAGCGAGAAAATCACATCGTCTCCTCGAAATTCTTATTCATTCATAAAAATCTCTTTTTATACACCATAAACTGCTACTGCTTCTGTTTTTTTAGATGCATTATTTATTGTAGTCCTCTATGAGCTTGACGACTGTCTCAGATCATTTACAGCTTTTCGCTTAGTAACTCGCTCGGTGTACAACATTGACGAAATCTTCATCTTCATGCCACTTCAAATTACCTTTTTCAACCAACATGTCACTCAAAACGAGACTGTTATTTTGTTAGAAAGAACTTTTCAGTCCCACATTGAGAATTTCTGGGATTTTATCAATGACTTCTTGAGTGCTTTAAATGTTTCAGTGTGACGGTTTTGTCTCATGATTCAACGTATTGGCCATAAATTATTTTTCACTTTCTGTATAGCCACAAAAGAGATAGTACTATAGACAAAGTGATATCTGTAATGTTTCAAAATAGTACTGAAATCCAAATACGGTGCTTTAGTTTTAGAAGGGTTCAGAATCAAGCTTCGTCACAAGATAAATAGAAATATCATTAAATGCTTTCTCTTATTTTGATGAAAATCCGAATTTAACGTGAAACATAAGCATTTTCAAGCAATAAACATCTTTTATCATCCATTTTGCAAGATAGATAGCCACTAAGCGCTGAAAGATGCCCTACGAGATGATGCTTCGAGAAGTGAGACAATAGTTAATTCCAAAAATTCAATATAACCTTCTCTAGACAGCTGTTCTTGTGCGGTAACTCTAATAAAATCTAACAAATCGACTTGATTCAGTTATTCCTTGATCCTTAGCGTTGAAATACAGTTTGAAATTTATAAATCCAGATTTCGACATTCTTATAATCGGACCCGTGTTTCTACAGCATCTCTTTTCCTGAAACATGGTTTGCCTACAAGGTAGATACAAGAAGCCTTTCTCGAAAAAAAGTCTTCAATGAAAATACTCTTGCTTCTAAAAGTGCCTGTATTTGTGATCGTGTGTCACAAATTAATCCTTTACTCAACACATAAAAACCCCTTCAGCGATAGCTTCGTAGACAACTTCTTTTTGCTCTTTTTCATAGTAAATTAATCTAGTAAAATATTCGTAACATTAATTGCAAATACATATATCTGTAAAATATATATTATAAGGTCATAAATACGTAATTTATTTAACTACTGACCTCCATATCCGCTTCATGCTTGTCTCTTCGCGCCTGCCTCTGCTTGGTCGGTATCTGTTCTCTCTTTCTTAAAGAACCGAGATCGATCCATGCATGAATCCTGGCCTCCATTTACCATTGATGGATATTTTCTTCAGTAGTTGTTGTTCAAAGCCTTAACCTATACGACGCCCTCACGTTTTTTGAAAGAAGCCTTATTTCTTTTCTCTCACGAACCTCAGGAAAGGAGCAGCCTGGCTCTTTTTCCCCTGTCTAGGTTACTGACCCGCCATTCAGTCAACGAATTTAATGTACACAACTTTTCTACATTGGATATTGAATAGCTTTATTATGCAGAATTAAGATTTGGTAAAGTTGATAGTTTTCATTTTTCTGCAATTTCCGATTTTGAGCGCTCAAGAGCACCCTTTTACCTCATATTACTGAACACAAATTTCACGCTGGTCATTGTTAAATGGAACAGAACCAAACATGGTTATAGCCCAAAAAAACTGTCAGGTATTATAAAAAGTGACATATAACAGTCACATTACAGCAGTCGGCTAAAAGAGCACGAGCAGAACTGGAAACATAGCAAACCTCTGGTAGGACACAAAGATTAGTGTGGTAACATTATACTGTTCGGAGAAGGCTTGCGTGCTAGCTAGGCAGTCGCCTATCTTCGTAAGGAAGGTACGAGAGGCGACTGAGATAGTCTAGCGGCCCATAAACGTACGCGTGATGGTTTCGAACTTCCGTCGTTTCGGCCGTCAACTGTAGCCAGCGCTCGCGGTCTGCCTCTTCGCCCGCTCACGGGAATGCACCCAATACAAAAGCAGCGCCTTCCTTAAACTACAATCAATATAGAACTTCAGCTCCCTTCCTCTCCAGTCTCGACATCCAACGATGTGACAAATTTTGTTTAGCCTCCTTGTAAAGAATTGTAGGGTCAGGAGACAGGAGGATAGATTTAAATAAAAATTGCAATACCTCAGTAGTACTACATAACGCGATGGAAGACACTTAAAACAGTGACCTAAACGTTTTATAATATGACGCGGTTTACAAAAAATAGGAATTTTTTCGGAAAAGATTCCCGTTCAATTTGAATGGGTCCTACGCATCAACTAGTTTTCAGTTATATAATTAAGTTTTGTATGTCAGTTTGACAAAAAATAAGGGAAGATAATCAGATTCGAGTATTTGGGGTTCACGCCTCCGACAAAGCCGTCCAGTTGTTGCTGCAAAGACTCCAGCTAGCGGAAATGCTCAGCGCGGAATGATGTGTGAGCTCCCGAACTCTGGTCGTTGGATTTTCAACAAAGGAGTGGGGAAAATGCTTTCTGGACCCACGCGGAGTTGTCATTTAGAGTGCACTTGTTCGTGAGGCTCTGAACAGTCGAGTTGATCGCTGCGAGTGCAGATACATCGTTGGTTTGGTTAGATCGCGCCATTGCAGCTTAGCTTGTACCGTAGAGGAATTTAATGTCTAATTTTCTGTCATTTGTATTTAAGAATCTCCTCTGTCAGCGACTCGTGGTCTTGGGGTTAGTGTAGCAGACGTTCCCTCTCGGGCTCCGCGTTCGATTCCCGGTCTGGTCGAGGGCTTACACCGCTTGGGTTTGGTATCCTCATCATCATTTTATCATAAATGACACACAAGTCGACACTGGGGCGTCGAATAAAAAGAGTTGCACCATGTGGCCCACCTCCCCGGAAGGGGACTGGCGGCCGAAGTGTGCCATAAGCTCATTTCATTTCAAGACTCTCCTCTACTGTGATTTGTTGTTTTTGATTTGTCCTTCCTAAGTAAACTTTTGCACAAACTGCAAACATGATTTTCCTTCCGGGAATCACGTGGTCTTCAGCCGGATGAACTAGTTAATCTGGAGTCACCCCAACTCTTAGTCAAACAAAGAATATGTTGGCTTTCTTTACACAAAATAATAAAAATGGCAAAATGTCGTACGGAAATTCCTTTTCTCTGTTCTTATTAAAACGCTTCATGTTTCAGGGAAATACAACAAATGTTTTGTACTTTTACAACAACTAGTATCGATGCACCTTAAGTATTTCGTAATGTGCTTTTGCGAGACTATTATCTTATGCTTTCAGAAAAGTCACATACGTCTGTAACATCATAAATTGATCTCTGTGCAACGTAAACAGCATTTCTATAGTCCTTGAGTATGAAAATGACAACACTCTTATGTGCAAAATGAGCAGATATGTGAAATATGTGTGCCTACTAATTTAAGGTTTTAATGTTGCACTCGATTCTTTGTCGCCACAACAACTAAAGTAAACTCCATGGTGCTGTTGTCCTGAAAGGCACTGTCCTGTGAACAGACCTTATCCATCATCTTACCAGAGCATTATGGTACGTGCAGTACTTAAGTCACGTTTAAGCAACATACGGCCCTGCCAGCCTCCAACATTGACTATGGAAACTGGAATCACTACTCATCCTTAAAGAAGCGCGTCATCGCCCATCTGCTGTTCTCTTCCAGGCCTCCCAGGAAAAATCTTTGTTTGTGCTTGCTATCGAACCCTACTCTTTCCTCGTTCCCGCAAAGGGGGAATGTATTTAAAATAATGAAGGCACGAGTGCAAGAAGAAATCTTGTGTGATCTCATGCGGCAGCTCCTCAAGCGTATGAAACGCCAGGACGGGCAAACGCGCAAGGGCACTTGAGGACTGTCTTACAACATACAAACAAAGGAGTCTCATTCAACTAATCAAGCTGATAGTCATACCTTATTTGAACCTTCCTTTAGTTGATTTCTCATTTTATAACCTCCTCTAGTTATTTACCGGGGATTGTGTGGCAATCTGAATGTTACTTCGTAGTCACAAAGCCAATGTGCATTCATGTCCCTTGTCTGCTACAATGATCAATGTACGAATATTTCATTAAGCTAAGTAGGCTCTACCAGCTGTTTTACTCTTCACCTATCAGTCAGAGAAATGACCGGACAGGATGGCGGAGGAAATCGGCCATTGTCTTTTCAAAGGAACCAACTCAGCATTCGACTTAAGTAACATAGAGAAACCACTGGAACCCTAAATCTGGACAGTCGTCCGGAGATTTGAACCTCACTCCTTCACCACTCCAGTAGCTTCGGCTCCTCCTCACGTGATCTAGATCGAGTCTTGTTTTAATAAAGATCGGTCATCGTAACCAGTAACAATTGTAAAAAATATACAGGTATCTACCCGTAAAGATTTACTGATGGCACATTAAGATTCTGTTGAACAGCCCCAAAGACGTTTAATTCATCAGCGAAGGAGATGGTTTATAAACTCTTGTTCGACTGATTCTTAAACGTTGTTAGTCACTATTGGGCCCTTACCAAGTTGGATTAACTGGAAATATACGTAAGAGAGTTGCACAATCTGTCTCGGTTTTTTTTTTTCAGTGACCAAAATCATGGACCCAGAACTTATTCGGAGGCATCCTGACAGTCGTTCTTCCCACATACCACCCATGAATTAAATAAGTGGGTGGAAGGGTAGAAAACACCAATATATTTTATACACTCCGCTATATAATATACATTCGCTCGCGAACTACCGGTGTGAATATAGACGTAGATGTTGATGTACGCTGTCGGTCGTGCGTATACTCGTTGCTCTACTTGCTGCAGCATCCATTCACTGACATTTGTGGACGCCATGATCTGTATTTCCATTACTATTGACATTTAAATGAAAAGGATCCCGCAGTCAGAAGGTTTGCTGAGGACTTATTACCGAAAAAGTAATCACTACCTCTGTGAACATTTATTTGGGTCGCAGACCATACAGGTTATGCCTTTCTCTCCTGTGCAATGAAAAAAATCGTTCCTTTCCTATGAGAAATGTGTATGTGAAAAAACGAAATCTGAATAGAGGAAGCAAATATGAACGAAAAAAATGGTTCAAATGGCTCTGAACGCTATGGGACTTAACATCTGAGGTCATCAGTCCCCTAGAACTTAGAACTACTTAAACCTAACTAACCTAAGGACATCACACACATCCATGCCCGAGGGAGGATTCGAACCTGCGACAGTAGCAGTCGCGCGGTTCCGGACTGAAGCGCCTAGAACCGCTCGGCCACCGCGGCCGGCAATATGAACGAAATAGTATTTAAATTGACCAGCTGGAAAAAAATTATAAAACTGTACTATACCAACAATGACTCAAACTCAGACGTAAGGATTCCACTGTCTTTTTTGCTTTGCTGTGTGTTTTCGTAAAACTTACTTTAGGTTCAAAACATGGATATGACAATAAAATTTTTAAAATTTTGCGATTATGATAATTGCTGGATAGTTTCTACCAAGTACCGAAAAATGTATATTCGTGATGGAGTCAATAAATGGTATAACTCAACCTTAAGGCTTGGTAGGCGGGTACAAAGGAACTGATTTAAAAATTCTGGTCCGCTTACATTATTTCGCAACTGAAGTGTCAATAAAGGTCGCATTGCATGTTAAAGATCAGTATTGGCCCAATACAGCTGCACGAGATGAAACTTGCCTACCAGCAGGTGTACGGCTTGTGTAGTAAAAGTATGATACATACCCAAATCACAGTCATGGATGCTCCGATACAAGCTCACTTTTGTATTCACAGGGGAGGGCGAAGTTTTTCCAGAACAATTCTCTGCTGTACTTACAACGTCTCCATGTGAGAGGAGAGCAGAGTTAGTTGGGTTGTTTGTGGGAAGAGACCAAACTGCGAGGTCATCGGTCTCGTCGGATCAGGGAAGGACGGCGAAGGAAGTCGGCCATGCCCTTTCAGAGGAACCATCCCGGCATTTGCCTGGAGCGATTGAGGGAAATCGCGGAAAACCTAAATCAGGATGGCCGGACGCGGGATTGAACCGTCGTCCTCCCGAATGCGAGTCCAGTGTGCTAACCACTGTGCCACCTCGCTCGGTGTGAGGAGAGCAGGGTAAGGAACAGTATCCAATTGATCAACGCACCATAGATGTGAAACAGTAGCCAATAAAGTGGCGAAGAGACATTAATACAGCAGTATTAACGTGTATTAGCTTCTCAAACAGCGCAGAATATTTTCAGAATCCTTTTATGATCATGTAATGGATTACCATTTAAAAGAATTGCGGAATCAAGCGCGTGCGTGTTAATATAAGTGGGCGCATCTGTACGCGAAGGTAAAGTGGCAAAAGTAGATTCAAAAAATGGCTCCGAGCACTATGGGACTTAACTTCTAAGGTCATCAGTCCCCTAGAACTAAGAACTACTTAAACTTAACTAACCTTAGGACATCACACACATAAATGCCCGAGGGAGGATTCGAACCTGCGACCGTAGCGGTCGCGCGGTTCGACACTTTAGCGCCTAGAACCGCTCGGCCACCCTGGCCGCGCGGCAATGGTAGATTATTACCTCAAGAAAGCTAGAGGAGTAGTTATATGTATCTCTAAAGTGTACACCGAAAATTCACGAAATGTTCACATTTTAGAAGCCTTCTGTAGATAAAGATTGCTAAAAGCTTGCAATGGATAGAATATATCATTAGAGCATCACTAAACAGGACTGTCGAGCCAGTGACAGAAGAGTTTCCCATTGAAAAGGACCTCTTGAACGCCCACGTAAAAGATACTTTAACAATATGAAAAGTGATTTGGAAAAATTAAGGCAGAGTAGAGACTGGAAAATCGTAAGGACGGAGTTCATTCTGTATGAAAGATCCTTCATGGCTCGTATAGCTTAATAATAAGGAATATATTGTAGATATCAAGTGTTGAGCAACGATCACGTAAAAACCAAGCGCTTTTTTTATCGTTCGTGTAAAAAGGAAATTATGTATCTTATACACACTAGACAGCAGATCACAGCTACCTGTTGACGTCGCCGGGGCGAGTACACAGGCGTAGGCATGACGATGCGGAGTTCAGATGCAGGAAAGCTTCGAAGGTTTCGGCGGCAATGCCTGAGGAGAACTAAGTGGCAGGCGACTTACTAGAAGCCAATACCGTTGCTGCGCTTTGAAGGAAGTCGCGGCTCGCCCTGAAAGATGACAGGCGAGCACGGCAGACTTGTTTGTCGTTTGAAGCATGCATTATGCACGAGGTCATCACGGTACAAAGATAAGCACGGACGAACCGTATTTTAGCGTCGTCTAGGGAGTTATTTACAAGTACGTTCGGCTGAAGGTAAATATGTTGACTGCTAATTATGTGTCAGGCCATCCCGGGCTGTTTCGTAACGTTCCTTGCCAGTGCTTGCATACGTGGCATTGTTAAAGTGTCCTTAAAATTTTGTAACGGTGGGGCGGAAGGGGGGGGGGCGGTGATAACAACTGTTTGCCTGTCCAAATTTATTGCGTCTGGTGGAGGAATTTAGATGTCACAGAAAGTATCTGCGAAGTGGTAAACAATGGTACCACACGTACGTTGTAAATTTTACTACATCTACAACCGTCCCCCGTTAATCACTGTTGAGAAGTCGTGACATGTATTTAACACCGGTACCGTTACGTAGGACGCAACGAAACTGCTATTGCCATTGCAACGCATGTGACTTCTCTGATGGCAAGTCTATTGATGCGAAAGATGGTTTTTTTCTGCTATCGTTTTTCAGTTCTGAATTTTTTACCTTAATACTTGGTGGAAATAATGAAAATGGCTGAATGAAAATTGTTAGACGTAGATTGGCCAACTAGGCATAGATTTTGAGATTGTCTGTAGATACATGGATAATTTTACTTGTGTTTCTGGTACTCCTATTGCAGTAGTAAGCAACACATCATGCAATAACAAGTGACTGTACTCTTTCATGCCTACAAATTAGGATTACGAACGAACCGTAATGTGCAGATTGGAAACTGGATTGACCCTCTTCTTGAGGATTACTATTCCAGATGTTGAATATTTTTTTCTAACGGTTTTATTAATATTACTTCACTTCAGTTTTTGCTGAATGAATTTCCCGAGGGAAAAAGCTGCGCCGACCGGAGTGGCCGAGCGGTTCTAGGCGCTTCAGCCTGGAACCGCGAGACCGCTACGATCGCAGGTTCGAATCCTGCCTCGGGCATGGATGTGTGTGATGTCCTTAGGTTAGTTAGGTTTAAGTAGTTCTAAGTTCTAGGGGACTGATGACCTCATAAGTTAAGTCCCATAGTGCTCAGAGCCATTTGAACCATTTTTTGAAAAAGCTGAAAAATTAATACCCGCAAAGAATGTTGACCAGTTGTAAGGGAAAACTTTACATTGAAAATTCTGAAAAGTAGTACTTTAATAACTACACATCTATTTTAGTCACAGTAAACAACGTTTTGTACGTAGGCGTTACTTAATAAATTTCTTTTCTTAGTCGTTTCTTTATTTTTTATATAGTACGTGAAGCGTTAACTGGCTGTCTACGTGCTACAGGAGGAACTCAAATGGTTTTCAGGAAATAGGTGACTGTGCTGGGCAAAATACATAACATAAAATAAAATAAATAAGTTAACTGGATGCAGATACAGTTCAGGATTGGCTCGTCGTGGATAGACATTTAAGATTAATTTTATACTGTACCCTCGTGTACAAAATTCTCCAGATGTCCTCTGTACCTGCTTTAGGAAAATCGCAGGAAAACCAAACAGAAAATTCGCGATGAGATCTGCATATAACCACGAGTGCATTTTCCGTTGAGGTACGCGAAATTGCTATTTTTGAATGACGATGAAATATGAATAACCATTAAATGTGTACGATAGAATATGCTGCCGAAAGAAAAAAAAGAAAATGGTATAGCGTCGAGATATCGTCGGAAGTAGACGAATCTGATGCCACAATTGATTAATAATGTGATCAGTAAATGACTTATATTCCAGTAAGTTATCATTTGCCACATAATGAAAATCACCTGTATCGTGAGCAGAGATGACAATAATGAACTTCAAGATTTCGAACTAAAGAAGCATTTATGTGTCATGATACATTTGCCTCCCAGACTATTACATTTTATTAACGCCATGGAAGACAGGAAGGCCAACTGCATGAGCCATTCGCGTTTGGTTGGTGATACGCATGGAATGTTGGGAGACAGAAACCATGTTTCTTGTTATTCTTTGTGGAATGTATGGACGTTCTAGCGTTGTGTAAGTTGAATTTGTCTTGTTCTACCGGGCGTTTGCTGAATGAAAGTGCATCACGTTGGAGTTTTCACTTAATCTGATATACCGGTTGTTGTGTGGGGTACCAGCGATTCATAGCCTCGAACTCTCACGTGACCTACTATAGCATCCGTGTGTTGTCTAGTAGACCCTATAGTACCCTACAGCGTATGCTTGAACATGATTCTGAACCATGAAGGTATTACACTATGGCGTATGAAAATAAACGGCGTACGCGTCGGCGATAGGTCGCCTTGTTGGCTCAATTTTGTTTAACTTCGGCTACACTGATCTTCAAGTACGCACTAACAAAGTACAGTTTTTCGGCACATAGTCTGGAGCGTAAAAACTCATAAATGAAGCCTGTAACGACATGGTGTGCGTTGGATATAACTCGGAGTCTCGGCAACAACGAAATCGGCTGCTCTCAACGCCATCCGTTATATCTGGGCCCTTGTATAGCCCGAAACTGTACTTTTCCTGCAACATACTCTTGAACTACAATAATCGATCACTTGTCCAGAACGCGGAAGTGTTTTCATTGCGAAAGAGGTATGGATACTTTACGAGTGCCTTCTGCGCTAAAGTGTTGTCGGCTACGAAAAACAAAGATAGTAGACAAACAAAAGCTGAACAAAGGGCAAACGAGCGCTAGGAGAGCAACGAGAGAAGCGCTTATTGACTTTAAAAGCAAAATTCCTTCAACCGATCTGACCAAAAATCCTAAGATCTTACGTAAAATTAGCGAGCGGCTCGAAATCATCTATTCATTCACCCAGTGACCATACTGGCACCGAAACGGTAGATAACAGAGAGGAGGCCGAAATAATAACTTCGGTCTTCCGAAATCGTTTTACAGGGGAAAATCGCAGTACAGTCCCCCATTTTAAATCATCGTACGATCGCCGAAATGGCAGATATTGAAATAACCGATCGCAGAATAGAAAAGTAACTACAATCGCTTAGTAATGGAAAGGCATCAGGACCAGATGAGATACATATAAGATTCTCCAAAGATTACGAAACAGAACTTGCTCCCCTTCTAGTAGCGGTTTATCGAATATTGCTGGGATAAACGAAAGGTATCTAACGACTGGAAAAAAAAACGCAAGCAAGGGTCGTAGGACAGACGCACATAATTATAGTCCTATATAGTTGCATAATTAGGGGACATGTTTTATGCTCAAGAATTACGATATCCTTGGGGAACTAAAGAACCTCGTTTGTGAAAGGCAACAGAGATACTGCGAAACTCAGTTTTCTCTGTTCCTCTATGCCGTGTTCCTTAACTTCAGGAAGGCATTTGACATCGTCACACACTGCCGTTTAGTGAAAAAAAGTGCGAGCTTACCGATTATGGAACCAAATTTGCGACTGGATTTAAGACTTCCTTGCAGAAAGAACTCAACATTTCGTTCTTAACGGAAAAAAATCGGCATATGTAAATGTAATTTCCGGAGTACACCAAGGAAGTGTGACAGGGCCATTTCTGTTTTCAATGTATATAAATGATATAGTAGAAAGCCTCGGAAGCTCTTTAAGACTGTTCGCAGATGATGCAGTTGTCTACAAGAAAGTAGCAACGACAGAAGACAGTACCGATTTGAAGAATAATCTGCGGAGGACTGATGAATGGTGCAAATCTACATCTACATCTACATCCATACTCCGCAAGCCACCTGACGGTGTGTGGCGGAGGGTACCCTGAGTACCTCTATCGGTTCTCCCTTCTATTCCAGTCTCGTATTGTTCATGGAAAGAAGGATTGTCTGTATGCTTCTGTGTGGGCTCTAATCTCTTTGATTTTATCCTCATGGTCTCTTCGCGAGATATATATAGGAGGGAGCAATATACTGCTGGAATCTTCGGTGAAGGTACGTTCTCGAAACTTTAACAAAAGCCCGTACCGAGCTACTGAGCCTCTCTCCTGCAGAGTCTTCCACTGGAGTTTATCTATCATCTCCATAACGCTTTCGCGATTGCTAAATGATCCTGTAACGAAGGCCGGCCGGTGTGGCCGTGCCGTTCTAGGCGCTTCAGTCTGGAACCGCGTGACCCCTACGGTCGCAGGTTCGAATCCTGCCTCGGGCATGGATGTGTGTGATGTCCTTAGGTTAGTTAGGTTTAATTAGTTCTAAGTTCTAGGCGACTGATGACCTCAGAAGTTAAGTCGCATAGTGCTCAGAGCCATTTTGTAACGAAGCGCGCTGCTCTCCGTTGGATCTTCTCTATCTCTTCTATCAACCCTATCTGGTACGGATCCCACACCGCTGAGCAGTATTCAAGCAGTGGGCGAACAAGCGTACTGTAACCTACTTCCTTTGTTTTCGGATTGCATTTCCTTAGGATTCTTCCAATGAATCTCAGTCTGGCATCTGCTTTACCGACGATCAACTGTATATGATCATTCCATTTTAAATCACTCCTAATGCGTACTCCCAGATAATTTATGGAATTAACTGCTTCCAGTTGCTGACCTGCTATTTTGTAGCTAAATGATAAGGGATCTATCTTTCTATGTATTCGCAGCACATTACACTTGTCTACATTGAGATTCAATTGCCATTCCCTGCACCATGCGTCAATTCGCTGCAGATCCTCCTGCATTTCAGTACAATTTTCCATTGTTACAACCTCTCGATACACCATAGCATCATCTGCAAAAAGCCTCAGTGAACTTCCGATGTCATCCACCAGGTCATTTATGTATATTGTGAACAGCAACGGTCCCATGACACTCCCCTGTGGCACACCTGAAATCACTCTTACTTCGGAAGACTTCTCTCCATTGAGAATGACATGCTGCGTTCTGTTATCTAGGAACTCCTCAATCCAATCACACAATTGGTCTGATAGTCCATATGCTCTTACTTTGTTTATTAAACGACTGTGGGGAACTGTATCGAACGCCTTGCGGAAGTCAAGAAACACGGCATCTACCCGTGTCTACGGCCCTCTGAGTCTCGTGGACGAATAGCGCGAGCTGGGTTTCACATGACCGTTTTTTTCGAAACCCATGCTGATTCCTACAGAGTAGATTTCTAGTCTCCAGGAAAGTCATTATACTCGAACATAATACGTGTTCCAAAATTCTGCAACTGATCGACGTTAGAGATATAGGTCTACAGTTCTGCACATCTGTTCGACGTCCCTTCTTGAAAACGGGGATGACCTGTGCCCTTTTCCAATCCTTTGGAACGCTACGCTCTTCTAGAGACCTACGGTACACCGCAGCAAGAAGGGGGCCAAGTTCCTTCGCGTACTCTGTGTAAAATAGAACTGGTATCCCATCAGGTCCAGCGGCCGTTCCTATTTTGAGCGATTTTAATTGTTTCTCTATCCCTCTGCCGTCTATTTCGATATCTACCATTTTGTCATCTGTGCGACAATCTAGAGAAGGAACTACAATATAACATATTGCGAAACATAGGAAAAGATGGTTCAAATGGCTGTAATCACTATTGGACTTAACATCTGAGGTCTTCAGTCCCCTAGACGTAGAACTACTTAAACCTAGCTAACCTAACGACATCACACACGTCCATGCCGGAGGCAGGATTCGAACCTGCGACCGTAGCAGCAGCGCTGTTCCGGACTGAAGCGCCTAAAACCGCTCGCCCACAGCGGCCGGTACAGGAAAAGAAGTGCATACTGTACAACTACGATATTGGCGACAAATTGCTGGAAACAATATCCACTGTAAAATATCTAGGAATAACTATCCAGAACCATCTTAAGTGGAATGACCACATAAAGCAAATAGTAGGAAGAACAGATGGCGAACTGAGATTCATACAGGAGGAACCTTAAAGAAATGTTATACATCCGTAAAGGAAGTAGCTTACAGGGCGCTTGTACGATTGGTTCCTGAGTACTGTTCATCTGTCTGGGATCCTTACTGATAGAAGAGATAGTGAAGATCCAACGAAAAGCGGAGCATTTCGTCACGGGATCGTTTAGTCGGCGCGACAGTGTTACAGAAATGTTTAACGAATTCCAGTGGTGGACATTACAAGAGAGTGGTTGTGCATCACGGAGAGGCCTACAATTGAAATTCGAGAGAGCATTTTCCGGGAAGAGTCGGACAGCGTATTACCTCCTCTCACGTACGTTTCGCGAAATTACTACTACAAGAAAGTTTGACAAATTAGAGCTAATCAGAAGTTTACCGACAGTCATTCTTCCCACGGGTCATTCACGAGTGGAACAATGAAGTGGGGATCAGTTACTGGTATCAGAGATACCCTCCACGACCCACAGTTACGTGGCTTTCGGAGTATGATGTAGATGTAGAAATATTTCGAGTATTTAAGACACTGAGCTCGCATTTGGGAGGTCGGGGTCGAAATCTCAATCCCTCTCCTGCCAACCAGAGTGAGGTTTTCCGGGTCTTCCCTGAATTATTCAAGGCAAATTTATGAGATTGTTCCACTGAAAAGAACGTGGCCAATTTCCTTCTCACTGCGAGATTACGCTCATTGTCTAATGACCTAACACCGACAAGCTTTAGGGGCAAGTTCCCTATATCAGAACAAGAAAAAATGTCTAGTAAACATGGGTTCTAAAATGCCTACCTTAAGAGCTATGAGCACTCGTTCATCTTCGTTACTATGAAACAGATCTCTTCAACTGCAAGACCTTTGCTTTCCTTATTTTTGGAGGAGGTAGTATGGACCTAATCAAGAAAGAAAAGTCCAGTTAACATGGGGTTTAAAATACACACCTTAAGATCTATGAGCACTTGTTGAGCAGAAGAGATGTGTTTCACACTTACAACGAAGATGAACAAGTGCTCATTGCTCTTAACGTATGCATTTTAGTCCCCATGTTTACTGGATCTTTTTGTCTTGTTTGGTCCATACTACATCCTCTCACAATATGGAAAGCAAAGAGCTTGAAGCAAAAGAGATCTATTTCATAGTGTCGAAATGAACTAGTTCTTAAGATACGCATTTTAAAGCCCATTTGTGCTAACGTTTCTTCTTGTTAGTGCAAGGAATCTGTCCCTAATGCTCGTCGGTGTTTCCTTGGGAAGCCTTGTGTATTATGCTTAAGGGACTTTTGTAAGTAACAGTGCTCTTAAATTTCCACAATTTCAGAATAATTATAATGGGTGATTCAGATACCCCTACTGCTGTCACTCTATGCCACCCCCGATGTTATGTCTGGCCTTCAAAAACTACGTGCGATATTTTCACGTTCTCTCCCTCGCTAAGCGCAAACTGCTAGTCCTGCAGCAGAAATGTATAGGACCTTATTTGTAGAAAATTTAATGTGGTTAAATTTCATACTTTTTCGTGTTATTCGAGAAAAACGTACACAAGTGGCCTTCAAACGCATCTCCATCCCCACACTCATCCCTCAGTAGTCAGGCTTTCTAGTATGTTGTTCGTGGCACCCCCTCTTATCACTGTACAAAAATTTCCGACTACTCGAACTATTCAAGATATTCGGCCTTTTTTGGTCTCTATAGATTGGCCTGTTACGCGATCATTGTAGTCAGCTATTTCGTTAACATTATTAATTTACGTGAGGTTAATGAAAGAAAAACGACTTTTGTACACGTTACGCTAAAACTTATTACGTTGACAATTCGATCCAGTATTAAGCCTTACAAGCACAGTAGTTTCGTAGCCAAAAGTGCTGACGAATACAACGATGTAATTTTTTTTTTTTGAGCTGTTAAAATTCAGAAAAATGTTAAGTAAAATTTACTCAAATGTCAGCTGCACAGTTTTTAAGTACTCAACTAAGCCGGTGGCTTAATAAGGGCAGTCAATGAAGACCAAAAAAAGGTCGAATGTGGAAAATAATTGATGCTGTTGCAGATTCTGTACTGTGGTAGGAGGGAGTGTCATGAACAACTTACTAGAAATCTTGAGCAGTGGGGGCTGAGTGTGGGAGTGGGGGTGCGTTTGAAGAACACTTTCTTACGTTTTTATTGAATAACTTGAAAACTACAGTCTTTAGCGAAAACGTATCCCAGTACCAAATTTAACTATGTTGAATTTCCTACAAAAGAGGTCCCATTCATTTTTCTTTAGGACTAATAGTTTAAGCATACTGACTGAGAGAATATGGAAACCTCGCGGGTGGATTTTGAAGACCAGATACAGCATTGTGGGTTGCATAAAACGACAACGGTGGGGTACCTGGACCACTCTGTTAATCAGTAATTCCTGTATGTCAAATAACGTCACTATCGATTAATTTACTTGTTTTTGCATTATACTGAAGTTATCAGGGCGGTCCTGTAGCTTATACATATTAGGGATAACATTTAAGTCGCCATATCTCTGGAACAGTGCATGTGTGAAGGGGAACTATTTTTCGAAGCGCTCGTTGGCAAGACACGTTAAATAAATAAAATCGTTACTGGCAACAACAATATTTTTTGTTTAGTAACGAAACAACTGTTTTTCCTTTAGTTGGAGGGCCTCAAACATATTTTAAACTGGATAAAATAAAAAAATCTTAAATCCTATATATGAAATGAAACTGTTCGTCTCTTGGCCGAGTGTACACCACACGGAGCGATAATAAGAAGTGAAAACGTCCGTATTCTGTAGATTCCTGTAGTAGCTACCTATAACTGTAGATGGGCAACTGAGGTATAAAATGGGCTAGAGTTAATTCACACTTCACAGGAAATTAGCCCACTAGTGCAAATAAAAAAAAAATGGCTCTGAGCACTATGCGACTCAACTGCTGAGGTCATAAGTCCCCTAGAACTTAGAACTACTTAAACCTAACTAACCTAAGGACAACACACACATCCATGCCCGAGGCAGGATTCAAACCTGCGACCGTAGCGGTCGCGCGGTTCCAGACTGTAGCGCCAGAACCGCTCGGCCACCAGCGGCCGGCCAAGTGCAAATCATTTTGCAATGTAACACGCATAAAAAGGGGGAGGTGGTGAATGCTAGAACTGGTTCTTTATTTGTTATCAGCATGGCACGGATGTTCCAGGAGAATCTATACTTCAGAAATATTTGAATTTATTTTAGGTATTACGAGCGATGACAGTGTTTTTTCGACTTTACTTCATGGAATATTAAGTACTGCCCTTGTGCTCGTTATTTAAAATACATACAAATATGTTATATTGCAAGGAATGAAAAGCAACGGCGTTTGTATAAACTACGCTGCTGCTTCCTGTTTCCCCATAGTTGTAGGTCCATCACAAGATACTCCTACAACGACGGTCCCTTCGGCATTCGAGCGAAACGGCAAACACACTCTTGGTAACGTATCGTTTCAGAAGCCGATGTTTTAAGGTTAGAACAGGTTGCGTGTCAACTACAGCAATCATTTTCGTATTTGACAAAGTGTTTTCTCAATACAATTAATAAAAAATTGGTTTCTCAATGTACAGGTCAAAGAGGATTGGATGCCGGAAACTAATAAATAAAGATCTAACAGTAGCAAAAGGTAAAACACAAACGAAAAACATCGATAGTTGAGTTTTATTTATGAAATAAATATCCACTGAGTCCACTAGCCATAATAAACGAGTGGAAATTGGTTACGAAGAAAGAAAATCACAAACCAAATGTATTTGAGCAAAATGGTAAAAGCAGAGGGGAAAAGGTATCACCTAAGACACAGTACTCTCTGAAATAAAGTAGTTATTTACTTGTTCTTTAAATTATTCCTTTAAGAGGAGGAGAAAAACTGTGGACGCTTCTTACATTTAATTTAATGGGCTAATCCGCAATAGGTTCTCAAAGGTTTACCTCACGATTAGTCTATTCATAGAGTAGGAAACTCTTTCGGAAAAAGGTTGTTTTGAGACTTTACATAAAGTGTGAATGTAGCGATGCCCATGGTCAAAATTGGATTTGATATTTGGCATAGCTGGCATGTACCGTCTAGTTTCTGACGATAAAGTGGTACCGAAGATGTATTTCCTTGTATGCAGCAAGGAAAGCGATTCCATTCTTCTGGTCAACATTTCGATGGCTACCCGAGCAGTGTTCACTAAATGTTACGAAGTCTCTGTTCACTGTCTGGACTCCAACCGGACTGTACAGAATGATGTGCATGAAAATGGAAGTATGTTACCAACTGAACACCTAAAAATACTTCGCCTACCAATCACTCCACAAAAGGTAAAAAAGCGTTCATTAATGTAGTTTGATTCACAAATATGAAATAATAAATAAAATAAAAAGTCCTGTGCATTTTCTCGTGGTGGTTTATTTTAGGATCGGAATCAGGTCAGCAACAATTATTTGCGTATTACTGACTTCAAAATAAAGCTATCTACAACTAACATAAAATCAAATGACAACTATATCTGCATTTCTTAGCCAAGATTTCGAGCTCAGTGTGCATTCGAAGGCGACGTAAGTGAAATAGAGTACTTCTGTTTACGAACTGTTCGCAGACAATATTTTCAGCATTTTATTATGAGGACTGCTCGCACACTGGTATCGAAAGCTCTTACGAGACCACAATATGAATATTCAATAGACACTCTCGTCACAACCGTCTGTAGGTGGGACATTCTGGTCGAAAACTGGTCAAGCGATGTCTTTAAATAGGAACGAAAAGGATATTTTGTCACTGTTTACGTTAAAAAAAATGGTTCAAATGTCTCTGAGCACTATGGGACTTAACATCTGAGGTCATCAGTCCCCTAGAACTTAGAACTACTTAAACCTAACCAACCTAAGGACGTCACACACGTCCATGCCCGAGGCAGGATTCGAACCTGCGACCGTAGCGGGCGCGTGGTTCCAGACTGTATCGCCTAGAACCGCTCGGCCACCCCGGCCGGCTTTACGTTTTAATTTCAGTATAACTATTGCTTCGCGAACACAAGTACCTACGATTGTCACATTTATGACATTCTCGCAGTATTGTTGGAAAACGAAGGAAATATCTGCACCATCTATAAGATCAGTCGGCCTGCTCTGAATCGACAGATAACTGCATTTTAGACTGCAATGCGATCTTCACAGTAATTTCAAGCTAAAGTTCACTTCACCCAATGAGTGGTATTAATTAAACATGTTTCCAGGTCAGGATCCGAAGAAAATTCACGAAATCTGTAATTATTCCGCCATAGGTATAAGCCTCAACTTCAGCACCAGAGTCTAAAATAGGTCAGAATCCGCAGAAAAGTCATACGATTCGTAATTACTTCGGTAAAAGTATACTCCTCGACTTCAGCACCAGAAACTAAAATCGGTAGCACACGCGTTAGTTGTGAAGAAGGTTGCAAGAAGAATAATTAACGGGGTAGAAAACGATACCGAAATTATTTGGTACTAATCAGGTGCAGAACTGGTAGCAATCGAGAACGCAAAATTTATGCGGAAGAAGTTGCGGGAAGGAGTAGCGGTCTGCTTACCTGTGGGCGTAGCTGTGCGGCGGTGGCGCGAAGGCGGAGGCGCTGGCGTGGAGTTGGGTTGGCGGCGCCGCGATCCGCCTTATACCGCCGCGCCAGGCACGGAAGGGGGGGGGGGGAGGGCGGTGGGAAGGGGGGGGGAAGTGTCATCCCTTGCCTGCTCCGCACTGCCACCCACCTGTTGCGCAAGCAGGTGATGCGCGCCAATTGCGCCATATACCCCGATAGGGACCTGTAGCAGATGCCAATTTTCTTAGATTATTTTCCACTCTGAAATTTGTATTTCCATCAAAATGACCCCTAAGCCATGGAAAACACAATAAGCGCTCATTCTCACATCACATCCTGGAGCCGCGCGGAGTGGCCGCGCGGTTTAAGGCGTCATGTCACGGACTGCGCGGTCACTCCCGAGTTCTTTCTCGGGCAAGGGTGTGTGTGTTGTTCTTAGCATAAGTTAGTTTAAGTCAGTTTAAGTAGTGTGAAAGTCTAGGGACCGATGACCTAAGCAGTTTGGTCCCTTAGGAATTCACACCCATTTGAACCTTGGAACCTTTGACATCCTGGAAGCTACAGATCTTGACAAAGAAGTGGACGTAGTATTTTTTCACTTTCGGAAAGCTTTTGAATCTGTACAAGAACAACGCTTTTGACGAATGTGCGATCATACAGATTGTCAAACGAAATTTGTTACTGGCTTAAGGACTTTCTGATAGGGAGGACGCAAAATATCATATTGGATGAAGATTCAACGACAGACGTAGACCTGACGTTAGGTGTGCACCAGGGAAATGTGTTAGGACCCACAATATGCATTCAAGGAGTCTTAGAGTCTTCATATTATACACTACTGGCCATTAAAATTGCTACACCAAGAAGAAATGCAGATAATAAACGGGTATTCATTGGACAAATATATTATACTTGAACTGACATGTGATTACATTTTCACGCAATTTGGGTGCATAGATCCTGAGAAATCAGTACCCAGAACAACTACCTCTGGCCGTAATAACAGCCTTGATACGCCTGGGCATTGAGTCAAACAGAGCTTGGATGGCATGTACAGGTACAGCTGCCCATGCAGTTTCAACACGATACCACAGTTCATCAAGAGTAATGACTGGCGTATTGTGACGAGCCAGTTGCTCGGCCACCATTGACCAGACGTGTTCAATTGGTGAGAGATCTGGAGAATGTGCTGGCCAGGCCAGCAGTCGCACATTTTCTGTATCCAGAAAGGCCCGTACGGGAGCTGCAACATGCTGTCGTACATTATCCTGCTGAAATGTAAGGTTTCGCAGGGATCGAATGGAGGGTAGAGCCACGGGTCGTAACACATCTGAAGTGTAATGTCCACTGTTCAAAGTGCCGTCAATACGAACAACAGGTGACCGAGACGTGTAACCAATGGCACCTCATACCATCACGGTGGGTGATACGCCAGTATGGCGATGACGAATTCACGCTTCGAATGTGCGTTCACCGCGATGTCGCCAAACACGGATGCGACCATCATGATGCTGTAAACAGAACCTGGATTCATCCGAAAAAATGACGTTTTGCCATTCGTGCACCCAGGTTCGTCGTTGAGTACACCATCGCAGGCGCACCTGTCTGTGATGCAGCACCAAGGGTAACCGCAGTCATGGTATCCGAGCTGATAGTCCATGCTGCTGCAAACGTCATCGAACTGTTCGTGCACATGGTTGTTGTCTTGCAAACGTCCCCATCTGTTGACTCAGGGATCGTGACGTGGCTGCACGATCCGTTACAACCAGGCGGATAAGATGCCTGTCATCTTGACTGCTAGTAATACAAGGCCGCTGAGATCCAGCACGGCGTTCCGTATTACCCTCCTGAACCCACTGATTCCATCTTCTGCTAACAGTCATTGGATCTCGACCAACGCGAGCAGCAATGTCGCGATACGATAAACCGCAATCGCGAAAGGCTACAATCCTACCTTTATCAAAGTCGGAAACGTGATGGTAAGCATTTCTTCTCCTTACACGAGGCATCACAACGACGTCTCTTCGGTTCTAGGCGCTACAGTCTGGAACCGAGCGACCGCTACGTTCGCAGGTTCGAATCCTGCCTCGGGCATGGTTGTGTGTGATGTCCTTAGGTTAGTTAGGTTTAATTAGTTCTAAGTTATAGGTGACTGATGACCTCAGAAGTTAAGTCGCATAGTGCTCAGAGCCATTTGAACCATTTGAACAACGACGTCTCACCAGGCAACGCCGGTCAACTGCTTTTGGTGTATGAGAAATCGGTTGGAAACTTTCCTCATGTCAGCATGTTGTAGGTGTCGCCACCGGCGCCAACCTTGTGTGAATGCTCTGAAAAGCTAATCATTTGCACATCACAGCATCTTCTTCCTGTCGGTTAAATTTCGCGTCTGTAGCACGCCATCTTCGTGGTGTAGCAATTTTACTGGCAAGTAGTGCAGCTCATAAACCACATTATATAGACAAAAACAAGCTCCTCGTTTCATATACATATAAAACAAGTGGCATTGCCTTTTGACACATATTGGTCATGTACATCATTTGATCAAAACGTTTCTGGGCGCCCAAATAAAATGTGGAATTGTTCACTGGGTATCACGAAAGGAGCACCCACCAGTATAAAAGAATGCAATGGTTATTGTGTTATCTGTGGAGAAGCAGTAACAGCAGAATAGGATCAGGAGAAACCGGTGACTAGTCCTTCGATGTCACCTGAATAACAAATCCATCAGGGAGATTTCAAGCCTTCTAAAGCTGCCCAAGTCAATAGTTGGTGATGTGACTGTGAAGTGGAGACGAGAAGGAATAACCGCAGCTAAACCAACACCAGGCAAAACTCATCTACTGATGCAGAGGGACCGTCTAGCATTGCGGAAGGTGTTTGGAAAAAATCGCATGAAATCAGGGGAAGGAATCACTCATGAATTAGAGAGTGCTACCAGCAGTCCATCTAGCACAATGTCTGTGAACAGTGTTAAAAAGAATGGGGTACAACGATTGTAAGCCACACATTTCTGTACCCAGTGCTAAGCGATGCTTCTTGTGGCGTGAAGGGCGGCGCCACTGAACACTGGATGATTGGAAACTGGCGACTTGGAGTGAGCAATCATGCAATACCCTGTGGCAGTCCTATGAAGAGTTTGGGTGTGACGAACGGCTGGAGAACGTTACCTACCATCATGTGTAGTGCCAATAGTGAAGTACGGAGAAGCTGGTGTTACAGGATGTGGGTGATTTTCGTGGTTACGGTGTGGTCCTCTTGCTGCACTTTAAAAAACGCTAAATGCGGAAGGATAAGAACAAATTTTACAGCGTGCAGCAAAGGAACACCTCCGAGACGATGACTGTTTGTGTCAACATTACGCTGCACCCTGTCGTAAAGAAGCATCTGTGAGGCAACGGTTTGTGGACAACAACGTTCCTGAAATGGACTGTCCTATCTAGAGTCCGAAACTGAACCCTGTGGAACACCTTTGGGGTGGGAGGGAACGTCGGCTTCGTTACAGATTCCAGCGCCCAACATTACTACCTTCTCTAGTTTTGCCTCTTGAGGAAGAATAGGCTCCAATTATTCCACAGACATTCAGCAGAGACCAAGGCGCATTAAGGTGAAGCGTAGAAAAAACCGATATTAATGTCCAGATACTTTTGATCAGATAGTGTATATTAATGATCTGGCAGATATTTAGAAGAAACGTATTATCGTAGGACTACAATAAAAATGAGTCACTAATGGAATCAGTCAACTCTTGGGTCTAACAGTCTATTGGAACACGAAACGGAATCATCGCACAGGTTCTATCGTATGTAAAGCAGGATGCATACTTCAGTCACCCGTACGATAATCGGAAAATGTAGTCAGTTTACAAAGAAAGAAGAATACTTACAAATCAACAGTGCAACTCGTCCTAGAATGTAAATCAAGTTAGAAGGGCCACTGACAAGACGGGTTAACAGGTGATATAAAAATTGTACAGAAGAGGGCAGCATGAATGATCAGACATTTGTTTGACTGAAGGGAAATGCTGAACTCGCAGACTTTACGACGCCACCTATCCCGCGAAAGCTTACTTATAAAGTTTCGAGAACTAGTATTCAGTGAGGAATCTAGGAATATACTACAGCCTCTATAAATCGCTCCTGTAGGAACTGCAGACAAGATTAGTTTAAATACAGTGTGCTCAAAGGTATTTAAGTAGCTACTCGCCACACTTTCCATACGTGCATGGGAGGGATGAAGACCAAACGAGTGGTACAATGAGAACAATTCTCTGCTATGCACTTCATAGTGGTTTGTAATGTGTAGATGTAGATGTACATGAACGTTTGACTGGTAACTAAGATCAAAGTGACTTTTCTAAGCCACTGTTACTGGAAATATCAGAAACATAAGAGAAGCATGTAAATATGACGAGAGTCAAAAAAATTAAGCTACACAGGGCATAGACTCGTTAACTCCGGGCCTGCTGTAGAAGGTATTGTCTTGTGTTGCTCTGATCTCAGGATAAGCTCAACCGCCTTAGTTATAGGAATACCGGCAGTACATGATGAACCCGAACTCCACCGGTAAAACTTTGGACGTTTGTCAGGGAGTTTTTTCTGAGTATTTTGACACCTCGGACATGTGATCTCCGTTGGCTCGTTGCAGAAAATGATGTAACTATGATTTATTTTGCTTGTTACCCCAATTATCAACGTTACTGTGAAACTACCTTCACAGCAGTAAAACAAAAGCCTGTAATACGCAGTCATTCTAACACGGAAGGATCCGACTTCTCTTAGGCGCCTGTGTACAAATTCAAAAATTCTGTGATGAGATTGCCTTCTCTGCGGAAACAGCCCAGCATAGCGGCTTTATGTCGGTCTTCCACTGTATTCAGTGAACCCGTGCGCGAGATCTATATCGGCCAAAAGTTCATCAGTAAACTCACCCATAGTGCTAAGTATCACTGTTAACTTACAATTAATAATCCCGGAAAAACAAACCCGAGAAAGAACTGAGCAGCAGTAAATGCAAACACGAGGACAAATAGCAAAGTGGGCATTACTGTTGTCTGGTAGACTGCTACGAAAAAAATGGTTCAAATGGCTCTGAGCACTATGGGACTTAACATCTGTGGTCATCAGTCCCCTAGAACTTAGAACTACTTAAACCTACCTAACCTAAGGACATCACACACATCCATGCCCGAGGCAGGATTCGAACCTGCGACCGTAGCAGTCGCGCGGTTCCGGACTGACCGCCTAGAACCGCTAGACCACCGCGGCCGGCAGACTGCTACGGTCGCAGGTTCGAATCCTGCCTCGGGCATGGGTGTGTGTGATGTCCTTAGGTTAGTTAGATTTAAGTAGTTCTAAGTTCTAGGGGACTTATGACCTAAGATGTTGAGTCCCATAGTGCTCAGAGCCATTTGAACCATTTTTTGTTGTCTGGTAAGTGAATGGAACAAATTGGTTTCTAAACAAGGCACACAATGCAACCATCACATTTGCACCACTGTGTAGGTATCTTCACTGAAATACTGATATAGTAGTACAAGTTTTTCTGACAACTAGCTTCGCAGATGATGAAGAGATTTAAAGAATGTATGTTTAGCTAAAAGAAATAAGTTTACTGATACTGAGTATGAAGGGGCGATGTGTATTTACTTTCTTAGGAAAAGAAAAACTTCTTAGCCAATATAGCAATAAAACAATGTATTGTGGATAACCGGTTCCGGTAAAACTATGAACCATCATCAGATATGTAATAACATTCTTTAGCAACGTGTTACCGTACCGTTCGGTAGTCACCGTGCCATGAAGAAATATCGCACCAATTATTCCGTGGCTGGACATTCCACACCATGCAGTCACCCGTTGAGGATGAAGAGACTTCTCCATCTCGAAATACGGATTATCTGCCCCCCAAATGCGCCAATTTTCCTTATTGACGAACCCATCCAAATGAAAGTGGGCTTCGTCGCTAAATCAATCCATACTAATCCCCATCATGCTCCGCAGCCAACCGTGCAGATGGAACTTCCTAACGAAAACCGCTCAGAAGTTATGACGATTTTATTTCATATAGTTCAATAATTGTCAGCCTGTAGGTGTAAAATGCGCCATACACTGCCGTAGCTCTTATTTAGTGCCTGCGACCTGAGCGTTTGTCGAGGACGTGTTTAACTTGATGCCCATAAAAGGTCGATGTTTTCCAGTGTACTCACATTTCGGAGTCGTCCAGAAGACTTGTTGTCTCCCTCTGGCCCATCCCTGCGCCACTTAGCTACCCAACGCCGTGTCGTACGCCAATGCAGGACGTCTTTGCGTTGGTTTAATCTGCGGAAAGCTCGTCGGGTCGCTGCTATTGACTTCGTTACAATATAAAGCTCTACTACACGGACACGGTCTTGCATTCTCCAGTTCTCCGTCGTAACTCAATTTCCTCTCCCCTTGCAATACTGCTAGCATGTCAACGACTACCTTCGCGCGCACCCGCAGTCACAGTAGCCAACCGGAAAGGGGCGTTCCTCCTGACTCACCCTGTACTAGTTGATAATACTATTGAGATTATTAAGGGAATTTTTTTTAGCTCGGAACAAATTATCACAATTTGAAGTGAATGAATTTCTTTATTTGATGTCTTTTATACTAAAGTACAACTATTTCCAATTTAATGATGAAATCTACAATTAAAAAGATGCTTCAAGCATGCGAAGTGCCATCTCAGATTTTTTGGTTGATACTTTTCAAATGGCTCTGAGCACTATGGGACTTAACATCTGAGGTAATCAGTTCTCTAGAACTTAGAAATACTTAAACCTAACTAACCTAAGGACAGCACACACATCCATGCCCGAGGCAGGATTCGAACTTGCGACAGTAGCGGTCGCGCGGTTCCAGACTGAAGCGCCTAGGACCGCTCGGTCACACCGGCCGGCGGTTGATATTTTTACTAAACACCTTAAAAATAGATTATTTCTTGAGAACCCCAACTTAACTAAAATTCGTGTATTACGTTAGGTACATGGACGGCACACACTTACTAATAAATGGTAATCATGGCAAAATTAAGGAGGTGGTGTATAAATTTAACGAATTACATGACAAAACAAATTTCGCTTGTGGGGTGGAAAATGATTAGTCCATTAACATCCTTGATTTACGTAAATCGTAAATATCAGTAATTTATATGGTAAACAAAATCTCGGCATTTTTCTTAAGAAAACCTGCACAGATTATATAATTAACCACGAATCAAATCATCATCAGCAAAAATATGCATTTTTTTCATTTTGCCTTCAACCGTGTATTGAAACTACCATTCTCTCGAAAATAACGTGAAGTAGAAATTACCTGCATTGCCAAAATGAATAACTACTCATCATATATCATGTACATAATATTTACAATAAAACTGCTAAGAAATATACACTGAAGAGCCAAAGAAACTGGTACACCTGTCTAATATCGTGTAGGGCCCCCGCGAGCACGCAGAAGTGCCGCAACACGACGTGGCATGGACTCGACTAATGTCTGACGTAGTGCTGGAGGAAACTGACACCATGAATCCTGCAGGGCTGTCCATGAATCCGTAAGAGTACGAGGGGATGGAGATCTCTTCTGAACAGAACTTTGCAAGGCATCCCAGATGTGCTAAAAATGTTCATGTTTGGGGAGTTTGGTGACCAGTGGAAGTGTTTAAACTCAGAAGCCACTCTGTAGAAATTCTGGACGTGTAGGGTGTCGCATTGTCCTGCTGGAATTGCCCAAGTCCGTCGAAATGCACAATGGACATGAATGGATGCAGGTGTGGTCAGACAGGATGCTTATGTACGTGTCACCTGTCAGAGTCGTATCTAGACATAGCAGGGGTCCCATATCACTCCAAATGCACACGCCCCTCACCAATACAGAGCTTCCACCAGCTTGAACAGTCCCCTGCTGACATGCAGGGTCCATGGATTCATTAGGTTGTATCCATATCCGTACAAATACATCCGTTCGATACAATTTGAAACGAGACTCGTCCGACAGGGCAACATATTTCCAATCATCAACAGTCCAATGTCGGTGTTGACGCGCCCAGGCGAGGAGTAAAGCTTTTTGTGTGTAGTCATCAAGGGTAGACGACTGGCCCTTCGGCTCTGAAAGCCCATATCGATGATGTTTCTTTGAATGGTTCGCACGCTAACACTTGTTGATGGCCCATCATTGAAATCTGCAGCAGTTTGCGGAAAGGTTGCACTTCTGTCACGCTGAACGATTCTGTTCAGTCGTCATTGGTCCCGTTCTTGCAGCACCTTTTTCCGGCCGTAGCGATGTCGGAGATATTTCATCGGATTCCTGATATTCACGGTACACTCGTGAAATAATCGTACAGGAAAATCCCCACTTCATCGCTATCTCGGAGATGCTGTGTCCTGTAGCTCGTGCGCCGGCTGTAACACCACGTTCAAACTCATTTAAATCTTGATAACCTGCTATTGTAGCAACAGTAACTGATCTAACAACTGCGCCTGACGATTGTTGTCTTACATAGGCGTTGCCGCCCGCAGAGCCGTATTCTGCCTCTTTACATATCTCTGTATTTGAATATGCATGCCTACACCAGTTTCTTTGGTGCTTCAGTGTAGTAATGATACAGTACCACGTGGGTACATGAGCTTAGAAGATGGATGCAAGAATAAAAAGTGCATTTCCTTGCCTTGTTACAGAGCGTTCAGCATGAAGATTGTAGCGATTTTTCGAAAGCATAAAATTAGAATTTCCTTTTCTATAAATTATAACTTAAGAATGATTTTGGCAAACACTTTCGACAAGACAAATGTATCACGTGAAAACGTGTGAAGACCACATGGTCTTGTGCCCCGATTTTGATGCATGTTACATGGCACAGACCTGTCGTAGAATAGAGGTTCACTTAAGTAACCGCATGGCTCTCGAGAGGAGGAATACGGAGGAAAAGTCAAATTTTGCCTCCCATCTGGTTGAGAATGGACATGGGATACTACCTATCTCGTCACAGGCAAGATTGCTACATCGAGCTGATAAGGGATGGTTTATGGGCCTCTTGGAAGAAGTCAAGATTTTTCGCCATCATAGAGTTTCTGCCGGCCGTTGTGGCTGAGTGGTTCTAACGCTTCAGTCTGGAACCGCGCGACCGCTACGGTTGCAGGTTCGAATCCTGCCTCGGGCATGGATGTGTGTGATGTCCTTAGGTTAGTTAGGTTTAAGTAGTTCTAAGTTCTAAGTGACTGATGACCTCAGATGTTAAGTCCCATAGTGCTCAGAGCCATTTGAACCATTTTTAGAGTTTCTGACGACCACTTGTTCAATGAGCAATACATGGTGACAAATTCCCACTTCTAATAAATCTTCGAGGAGCACCGTAGGTAGCAGCTCGAGCCGTAAGTTAAAAGTCCAGTGCATCTGTCACCTGTCCCTTATACTGTAGTCTGACAAGTTATTATATGAGTGCATTATTTGTACTTATTTTATTCTTGGGTTTGCCTTCGAAATGATTGTTCAGCCATATTCTATTCTGTCTATAACATACTCCCTGATTAAACATGGCCCTTGTGTCGGTGGGGTGGCTTGCGTGCCTTAGTGATACAGATAGCCGTACCGTAGGTGTAACCACAACGGAGTGGTATCTGTAGAGAGGTCAGAGAAACATGTGGCTTCTGAAGAGACGCAATAACCTTTTCAATAGTTACAGGGGCAACAGTCTGAGTGAATGACTGGTCTGGCCTTGTGACATCAACCAAAATGACCTCGCTATGCTAGTACTGCGAACGGATGAGAGCAAGTTGAAACTACAGCCTTTATTTTTCCCGAGGGTATGCAGTTCTACTGTGTTCTACTGTGCGTCCTTTTGGGTAAAACATTCCGGAGGTAAACTAGGCCCCCATTCGGATCACGGGGCTGGAACTGCTCATGACGATGTCGTCATGAGAAGAAACAAAACTGGCATTCTACGGATTGGAGCGTGGAATGTTAGATCACTTAATCAGGCAGGTAGTTTAGAAAATTAAAAAAGGGAAATGAATTAATTGAAGCTAGATATATAGGGAATTAGCAAAGTTCGGTGTCAGGAGGAAGAGGACTTCTGGTCAGGTGAATACAGGGAGGGGTAATGTAGGAGAGGGTTTAATAATGAATAAGAAAATAGGAATGCGGTTAAGCTACTATGAACAGCATATGAACACATTATTGTAACCAAGATAGACAGGAAGGCCACACCGACCACAGTAGTGCAAGTGCCAACTAGCTCCGCAGATGATGCAGAGATTGAAGAAATGTATGACGAGATAAAAGAAATTATTCAGATAGTTAAGGAAGACGAAAATTTAATAGTAATGGGGAATTGGAATTCAATAGTAAGAAAAGGTAGAGAAGAAAAAGTAGTAGGTGAACATGGACTGGGGGAAAGAAATGAAAGAGGAAGCCGCCTGGTAGAGTTTTGCACAGAGCATAATTTAATCATCACTAACACTTGGTTTAAGAATAATAAAAGGAGGCTGTTTGCGCGAAAGAGACCTGTAGACACCGGAAGGTTTCACATTAAGTATATATTGGTAAGACAGAGCTTTAGGAACCAGGTTTTAAATTGTAAAACATTTCCAGGGGTAGATGTGGACTCTGACCACACTTTATGAGTTATGAACTGTAGATCAGAACTGAAGAAATTGGAAAATGGTACGAAATTAAGAAGATGGGACCTAGATAAGTTAAAAGAACCAAAGGTTGCTGAGAGTTTCAGGTGGAGTGTTAGGCAACAGTTGACGAGAACAGGGGAAAGGAATACAATAGAACACGAATGGATAGCTTTAAGAGATGACATAGTGAACGCAGCAGAGGATCAAAAAAGTAAAAAGACAAGGCCTAGAAGAAATCCTTGGACAAGTCAAGAGATATTGAATTTAACTGATCAAAGAAGAAACTATAAAAATGCAGCAAAAGAAGCAGGCGAAAGGGAATACGAACGTTTAAAAAATCCGATTGACAGAAAGTGCAAAATTGTGAAGGATGAATGCCTAGTGTACAAATGTAAGGTTTTAGAACCATATTCCATTAGCGGAAAGATAGATACAGCTTACAGGAAAATTAAAGTGGCCTTTGCGGAAAAGAGAAGCAGCTTAATGAATATGAAGAGCTCAGATGGGAAACCAGTCGTAAGAAAAGAATAGAAAGCTGAAAGATGGAAGGAGTGTATAGAAGGTGCTTACAAGGGAGATAAACTCGAAGGCAATGTTATAGAAAGGTAAGTGGACATAGAAGAAGGTGAGATGGGAGATTTGATACTGTGTGAAGAATTTGACACAGCTCTGAAAGATCTAAGTCGAAAGCAAGGCCCCAGGAGTAGACGGTATTCCGTCAGCACTACTGATAGTAGCCTTGGGATTGCCGCCCATGACAAAACTCTTTCATCTGGTATGCAAGACGTACGAGACAGGCGAAATACCGTCAGACTTCAAGTGTAATGTAGTAACTCCAATTCCAAAGACAGCAGTTGCTGACAGGTGTGAAAATTACCAATATATCAGTTGAATAAGGCATGGCTGCAAAATACTAACACGAATTCTCTGCAGAAGAATGGAAAAAAAAGGTACAAGCCGACCTCGGGGAGGATCAGTTTGGATTCTGGAGAAATGTAGGAACACGCAAGCAATACTGACAGTACGACTTATCTTAGAAAATAGGTTAAGGAAAGGTCAACCTACACTTATAGCTTTTGTAGATGTGGAGACAGCTTTTAATAATGTTGACTGTAACACTCTCTTTGAAATTCTGAAGGTAGCCGGGGTAAAATACAGGGAGCGAAAGGCTGTTTACAACTTATACAGAAACCAGACGGCAGTAATAAGAGCCGAGGGTCATGAAGGAAGCAGTGGCTGAGGAGGGAGTGAGACAGGGTTGTAGCCTACCACGATGTTATTCGATCTGTACATTGAACAAGCAATGAAGGAAATCAAAGAAAAATTTCTAGTAGGAATTAAAATACAGGGAAAAAATAACAACGTCGAGGTTTGCCGATGACCTTGTAATTCTGTTACAGACATCAAAGGGCTTGGAAGAACGATTTAATGGAATGAACATTGTTTTGAAAGGAGGTTATTATATGAACACTGACAAAAGCAAAACGAGGTTGGTGGAATGTAGTCGAATTAAATCAGATGATGCTAAGGGAACGAAATTAGGAAACGAGACACTTAAAGTAGTAGATAAGCTTTCCTATTTGGGCAGGAAAATAACTGTGAATGGCCGATGTAGACTGGCAATGACAAGAAAAGTATTTCTGAAGAAGAGAAATTTATTAACATCGGAGCCGGCCGTTGTGGTAGAGCGGTTCTAGGCGCTTCAGTCCGGAACCACGCGGCTGCTGCGGCCACAGCTTCGAATCCTGCCTCGGGCATGGTTGTGTGTGATGTCCTTAGGTTAGTTAGGTTTAAGTAGTTCTAGGTCTAGGGGACTGATAACCTCAAATGTTAAGTCCCATACTGCTCAGAGCCTTTTTATTAACATCGAATATAGACTTGAGTGTTAGGAAGTCTTTTCTGAAAGTGTTTGTCTGAAGTGTAGCCATGTATGGAAGTGTAACATGGACGCTAAACAGTTTGGACAAAAAGAGAATAGAAGTTTTCGAACTGTGATGCTACAGAAGGATGTTGAAGATTAGATGGGCAGATCACGTAACTAATGAGGGGGTACTGAATATAATTGGCTAATGGCTCTGAGCACTATGGGACTTAACTTCTGAGGTCATCAGTCCCCTATAACTTAGAACTACTTAAACCTAACTAACCTAAGGACATCACACACATCCAAGCCCGAGGCAGGATTAGAACCTGCGACCGTAGCGGTCGAGCGGTTCCAGAATGTAGCGCCTAGAACCGCTCGGCCACTCCGGCCGGCGAATATAATTAGCGAGACAAGAATTTTGTGGCACAACTTGATAGGACACATTGTGAAACATGAAGGGATCATCAGTTCATTAATGAAGGGAATTGTGGAGGGTAAAAATCGCAAAGGGAGACCAAGATATGAGTGCAGTAAGCAGGTTCAAATGGATGTTGGTTGAAGTAGAAGACGCTTGCACAGTGCTGTGTAGCGTGGAGAGCTGCATTAAAACGGATCTTCGGACAGAAGAACAACAACACTGATACAAAGAAAAATACGGATAAGAACCGACACGTAATTGCTGCGTGACGAGCCATCAGAGACCAGGAACCTTTATGCCAAAATATTCAGAAAATGTCCCTGAACACCCTCTGAAATTTTGTCTGTGGATTTCTGATTCGCCTTTTATAATAATGGTGTAACGTAATTTCCTCATACAGAGAAGGTTTGCTGAGGTGACAATTCTATTATCTGACAGAAAACCGTAGGGACAACTGGGAATTGAACGTCACACCTTTCAGCCAGTATAAACAGGAACGGATGGTGTAATCTACCAAGTGCAGGATAGGATGAAGTTATGTGCCAATAGCGGTAATTAAAGTTTAATATACTCCAGAGGCCGGTACTGTACACCATAATTATTGTTTACTACACATATATACGTAACTTACTGCACAATTATTCTGCGTACGATCTTAAAGTAAATTGCTTATCACGTTGTTGCTCGTGACTTGCAAACATATGACATTTCCGGTGATCTTTCGGCCAGGATCAACTATTTTTCAAAATAGCCTGTGCGTACAATGCTCTCCTTCATCAACGTTCATACCATTTTTCCACTAGTGTACAAATGTGTACAAGTGTGTCAAAATTCAAGTGCAAGAGACGAGTAACAGCTGTTATTATCAGCGAGGTAAACGGCACAGAAGTTCCAACTGAGGAAGAATAGCTGAATATATTAACAATGCAGAACAATGTGAGCTTAATAACAAGACATGTAGTATACAACAGTGTCCTTAAAGTGTCCTAAACCATCCCAAAGTTAAGACACGCATATAACAGTGATAAAAGCAGGATATTTGTTCCATAACAACAAAACCCTTAAAAGGGATTATGGTTTCCTGAAGCTGCCATACATGTTGGTCTGCGAAGTGGCCTTCTCCCTGTGTGGTGATTCTTGCTATTTAGGAAGCAGATATGAAGACTTCACAGCGTGGTGCGTGTGGTGAATATCTTCACATGTGAGAAGTTGATTCATCAGAGCAGGACACTGCGAACGATTATCATTGTCCATAAAGGGGCAGCCTGGACCAAAAGGACTTCTAGAAAGTCCAACATATGATCACAATACCTAATCTTGGTACTTGTGGGCGTTAACAATATTCCACCGACCAACTACGGAAATGTGAAGCTCCGTGCGACTCTCGAGCATTATACCAGGTGCTCCCGCTCCTATAAAATTGGTCTATCTACTCGTTGTTCTTGTGATTGTACCAGCTAGTCGTTTACCTCCATTTATTCAACCTCTATGTTGTTAAATGCATAACACTATGAACCACTTCTGCACTGGCGTGTGCGGGGAACACGGGGCCAAACGCAGACCAACTTCTCTGAACAACCATCACACGGTGTGTCGAGAAACCGTAAATCACAAGGCAGCTCCAAGCGCTGCAGACAATTGTCTTGAAGATATCTTTGGATTTCGTCATGCAGTTAGGCCCATATATCGGACTTGTTGTTTAGTGGTTAGTGTTGGTTGACCTTGTTTCCCTTGTCTCGGAAGTGACGCCAAAGCCTTGTAATGACACAGCGGGGCATAACCAACGCAGCAGCGACGGCTGTCTGTGACTTGCTGGGAGGAGTCTGCGGATTCTATCCTGATAAACCGTTATGAGAGTCACACAGCTGAGACGCTACTCAATATGCACGCAATTTGATTAATAGTCGCTTGTGAGGAACGGTATCAAAAGCCTTCTGGAAATCTAGGAATATGGAATCGATCTGAGATCCCTTGTCGACAGCACTCATTACTTCATGGGAATAAAGAGCTAGCTGTGTTGCACAAGAACGATATTTTCTGAATCCGTGTCGATTATATATCAATAAGTCATTTTCTTCAAGTTGATTCATAATGTTCGAGTACAGTATACGCTCCAAAATCCTACTGCAAATTGAGATCAGTGATATGCGTCTGTAATTCAATGGGTTACTCCTATGTCCCTTCTTGAATATTGGCGTGACCTGTGCTACTTTCCAGACTTCAGGAACAGACCTTTCGTCAAGAGTGCGGTTGTATATGATTGCTAAGAAAGGCGCTATTGTGTGTGCATACTCTGAGAGGAACCTGACTGGTATACCATCTGGACCGGAAGACTTGCCTTTCTTAAGTGATTTGAGTTGTTTCGCAACACCTAAGATATCCACTTTTATGTCACTCATGGTAACAGCTGTTCTGGTTTCGAATTCTGAATTACGAGGCCTGTTCAGAAAGTAAGCTCCGATTGATTGCCAAATTGAAACCACAGTGAACATCAGAAATGTTTTACTTGTAACAATTAGCTACACCTTTCAGCTACTTCTCTACGTAGTCGCCGTTCTGACTTAGACTTTTGTCATAGCGTTGTACCAACTTTTCAATAGCCTCATCATAGAAGGCAGCCGCCAGTGCTTTCCGCCAATTCTCCACGCTGTACTACACCTCGTTGTCTGTGTCAAAATGTTGTCTTCAAAGACAGCGGTTCATGTGACCAGAGATGAAACTCAGGGGGAGACAATTGCGGACTGTATTATGGGTAATCTCACATTTCCATTTGAAAACGATGCAGGAGCATCTTCATTGCCCCTGCAGAATGCGGCTGAGAATTGTCTTGAAGAAGAAACAGCACGACAGTTATGTAATGTTAGCTGCATAGCTTCAGGCGAAATTTCTCACCAGGCCCTCGTACTTGGCGGCAGACACTATTTTCTAGACATCTTTACGCAATCACTGCGAGCTCAGAAATGAGAAGAGCGACGTGATGCTAACTGGGGTTATATTAGAGACACTACCCAACACATCTGTGCAAAGCTTTATCGGATTTTCATAGTCGTTTCTATTTCGCGACCGATCGCAGCTTACTTTCTGAACGCCCCTCGTATTTACTTCGTCTTCTTCGTGAAGGAATTACGGAAAACTGTATTTAGTAACTCCACTTTATTGGCACCATCATCGGTAACATTTACATCGCTATCGCGTAGTGACGGTATTGACTGTTTTTTGCCACTGGTGTACTTTACTTACGACCAGAATCTCTTTGGGTTTTCTACAATTTTTTGAGACAATATTTCATTGTGGAAACTATTAAAAGCATCTCGCATTGATGTCCGCACTAAATTTCGAGCTTTCGTGAAACGTAGCCAGTCTTGGGGATTTTGCATTCTTCTGAATTTGGCATACTTTTTTCGTTACTTCTGCAACAGTGTTCTGACGTGTTTTTTGTACCATGGTGGATCAGTCCCGTATCTTATTAACTTATGCGGTATGAATCTATCTATTGCTTTCGGTACTGTATCTTTGAATGTGAGCCATATCTGGCTGCATGTGGTTAGCTTGGAAGGAATGGAGACTCTCTCTTAGAAAGGCATCAAGCGAATTTTTATCTACTGTTTTAAATAGATATATTTTGCGTTTATTTTTAGTGGTTTTGATTGATATGGTATTGAGCCTCGCTACACTGACCTTGTGTTCACTGATCCCTGTATCCGTCATGACGCTCTCTATTAGATCAGGATTATTTGTGGCTAAATGGGGATCTCAGTATGGCTCTTCCATGGAATTGTAGGCTGTGCCAAAAAGACAAAAGAATCGCTGAACAGGAGACAAAGAGGCTGAATCAGAACACGCGAAATTTGAACTAGATAGGTGGAACGGAGAAAAAGATCATGAAACTGGGTAAAGGTAACAAGCAATGGGCACAAGGAGGACAGATCATCAACTTCTTCATCTGCATTTGAGCTTGCAGTATAGAATAAATTTGACTTGTTACCGGATGTAGGAGAGGAAGGGAATCATCCAGCTGTGGGTCACAGGAAGGTGCAGCAGACTTCAAGCAAAGAAACACACCGTAGCTCGGTATCAAAAGAGAGAAAGAAGTTGACTTGTTACCGGATGTAGGAGAGGAAGGGAATCATCCAGCTGTGGGTCACAGGAAGGTGCAGCAGACTTCAAGCAAAGAAACACACCGTAGGTCGGTATCAAAAGAGAGAAAGAAGTTGACTTGTTACCGGATGTAGGAGAGGAAGGGAATCATCCAGCTGTGGGTCACAGGAAGGTGCAGCAGACTTCAAGCAAAGAAACACACCGTAGGTCGGTATCAAAAGAGAGAAAGAATTTGACTTGTTACCGGATGTAGGAGAGGAAGGGAATCATCCAGCTGTGGGTCACAGGAAGGTGCAGCAGACTTCAAGCAAAGAAACACACCGTAGCTCGGTATCAAAAGAGAGAAAGAAGTTGACTTGTTACCGGATGTAGGAGAGGGAGGGAATCATTCAGCTGTGGGTCACAGGAAGGTGCAGCAGACTTCAAGCAAAGAAACACACCGTAGGTCGGTATCAAAAGAGAGAAAGAAGTTGACTTGTTACCGGATGTAGGAGAGGAAGGGGATCATCCAGCTGTGGGTCACAGGAAGGTGCAGCAGACTTCAAGCAAAGAAACACACCGTGGGTCGGTATCAAAAGAGAGAAAGAAGTTGACTTGTTACCGGATGTAGGAGAGGAAGGGAATCATCCAGCTGTGGGTCACAGAAAGGTGCAGCAGACTTCAAGCAAAGAAACACACCGTAGGTCGGTATCAAAAGAGAGAAAGAAGAAATGAGTCCTCATGAAAGGTACTAACCATGAGAAGGGTGTAGACCAGATGGTACAGGACAAATTAAGAACAGGGTCGAGGTCACAAGTATTGCGAAGCCAAGTGCTGGCCCCAGCCAGGTGATAGAACACATTTGTGCAAAGGCTTTAGTCAAGAGGATCAGCTCTTTGTAGTACATGGAGCGCGGAACAGCCTGGCGTAGGACAGGAATTACAGCATTAGGGGTGACCTGGATGAACACACAGTTGTCTGTTTTGTGGAGGTCCTATAATGGTATGACCATCTCTGGGTTATCACTACTGTGAGCTGGCTACTGCTGGGTGAAATGGAATCTCATATTGCCTGTTGCTACAACTGGGAGATTTGGATGTACTAGATATGGCTTACACCTAAATAGGAGAGAGAAGTATAGGCTGGCTGAGCTTCTTGCAGAAAATATATGGGTGTCAGCCATCACACAGAGCAATTTTCCTGTGGTTACTGGTGTCAGAGAGGCACCTTTTTTTTAGGTCAGAATCAGAATTCAGGCTGCCTGTTTTGAAAGAATTCAGTACAACAGAAGAGCCCCACAAAATGCTTAAGAATGCACAGAAAAGGAAGGTTAGCTTGTTTCATCAAAATATTAGAGGATTGATCAGTAAGGTAGAAGAGCTTCATGTCTGTCTGGAAAATTTAAAGAATTGCCTGAGCACCATATAACCACAGGGTTACATAGGCTACATATAAAAGATTATATTCTACAAATTTCTCATGCAGAACTAATATCGGAAAAGGATGAGTTGTTACATATATTAAGACAGAACACAATTTAAAAAACATTCAGACAAGAAGATTTTGTGAATTAATTTTCAAAAACTGTTCACTTTAAATTGTAACTGTATACAGATTCACAATGAGAAATTTTGAGCTAAATTGTAGCTGTATACAGATCCACAATGATAAATTTTGAGCTGTTTATCAGGACTCTTGATTCCTTAGTATGCTATCTGTCAGACAACAGCAAGCAGTTAATAGTCTATGGTGACTACAATGCAGATTTTCTAAAGAATTCTGATAGGAAAATGACAATAACTATTTACCAAGTAACAAATGCTCTCTCTGATCATGATGCACGTTTAGTTAGGATAAATAACATAGTGCCTTCCAGTATGGATAGTCCTCAGTAAAAATCAGTTGGAATAACTAATGACACCTTGACAAATGTTTTTAAAAATAGCTTACAAGAGATGACCTGGAATAAAATTTACAATGAACCGAATGTTAACATAAAATTTAATCTATTCCATGATAATTTAATATCTTTATTTGAAAATATCTTTCTGCATAAGCTAATCAGAAATTGCATTAAACAGCCATGTAAAAACCATGGATCACTAGGGGGGTTAAAGTTTCTAGTGAAATGCATTTGCTGGCAAGAACAGTAATTGCACAATACAAAAACTATTCAAAATTACTATGAAATTTATTAAAAATGAAGAAATATGCACATAATATCAGAAATCAGTAATTATGACAACAGATTTAAGGCTATATGGATTGTTTTACTGCACATACAAACAATTCTAATTGAAACAGTGTTAACATTTTAGTAGAAAACAACTGTTTCGTTGGTAAAATGTCGAAGTGTTTGTCTTCGTAGAACAAAATTCAAGAATTTCGCTGAAAACTCTTCTTGACCTCGATTCAAGAAATAAGTTTTCATAATTCTGTTTCACGTGCCAAAGTAGTAATTTGAAAAACTTTTCTCCTGTCTCTAGTCAGACATGAGAAAGAAATTCGTGAAGGGTTACCTGATTTTTGGAAAACGCAAGTAAATGGCCCACTACCACACAATATGGAGATGTGATGATTGTTCAAACTCATCTCTTAAGTTATCAGACCTAGTGAGACTTCTGAAATAAAATGCCCTAGAACCATGAGAGGCCATAATGACCATTTCCCTTGGATGTACAAATAGGAAGGCAGTCATTACCTCAACATGGAAACTTCAATGCCTTGTGAACGCATTTTATTGTATGCTGGAACGTCATTCGGCAGTGAAATCTGCGTTTTGGTAAACACCTGGAACAATTAACGTTTTTAGGTAGTGTGTCAAAAACATAACTGTTCAAGTAGATATGTATTTCCACCAAGACGGTAATTTTGCTTCTCTTCTCCTTCCTTTTCCTAGTATTATCCCATACTTTTCTAGCACTTTATCAAACGCATGGATGCTTGCTAGTTTACACCACAACAGAAGTATATAGCAGGGGATGTCTTATATATACTGCTTGGTAGTATACACCACAGCTAATGTATAATACTTTTATTGTCTTTGTTGGAGTCTGTCTTAACAATCTCTTCCTAGTTTATAGATAGATAATGTAAACTATAGGCAGGCAGAGTACAGTTTATAAGCTTTTCTAGGTCTGGATTATCTGGAAGACGTACTTCAACACCATTCGTCTTTCTTGTGTTGCTTTGTGTTCTGAATGAGTTGTTTTGGCTTGAATAAAAGGAGTGAAACAATTGGTACCTTAATACTCTTAGTATGAATAATTCTGTGACGATTTTGTCTAGGAATCGGCATAATTTCAGGTTCCTATATCGATACCAAACACTGCGGCGAATCTTTGAAACTGTTATCGAAAAGGCTTGGTATCGAGCAAGAGTAGAAACAGTAGAAGCCATATTGTCCACATTCTCCAGTCGATCCATGGCTGTGTACTACTATGTCTTGAGCACATAATCATACTTGGATTTCACCCACTGTTCCGACTGTGTGGCATCAGCACGCATTATCTTTAAGTTAGACTAAATCCATATCCTATCCTGTTCCAACATGGAGCATTTTGTCCTTTCTTGGCTTTGTCTTTTAATTCAAACATCAGTTTAAACATTTTTTTTCTTCGCTGCCTTATTCTGAAGTATTGCAGTCATTCGACTTGTAATCTTTGGCAACATCTAGTTTACATTTGACTTTCAGTGGTACCCGAAATAAGTTGACAGAACACTCAGAAGATGACAGAAACCCACTAAAGAGACAGCCTACATTACACTTGTCCGTCCTCTGCTGGAATATTGCTGCGCGGTATGGGATCCTTACCAGGTAGG